>NC_043701.1:113444160-113461541 GCF_006229205.1 Suricata suricatta | reverse complement strand
ATACCACATCTTCTTGATCCACTCATCAGGTGATGGATATTTAGGCTCTTTTCATGTTTTGGCTATTGTTGAAAGTGCTGGTATGAACATTGGGGTCCATGTGCTCCTATGCATCAGCACTTCTGTATCCCTTGGGTAAATCCCTAGCAGTGCTATTGCTGGGTCATAAGGGAGTTCTATCGATAGTTTTTTGAGGAGTCTCCACACTGTTTTCCAGAGCGGCTGCACCAGTTTACATTCCCACCAACAGTGTAGGAGGGTGCCCGTCTCTCCACATAAAATTTATTCTTAAAAGAGTAGTTTCACATATGCAGGGTGTTCCAAACACATTTCAAAGTTGTTTGGTAACTGAACTGACTCACGAGATCCTTTTTCTTGCACAATTGTATCTAATTTTTAAAAAGTTTTTAGAAGAATTAATTTGACCTTGGAGTACTTTTATCAGCTTGAAAACTACATCTATCCCAAGTTAAGTTAATTTGAAAGCCCATGTTAATTAGTATTACTAATATCAAATCCAAATTAGAGTTTAAAAGCAACTCTAAATTTATCAGTATCACACAAAGTGTTCTTTCAAATTTTTGTGCTTTTTGTAGCTAATTTATATACTGCTATTTTTTAGAAATAAAATCCACATATTGATTCATGTTAGAGAAATGTGAAATCATACTTATTGATATTCATTATGGAAAATGTCCACTTAAACATAAATGATAGCAGCTTAGTAAGGTTATAAACGAGCTTTTTTTTCGGAATTACATTGATGAAAAAAGTTAAGGCACACCCCCCCATCATTTTTTTCTTTGATATTGGGCAAGTTTTGCTTTTGTTTCAGGACAGTCTTAAATTAGAGTTGATGATACATTTATTCTTTTAAAAATATTCCATGACAGAGCCCCTGGGTGGCTCAGTCAGTTAAGTGTTTGACTTCTGCTCAGGTCATGATCTTGCAGCTCATGGGTTTGAGTCCCACATCAGGCCCTGTGCTGACAGCTCAGAGCCTGGAGCCTGCTTTGGATTCTGTCTCCCTCTCTCTCTACCCCTCCCCAACTCACACTTTGTCTCTCAAAAATGAATAAATGTTAAAAAGACAATTAAAAAAATCTTCCATGACTCAATGAATGAGCTCTGGCCAAGAACACAAGACTCTGTCTTCTGTTTCTCTCAAGAGTTCCATAAGCTGACCATCATTCTTAGCATTTGCATATATATATTGAACGATTTTGATAACTGCATCCTTGACCCTTTTCAAAAAGTCCACTTCAGAAAACTGAACACAAGTATTTTTCAATATGTATTACACAGTGGAATGGAACAATAAGCGAAGTATTAGTCTCTTGCTTAACAAATTCCAATGAAAGGAATCATGTTAAAGGTTTCATACTTACTGAATTCAAAACCTTCTACAAAGTGTTAATAATCTAAATAGTGTGCCACTGGCATAAATGCTGACACATACCAATGAAATAGATTGAGTCAGAAATAACACTGAATATATGGTGAAATGATTCTCAGGAAGCATTCCAAGACCATTCTCTGGGAAGAGGACAGCCTTTCAAAAAAAAAAGTGCTGAGATAACTGGACATCCATATGCAAAAAAGATGAAGTTGGACGCCTACCTTATACCATGTACACAAATTAATTCAGATTGTATCAAAGACTGAAATGTAAGAACTAAAATTATAAAACTCTTAAATGAAAACACAGGGGGAAAACATCATGACACTGGATTGAGCAATGCTTTCCTACAAATGACACAAAAGCATAGACAACTAATGAAAAAATAGGTAAGTTGGATTTCATCAAATTTAAAACTTTTGTGCATCAAAGAATACCATCAACATGGTGAACCAGCAAACCTACAGAATGAGAAAATGTATTTGCAAATTACCGATCTGAAAACAGATTGATCTCTAAAATATGTAAAGAATTCCTAAAATTCACAACAAAAGATAAAACCAAGCAACCTGAATACAAAATGGGGAAAGGACTCAAATAGATATTTCTCCAAAGAAGATATGCAAATGGCCATTAAGCACATGAAAAAAGGTATTCAGCATCACTAAGTCATTAAAGAAATGCCAATCAGAACCACAGGATATCACTTTTCACCTATTAAAGTGGCCATTATAAACCCACACACTTACACAATATTGTGGAGGTGGAGATATTTGAACCCTTGTGCATCGCTAGTATTTACATAATATGGTCTGGCACTATGGAAAAGGCTATGGCAATTTCTCAAAAATATTAAACATAGAATTGTGATATGTTAATGATTGAATGTTTGTAACCCCCCAAATTCAGACATTAGAGCCCTACTCCCTACAGTGATAGTATTTGGAAATGGGATCTTGGGGGAATGGTCTTTAGATTAGATCATGAATGTGAGGCCCTCTGTATAGGATTAGTGGCCTCACACAAAGAAGAGAGCAATCTCTCACTGCTGCATGAGGACATAGTGAGAAGGTGAGAGCAGGAAGTCAGGAAGAGAGCCGTCACCAGAAACTTACCAAGCTGCTAGCCTGACCTTGGACTTGCAGCCTCCAGAGCTCTGAGGAAATCAATGTTTGACCAAAAGGCAACCTACTGAGTGGGAGAAGATATTTGCAAATGATATAGCTGATAAGAGGTTAATATCCAGAATATATAAAGAACATATACAACTCAACACTGAAAAAAAACACCGAACAATGTAATTTAAAAATGGACAGAGGCTCTAAATAGAAATTTTTTCAAAGAAGACATACATATGGTAACAGGCACATGAAAAGATGCCCGACGTCACTAATCATCAGGCAAAGGCAAATTAAAACCACAAGATATCACTTTACACCTGCTAGGATGGCTAATACCCCAAATACTCATAGGAAGTCTGTGTCTGTATTTTGTCAGATGCAATAACAAGGCCTGCATGTCTTAGATGTGACTCAGTTAAAGATAAGGCTTGTTGAGTAATTTCGAGGCTGCTTCCTACAAACAGGATATCATCCATATAATGAATAATATACAGGGTAGGAAATTGAGTTTTGACAGGAAGCAGAACGTGATGCACAAACATTTGACACATAGTTGGAGAATTCATCATACCTTGGGGGAGAACCTTCCAATGAAAGTGCTCTCTAAGAGCGTGATTATTAAGAGCAGGCAAAGAGAAGGCAAAACGTTGTCAGTCATCTAGATGCAAAGGAATGGTATAAAAACAATCTTTTAGATCAATGATAATAAGATGCCAATCTTTGGGTATCATATTAGGACTGGGGATTCTGGGTTGTAGACCCCCCCCCCCCATGGGGATCATAGTGTCATTCACTTTTCTTAGATCAATAAGAAGTCGCCATTTACCGGATTTCTTTTTTTATGACAAAAATAGGAGAATTCCAAGGCTATTGTGAAGGTTCAATATGGTCATCTTTCAACTGTTGTGAAATAATCCCTTTGGCCTCCTGTAATTTCTCTGAAGTAAGGGGCCATTGATTGCCTGCCAAGGAAATGGATCTGGAGTTGGCTTAAAATTAAGGTTTTGTGGTTTGCCTATCAGAAATTTTATTGTTGTAAGGCAAAATTGCATGAAGCTAACTAGCTTATAGTCATCATGCATAATACTGTGAGTGAACCTCCTTTTATACAAATTTAAAGGATAGAATGGCGTTTAAGAAGTTGATTAAAATTATAGAACTGCAGGTAACAATTCTTTAACTGAGGAGAAAATATGTTCCCTTTAAACTTTTACAAATGCCCAAACAACAATAGTGAGTTCTCTCAAAAGGGGTTTGAGTTTTATGTTGGCAAAAATGAAAGCTTGATGAAAAAAAGTTTTGATTGTCCTTATATGGTATATGTAATAACTTAAAATTTTCCTATTGATACTGGGAAATAAACTCTAAGATAAGCATTTGTATGCTAGGGCCTGGCAAGGGCCTAATTTGTTAAAAGACTTTTCTATCATTTAAATATTAGGAAGTTTGTTAAAACCATAGGAAGTTATAAAACATATCCCAAATAGAATTACAGGTCATTATAAATTCCAAAACTTTATCCATTAAACCAAAGTACCAATAAAAGATTTTAATGAATGCATAGTACCATATGGTTGCTAGAAAAACCTAGCTTCTCCAACACGAAGAAGCTTTAACCAAGCAATCAAAGACCTGTTAAAGATGAAACCCAAAGCTTTTGTTCTCTTAGTAGACAAAAGAAAAAACCTTTTTTTATAGTGTCTTATTAAGAGCAGATTGAGAATCTAAGAAAACTTTGTCGTTTGAACAGAGAGAAAAGTAGAGTTTTAACTTTCTACCAGTGTACCTTTAAAATTCCATTTATTTTAACCTTAGGCTATCCTGAGCACATATAAAATTCATTTTTAGTGATTTTTCTTTATGAGCCTTTTATAATTTTCCTTTGCCTTTAAACTGTGTCCCAAAGTCATTTTTCCCCAAAACATTTAGTCTCATTTAGGACAAAATTACTTTCTTTTATCCTTAATAAAAATGCATCTCCATTTTTTATATCTTTTTTACATATTTCTCAATTTTCTATATAGGGTTGCTGCCTTTATTTTTTTATTAGTCTTAAATACATTTAGCAGAATTTTAACTAGTAGGATTAGGCAGTTCACGTCAGTCCGGAGAAGATAGGGAACCTCTCTGAAACAAAATTTGATTTGGCAGCTGCGTGAGAATATTTCCCTAAAGTCTCCCTCCCGAGGTAGACCAACTACAGTTGGTTCCAATTATAGCCGTTAACGTGGGAAATGAATGAGGGAGAAGCCCTCATATTTATTAGGCAGAGGAATAGAGTTAGTGTCCCCTTCTTTTTGATTTTATCTCAGCTAGACCAATAAGGTCTCCCTCTCTGTATAGTTATAACCCCATAAAGTTTTTTTGTTTTTAAAGAGGCAGTAGCCACATCAGAAAGGGATTTTCCCCTACTGGGAAGGGACCTAATACAGTTCTTATTAAGGCCCATATTGGCTAAAAGTCACATGTCATTTTTTCCCCTTTTTGCCATATTCCTTCTACGTTGGGTTTCACATGCTCCCATGTTTCCTCATCTAGGATCCCTTCATCAGGGAACCAAGGATTATGCTCGTGGACCATAGAGATACAGTCCTCCAAGCGTGAACGAGCCACATGCATGCCAGCTGTGTGAAATAAATGATGCAGTAAACAAATGAAAGTCACACGTTTACCGTGGGTTTTCCCCATACCGGGGGTTGTATCAGGCTCACCACCAACTCTCTCGTCACGTATCCAGTATCCAGGTCCCTGTTCAGGTGCCATTTGTGGTAGAATGTTCCTCGTGAAGAGGGGGTCCTGGGGAGAAGACTATCGACAAGCGACTGTTCCCAAAGGCTGATGGTCGATGGCAACACTGTTCCTTCCAGCTGACAGCTGAAGGAACACAACGACCATTTCCAGGTGTCCCGGGAAATGCATACATCCCCAGAAGCTGATGACTAATGGAGAAGGACCAAGAGGTGATGGCTAATGGCAAACTTTATTAAAAACAGCATCTTATTTTATACCCTCCTTGCCAGCATGGAGAGCACAGTAAATAATTCATCAGAACAATAGTTACAGATAAAAGAAGGACAGAACAGGAATAACTTGCAGTTGTGTGGGGGCACTGACGCACTTGGCTGGTGCCCCCAGGGCAGGGAGGCTCTATCCTGCACATTCTCCTAGGACCTCATCGAGTCCCATGTTCCCAGGGACAGTTCCTCCCATTCCCCAGCAATCACTTGACTGATAACCAGAAAGGCTCCACATCTCTGACGCCGTTGTCCTGACGCACTTATCCGGTGACCAGGAAGGCTCCATCCCACATGCCCTCCTGGGACTCCAAAAGTCCCATGTTCCCAGGGGTCCTGAAAACAGAGGCCATAGAAGGATGGCTCCTCCCATTCCCCAGCAAAACAGTATGGAAGTTCCTCAAAAAATTAAAAATAGAAATACTGTATGATCCAGTAATTGCACTACTAGGTATATATCCAAAGAAGATGGAAACACTAATTCATAAACATATATGCACCCTTATGTTCATAGCAGCATTTTTACAATAGCCAAAATAAGGATGCAGACTAAGAGTTCACTGATAGATGAATGGATAAAGATGTGATATGTATATACCTGTATACATAAAGAAGGAAGAAGTCTTGCCATTTTCAACAACATGGATGGACCTAGAAGATATTATGCTAAGTGAGATAAGTCAGACTGAGAAAGAGAAATACAATATTATTTAACTCATATGTAGAATCTAAAAAGCAAAACAAATGAATAAACAAACAAAAAGCAGAATCAGACCTATAAATACAGAGAACAAACTGATTGGTTGCCAGAGGGAAGAGGATGGGGGAAGGGCAAAATGGGTGAAAGGGTATGGGAGACACAGGCTTCCACTTGTGGAATGAATAAGTCAAAATGCACACCAATAGGAATATAGTCGATGCTATTGTAATAGTGTTGTATAGGGATAAATAGTAGCTACACTTGTGGTGAAACTAATATAACATACAGAGATGTTGAATCACTATATTGTACAACAGAAACTAATGTAACAACTATATTCAAATAATTTTTTAAATTGTTTTCTACACCTATGGAGATGATCATATGATATTTCTCCCATTTCTATTAAAATGGTAGATTATATTAGCTGATTTTTTCTAATGTTGAGCCTTTACATTGCAGGAAGACAACATCATTTGGTTATAATATTTTTATTAGTGGACTAATAGGTTCCCATTATTTTATTTAGAATACTTTAATTTGATGGTTATAATAAGACTGCCTGGTAGTGGGTAGTTTTTTGGTGCAAATTTTGATTTTGAGATCAATTTACTTCATAGTATTTAAAAGACTTATTTTTTAAACCATGCTCTGGAATAGTTTAAATACTATTAGGATTAACTTATCTTTAAAGTTTTTAGTAAATTCTTATGTGAAAAAAAGAAATGAAAGAAAATAAGGAAGGAAGGAAGACGGAAAGAGAACGAAAGGAGAAAGAGAAAAGGAAAGAAGGAATGCAGGAAGGAAGGAAGGAGGAAGGAAGGAAAGAAGGAAATGTTCAATGTTTGAACCACCCAGTCTATGGTATTTTGTTGCAGCAGCCCAAGGTGACTAATGTATGATCCAATCACATTTCTGGGTGTATACTCAAAAGATGTGAAAACAGGGATTCAAACAGATATGTGCACACCCATGATCATAGCAGCGTTATTCACAATAGTCAAAAGATGGCAGTAACCCAACTGTTCATTAACATAAAAATGGATCAACAAAAAACATTTTGTATGTATGTATGTATGTATGTATGTATATACATACAAAAGAGTATTATCTGTCTTAAAAAGAATGGAAATTTGGTACAACATGAATGAATTCTGAAAACACTACACTGATTGAAATAAGCCAATCACAAAAGGGCAAATATATATGATTTCATTTACGTGAGGTTCCTAGCGTAGTCAAATTTATAGAAACAGAAAGTAAAATGATGGTTACCAGAGGCCTGGGGCAGGGGATGGAGAGTTAGCATTTAATGGGTACAGTTTCATTTAGAGAAAATGAAAAAGATCTTGAGATTGAAGGTAGGGAGACAAATGTACTTAATGCCGCAGAGCTGTACATTTAAAAATGGTCAAAACAATAAATTTGATGTTATAGATATATCTTATCACAATAAAACAACAACAAAACAAAGCAAAATAGCAAGTGTTGGTGAGGATGTGGAGACATCCCTGCACACTGTTGGTGGGAACGCCATATGGTGCAGCCACTATGGAAAAACAGTAAGTGCTCCAAGTGCTGCCTCAAAAAGTTAAAAATGGAATTACCATATGATCTGGCAATTCCACTTATGGGTGTATATATATAGAAGAAGTGAAAGCAGGAACTCAACCAGGTATTTATACATCTATGTTCATAGCAGCATTATGCTCAATCACTCCAAAAAATGGAGGTAACACATATGTCCACTGACAGATAAATAGATAAAAAATAATATGGTGTTCACATATAACGGAGTATTATTCTGTCTTAAAAAATAAAGGAAGTTCTGGCACATGCTACAATATGATGAAACTGTGTTAGCTAACTTGACAATAAATTATTTAAAAATTTTTAAAATGTTTTTATCAATTTTTGAGAGAGAGAGAGAGAGACAGCATGAGCAGGGGAAGGTCAGAGAGAGAGGGAGACACAGCATCTGAAGACAGGCTCCAGGCTCTGAGCTAGATATCAGCGCAGAGCCTGACGTGGGGCTTGAACCCACAACTATGGGATCATGACCTGAATTGAAGCCGGATGCTCAACCGACTGAGCCACCCAGGTGCCCCTACAATAAATCATTTTTAAAGAACATTGTAATACAAATAAAACAAGAAAGTACATCTTTAAAAAATGTAGTTTAAAACATTCAAATCTAGATAATTTGTAGCAAGTTAAATTATTGCACTGGAACTAGCCTAGCAAACATATAAGAAAGACAGCAATTATTCGCACTTAAATTATTTTCCTAAATTTCTGGTAATAGTTCTCTTAAGTGAGGAAGTCTAACACACATTAGATGTTAGCTAGTTATGTGACTAGTATTATACTAACAAAGCATAGTATCCCATATATTAAATTTAAGTTATATAACAACCCTAAGAAGTAGATATTATTCACATTTTATAGGTAGGGAAACTGTTGTCAGAGAGGTTAAGTAATTTCCTTTAATTCATATGGCTTGTGAGCGACAGAGCCAAACCTATGAACTCTGCACAATGTCCCTCCAGGTACACTGCCTGGCTTATTACAGAAGATTCATGAGATCCGTAAGTCATGCTTTTGGGAGAGAATGGGGGCAGTGACCTCAGTGGCTCCCTGGTTTCTTATTCTAGAAAGAATAGAAATAGAAAGAAAGAATAGAAAGAAGAGTCCTGGCTTCCTGGAATTTAGGATACTCAAGATGAACATTTCTATATGCAATAAAAGCTAGACGCTTGAGCGGCTGGATGGAAGTTATCCAAGCTTCCTCATTTCTTCACTCGTCCTCCTTCCCTCCCCAAACCCAGAGACCTTTAAACATACTTTAAATAAGTGTTAGCCTGGTAAGAATATTATTAAACCTTTAATTCAGCTATCAATACACTTGTAATATATGATAAAGCTTTAGGAACTACACTAAACAATTCTATGGTGGATACTTCAAAGGGGGTTTGCGCTACAAAATAGGGCGGTTGGAAATGCATGGGTTTGGGAATGAAGCAGGAATGAATCTAAGTCTTGACTGCCAATTATACACTGTGTATCTTTAGACAAGTTACTTAATTTTTCAGAGCTTCAGCTGTCTTATCTGAACATGGTAATATTCCTTAACTCACAGAATTATCTAAACAGTCAAATGATATGACTTGCTACAATTTTAATAGTATTAATGTCTCCTTTCATATGTAGATACCAAATGTGGTACCTTTTCAAAGTGATGTCTTTCATCTTAATTCTTAGGACTACTCAGGGTGCCTTTCGATATCGAAGATCTGTGAACCCTGAAGCAAACATGAATATCATAAGCTGCTAAGAAATAAATGTTAAGTTGCCAAAACAATAGGAAATGCTACTCTTTAATTTTGGGATCCTCTTATTTTAATATATCTGTAGTCAAATTTATATCCTTGTATTCATATAGTTTGATATGAGTTAAGCAATAGTCTCCATTTACTTTTCTGTAGCTTCAGCCTTATTTTGTCCCTGGATGAAAAAAAAAATATATATATATATATTTAAATAACTTTATGGAGGACATACAAGTTCTCTTTTGTATCATGCATAGACATACAAATTTCACATCTAAGCTTAGCTATGAGCATAGACATGCAAACATCTGTGAATAAACATATATCTGTGAATAAACATATATTTTTAAATCTTATATGGTTGAGTAGGTAAATATATGGATGATTAGTAGTTATAAAAAAGACTGAAGCTGAGTAGGTGTTCTATAAATATCTATTACTGAATGAATCAATGAACTAGTGGAAAAAAATACTCCTAATGTTGAGACAGCATGAAGGTCCATTATTCCATTAATCTGTTAGATTGTTATCAGCTTATATTAACAGGCCAACACACTAAAAGGTTTCCTTTCTCTTTATCTAGAGCTAAATTATTTCCTATTGAGGCTACCCGGGTGAAGAGTATGATGTAACTGAAGACGGTTATATCCTTGGCCTCTGCAGAATTCCTTATGGGAAAACAAACAATGATGATTCAGCTAATACCCAATTGAGAACAAGTTGGTGACTTTCTGGGACCCGAGATTTTTCACTTTTTCACTTCTTTTCAGTAAATTTAGGACAAGAAAAGGATTTAAAGATTAAGTGCCCAGTAACTTCACACACAAGTCTCTACATACCTCAAGAAGAGAATGTGATTCTCCACTGGCTTCCTGTTCAGAGGTGTGTGTGTGTGTGTGTGTGTGTGTGTGTGTGTGTGTGTGTATGTCTGTGCGTGTGTGTTTTAATGTTTATTTATTGTTGGGGGGGGGGGAGAGAGCAGAGGATGGGCAGAGAGAGACAGAAACAGAGTCAGAAGCAGGCTCCAGGCTCTGAGGTGTCAGCACAGAGCCAGACTCAGGCCTCAAACTCACCAACTGTGAGATCATAACCTGACCTGAAGTCCAATGCTTAACCAACTGAGCCACCCAGGCATCCCTGCAGTGGTTTTAAAGTGTAGTGGAAAGCAAATTGTTTCAAGTTTTCTTTGTGGATCACTTTACTCATGCAGGTTGACTCACTGCAAATTCTTTGTTTCATGAGGGGTTAGAAATGTAACATGGTAACATTATTCTGTAGGTTTGAAAACTGGCTGGTAAAGATTCCCTTCCTTGTCTTTATGGCTGTCTTCTCTACTAATAGCAAAAAGATGAGGTTGGTTGCAACCTCATTGTTCTTTACTCCAACAATAAGGTACATCACTATCAGCGAGTGAGGTAAAAAAAAATAAAGCCCTAGAATTTGTCACTAGGGATATAATTCTATTGCAGCCACTTATGAGCAGAATATGTAACAGATTACTTTTGCTTATTCATCTAATTGATCAAATAAAAACCAATCTTTTGGGGAGCACCTGGGTGGCTCAGTCGGTTAGGCATCTGACTCTTGATTTCAGCTCAGGTCATGTTCTCGCGCTTCGTGGGTTTGGCCCGCATTGGGCTCTGTGCTGACAGCTCAGAGCCTGAAGTCTGCTTGGGATTCTGTGTTTCCCTCTCTCTCTGACCCTCACCCTCTCATGTTCTCTCTCTCTCTCTCTCTCAAAAATAAACATTAAAAAATTGAAAAAATAAAATAAAACAACCAGACTTTTTTCTTTTCTCTTTAGATTTTCTCCCAGAAATTTTCTCATATTATAGGATACCCTCTCAAGTTCTCATTTTGAACATTAAAGTACATTTCAGAGAAGATACTAATTTGAAACCACCTCGATCAATGTAATTTTGAATCCTTATAAAGGTCACAGCTACTAGACAGAAAATGTTCACATGATTTAACATATAGTGATCATTTTTCAGAGTATGATCTAATTTCACAAATATTGGAATAAAATATTTAAAGATAATATAAAAATACAGTGAGTGCTTTAGAGTTGTCTAGAAGCAGGGCCAGATTCAGGGGTTCAGGAGCATGTGATTTATTGCTTGTCTACCATCTGGAGAAGGTCCTGCGGAAATCAGGGTAGGGCAGGAGAAGGAGCTAAGGAAGGATGGGACTCAGCTAAGTCCAGAAGCCATGTGATCTCAGAGGAGCTTATGGATCCATGAACTGCACTACCAAAGTGGTCCCGCCTTGACGTCAGGGAGTTAGCTTAACTCTCAATATTACCACGTCGTTGACTGAAGGCTACTCATAAAAACAGGGTAATCTCCTGGGTAGAGCAATTGCCACTTGCCCAGGGCCAATCCTACAGTAAAAGGGACAATAATGAACACTGAGAAAGTAAAACCCACAACTAGAAGAATGGTCTACCTGCTCAATAAAGGAAATCTAGATGGGGCCCAACATAACACAGTGCACCTCTTGTGTCCCTAGAGCCATTTGTTTTTCACATTAAGTTTATTTCATCTGGATACAGGTTTTCCAGGATTGTGGTAGGTCCAAATTTCTGGGAAAACTTATGAGAGGAAGGTGAGTGGAAGAAATGATGACATCTGCTCTTGCAGGTGACCCTACGGCCATGACTGGTACTCATAAAGTCCTGACTCTATTACCCATGGTAGATTCTCCTCCCGCTGAGCTGTCTTTCCTGATGTGGCCAGCCAGGCCCTCATCCCTTAGGGTTACTGTGTCCATAACAGGTCATAGTTGCTGTATTTACACATTTACAGGTAAAACAAGGCATGGGAGTAACAACAAAAGATGTCCCCGTGAATCGCATCAATACCAAATATATTTTTCCATCCCCGTTCTGTTTCAGAAGCCCTACCTCCTCATGATGATCAGGGCTAATTACTCCTGCCTATATAATAATTGCTTTTTCTGTCCCCAAGGCTTCCAACATGAGGAGCCCAAAGTGCCCAGGTAGCCTCCCCCTGGTCCCTTGGGGAGATACAGACCATGAAGTACATCGGAGTCGGTCCAACCTTGGAGTCAGGGAGTCAGCTGTCTGTATCTATGTGTCAGCTGGTCGGGAAGGTTGCCTCCTCCTCTGGTGTGGGAGCTCCCATTCAGCCAATACCAATGCTCTCCACCTCTCTCGAGAAGGGGTAGCTGGGCACATCTTGGTAACACAATAGCTGGAGGGTATGACTACCCCCCCCCCCGAGGCAGTGGGTCTGTGCGAGGTGCCCACTGCATCAGGACAGTAGAGGATAATGATGTGGATTATGTGTAAATCACAACTCGGGCTTAAAGCAAGGTTACTCATGAGCACACTCACATTACTCTAAAGGTGTTATTTCTCTAAAACCTTGGAAGTATAATCAGGATTCTGGGAATTCTGTTAGGTATCTAGCACAGTGGTTCTCATAATGACATGTATATTGAATATGTCTGTGCAAATGTGATTATAAAATCATTTTATTAAATGGAAGAGTGGAAAATCACATACAATATAATATTTTATGTAATATGCTATTTAAAATGTATATGAGTCCCCATATTACTGTTAGATATTTGAATCTTCTAATCCTTAAAAGTTTATGTATTTAGGGACATCTGGGTGGCTCAGTTGCTTAAGCATCTGACACTTGATTTTGGCTCAGGTCATGATTTCACTTTTCATGAGTTCAAGTCCTGCATCAGGTCCTGCATTGATAGCATGGGACTTACTAGGGATTCTCTCTTTCCCCCTCTTTCTGCTCCTGCCCCCTCCTTGCATGCATATTCTCTTTCTCTCTCAAAATAAATAAATAAACTTAAAAGAAAGTTTATATATTTAAGTGAGACATGGCCTAATTTTGCATTTGGTCACTTGAAAAATATTCATTACTAAACTAACATATTAAACATCTGACATAGATTGGGATTAAACATTAATCATTTACCTTATTTACAACATATGACATTAAAAAATTTTTTTAACCTCCAAACTGTCATGTATTAAAAGATTGCATTTCCCATGAGATAGTTATGTAAATATTACAAAATTGAGAAAGAAATTCTCTGCGTTTTTGTTCTATCTCAGAAGTTTGTGGTGTACTTGCAGCATGGTTTACTCACATCCGCCAGCAGCTGGACTTCCAACCTGCCCAACAGCACCCTGGGCTTCATTCTGGCCGATGCTGGTTATGACATGTGGCTGGGGAAGAGCCGGGGAAACACCTGGGCAAGGAGACCCCTGACCCTAAAAACAGACTCCCAAGAACTCTGGGCCTTCAGGTACAAAGAAAATCAAGTAATGTTCCATTTTATTTGGTAAGCCTATGGAACGTTTGATTTTGTTTTTAGATAAAATAAAATGGAATGTTTCTCAGGTCTTTTAATAGACCATCAACGTTTATGTAAATTTTGGCTTGAAAATTAAAAAGTGCGGGTTTGATTTTAAGCGTGTTTATCATTTTTCAGTGGTGACCTTCGTTGGCCAACCCAGCCCTTCCTTTAACCATTCTTTTGCTCCATTACACTTAGTCTATCTCCCTGTATATAGAATATACATACAACTTTTTTATAAGACTGTCTTGGGGAGGGGTTTCTGGATGGCTCAGTCGGTTGGGCATCCAACGTCAACTCAGGTCATGATCTCACAGTTCATGGGTTCAGGCCCCGTGTCGGGCTCTGTGCTGACAGCTCAGAGCCTAGAACCTGCTTCAGATTCTGTGTCTCCTTTTTCTCTGACCCTCCCCCAAACATGCTCTGTCTCTCTATCTCTCTCAAAAATAAACATTAAAAAAATTTTTTAAAGACTATCTTGGGGCTATTTTATTTTCTTTCCTTGACTTTGTGTCCTCACGGAAGTCTTTAACTGTTAACATCATGTTAGTATCGACGGAATTTCAATTTTCTTTCTTTCTTCCTTTTTTCTTTTCTTCTTTCCTTCTTCTTCTTCTTTTTTTTTTTTTTTTTTTGTAATTTTGATGAGATGGCTAAATATGACCTCCCCTCCTCCATTGACTTCATTGTGAAGCACACGGGACAAGAGGAAATATTTTACATCAGCCATTCCAAGGGCACCACTATCGGTATGGCAAGAAAGATAGTCGCTAATGTTCCTTAATGACTCTTCTAGAGTGTTCTCCAGGATGTGGGCAAGCTTCCAGAGCTGTAAGGAAAATAAAGCAGAGCCCGAGTCAAGCATCCCATGGCAGCACCCCGGCAGCCCACCCCCGCTTTGATTCTACCTTATCTTCTCTATTCACAAAGAATCTCTACTCAAAGAGGTTTTCTTTGTTTCCAAGAGGACAAAAGTTGAATAACCATCTTGAGATCATAACTATCTCTTGTTCCACAAATAGAAATTCCATACCTACCCCTATTGTTTAAATGTAGCAAAGGATTTTGGGAGGGAGAGACGTGAAAGGGCCATTTCTGTTTATGCAGTTAGGGTGGATGAAAATTAAGTAAGACGTGTACAAAGGTGAGGAAAGCCTTTATATGTTTCAAGATGACTTGAAAAGAGCTTCTGACAGCTCACAGCAATCATGCAACTAGCTCATGCTTAACAACTTCACTTTCAAGAAAACAAATTCCCTAAGACCTAACATAATTCTCTTACATGGTATGGCAAACCTTTTTACCTTCACTCTACTTTGGAAGTTACAAAGGCCATTTTATGATAGAAGCCAATATTAACTGAGTCTTTTCTAGGCTGAAAAAGATCATACTCCTACAAGAATAATCCATTTCCCACTTTTAAAAAATGTGTTGAATAACAGTCTAATCCCATTTTCCATAGATCTGTTCTCTGACATTTATTAACTACTTGTGTGACTCATCAGTTATTTGGAACCAGGAATCCTGAAAAATTATTAAATAAGAAGCAAGTGGGCTACATGTTAGAGCTTCTTGACTCATACTATGATATAAAATTCTTTGGTAGGTTGCCTTCTTAGAAATCAGAAAAGCTATAAAAATATGAAGATGTGCAAATATGTAGCTTGAGAAGATGTCAAATATTTGTCATATCAATGCCTCTAAACTAACAATAAAATATAAACTAGTGTTTGGTATCTTCTTTATGTGAAGACAAGAAAGTTTTTAAATATATTAAAGTAAATATTAAAATTATTTGATATTTATTGAATCTCTCACCTAAAGTATAAGATTCAAATACCAGAAAACACCTTACCACATTTTCACCATTGCTACTTATACAAATGCTCAGTACTCTTTCTGATTTTTAAACTATGGTGTTAACAAGACTGTTTTATTGCTGGTTTATCATTTATGATCTAGATATTATTTTTAATGCCAATAATCTACATTATGTTGTGATCAATATGCATGTTTTTAAATTTTTTTAATGTTTATTTGCTTTCTAGAGACAGAGAGACAGAGTGCAAGTGGGGGAGGGGCAGAGAGAGAGGGAGACAGAATCTGAAACAGGCCCCAAGCTCTCCACTGTCAGCACACAGTCTGATGCATTTTTCCTTCCTTGTTTTTAAAGTTTATTTATTTTGACAGAGGGAGAGAGAGAGAGACAGAGACAGAGACAGAGACAGAGACAGAGGTAGAGAAAAAGAATCCCAAGCAGGCTTCACACTGTCAGCAAAGAGCCCAACATGGGGCTTGAACCCACAAACTGTGAGATCATGACCTGAGCCATGGTCAGACGCTTAACCAGCTGAGCCACCCAGGTGCCCCTCGATATGCATGTTTCATACTGGGTGATCGATAAATGTTTGATAAGGGAATTTAGAAATGAATGAGTCAATTATTCAACACTTATTGAATTTATTCTTTTTTTAAACATTTTTTAATGTTTATTTTTGAGTGAGAGACACAGAGAGTGAGTGGAAGAGGGGCAGAGAGAGAAGGAGACAGAGAATCCCAAGCAGGCTCCAGGCTCTGAGCTGTCAGCATGCACAGAGCCCAATGCGGGGCTGGATCTTATGAACCACAAGATCATGACCTGAGCCAAAGTCAGATGGTTAGCGGACTGAGCCACCCAGGGGCCCCTAAATTTACTCTTGTTTGCCATAATGTCATTTTTTCTTCTTTGTTTAATAGTTTATTGTCAAATTTGTTTCCATATAACACCCAGTGCTTTTCCCCACAAGTGCCCTCCTCCATCACCACCACCTCTTTCCCCTGTCCCCTTCTCCTTCAACCCTCGGTTCATTTTCAGTATTCAATAGTCTCTCAGGTTTTGAGTCCCTCTCACTCCACAACTCTTTCCCTCTTCCCCTCCCCCTGGTCCTCCATTAGGTTTCTCCTGTTCTCCTGTTAGACCTATGAGTGCAAACATACAGTATCCGTCCTTCTCCGCCTGACTTATTTCGCTTAGCATCACACCCTCGAGGTCCATCCACTTTCCTACAAATGGCCAGATTTCATTCTTTCTCACTGCCATGTAATACTCCATTGTGTGTATATATATATATACCACATCTTCTTGATCCACTCATCAGGTGATGGATATTTAGGCTCTTTTCATGTTTTGGCTATTGTTGAAAGTGCTGGTATGAACATTGGGGTACATGTGCCCCTATGCATCAGCACTTCTGTATCCCTTGGGTAAATCCCTAGCAGTGCTATTGCTGGGTCATAAGGGAGTTCTATGGATAGTTTTTTGAGGAACCTCCACACTGTTTTCGAGAGTGGCTGCACCAGTTTACATTGCCACCAACAGTGTAGGAGGGTGTCCATCTCTCCACACCCTCGCCAGTATCTGTATTCCCTTGATTTGTTCATTTTAGCCACTCTGACTGGCATGAGGTGGTATCTCAGTGTGGTTTTGAT
>NC_043701.1:113368708-113444060 GCF_006229205.1 Suricata suricatta | reverse complement strand
ATCTTGATGAAGTCCCAAGAGTTTAGTTTTGCTTTCATTTCCCTTGCCTTTGGGGATGTCGAGTAGGAAGTTGCTGTGGTTGAGGTCAAGGAGGCTGTTTCCTACTTTCTCCTCAAGGGTTTTGATGGTTTCCTGTCTCACATTCAGGTCCTTCAGCCACGTTGAGTTTATTTTTGTGTATGGTATAAGAAAGTGGTCTAGTTTCATTCTTCTGCATGTTGCTGTCCAATTCTCCCAGCACCACCTGCTAAAGAGGCAATCTTTTTTTCCATCGGATACTCTTTCCTGCTTTGTCAGAAATTAATTGGCCATAAATTTGTGGGCCAAGTTCTGGGTTCTCTATTCTATTTCATTGGTCTATGTGTCTGTTTTTGTGCCAATACCATACTGTCTTGATGATGACAGCTTTGAGTAGAGGCTAAAGTCTGAGAGTGTGATGCCTCCCGTTTTGGTTTTCTTCTTCAATATAACTTTGGCTATTCGGGGTCTTCTGTGCTTCCATAAAAATTTGAGAATAGCTTGTTCTAGATTTGAGAAGAATGCTGGTGCAAGTTTGATGGGGATTGCATTGAATGTGTAGATTGCTTTGGGTAATAATGACATTTTCACAATGTTTATTCTTTCGATCCATGAACAGGGAATGTTTTTCCATTTCTTGGTGTCTTCTTCAATCTCTCTCATAAGTTTTCTATAGTTTTCATAATATAGGTCTTTTACATCCTTGGTTAGGTTTACTCCTAGATATTTGATGGTTTTTCATGCAATCGTGAATGGGATGCGTTTCTTAATTTCTCTTTCGGCTGCTTCATTTTTGGTGCATAGGAATCAACTGATTTCTGTACATTGATTTTGTACCCTGCAACTTTACTGAATTTATTGATCAGTTTTAGAAGGCTTCTGGTGGAGTTTGCCGGGTTTTCCATGTAAAATATCTTGTCATCTGCGAAAAGTGAAAGTTTGACTTCTTCTTTGCCAATTCTGATGCCTTTTATTTCCTTTTGTTGTCTGATTGCTGATGCTAGGACTTCCAGCACTATATTAAACAACAGTGGTGAGAGTGGACACCCTTGTCGTGTTCCTGATCTCAGAAGGAAAGCTCTCACTTTTTCCCCATTGAGGATAATATTGGCTGTGGGCTTTTCATAAACTACTTATATAATGTTTAGGTAAGTTCCTTCTATTCTCACTTTATCAGGGGGTTTTATTAAGAAAGGGTGCTGTATTTTGACAAATGCTTTTTCTGCATCTATCGACAGGATCATATATGGTTTTTATCTTTTTCTTTTGTTAATGTGATGTATCAAATTGATGGATTTGTGATTATTGAACCAGCCCTGTAACCCAGGAATGAATTCCACTTGATCATGATGGATATTTTTTTATATGCTGTTGAATTCTATTTGCCATTATCTTGTTGGGTATTTTTGCATCTGTATTTATTAAGGAATTTGTCTGTAGTTCTCTTTTTTTGCTGGGTCTCTGTCTGGTTTGGGAATCAAGGTGATGCTGGCTTTGTAGAATGAGTTTGGAAGTTTTCCTTCTATTTCTATTTTTTGAAATAGTTTGAGAAGAATGGGTATTAGCTCTGCTTTAAATGTCTGGTAGAATTCCCCTGGGAAGCCATCTGGCCCTGGGCTCTTATTCATTGGGAGATTTTTGATAACAGATTCGATTTCTTCACTGGTTATCAGTCTATTCATGCTTTCTATCTCTTCCTGTTTGAATTTTGGTAATGCATGTGCATTTAGGAATTTGTCCATTTTTTCTAGGAATTTGTCCATTTTTTCTAGGTTGTCCAGTTTGTTGGCATATAATTTTTTCATAGTAATCTCTGATGATTGCTTGTATTTCTAAGGGATTTGTTGTAATAGATCTGTTTTCATTCATGATTTTGTCTATCTGGGCGCTCTCTCTTTTCTTTTTAAGGAGACTGGCTAGAGGTTTATCAATTTTGTTTATTTTTTCAAAGAAACAACTCTTGGTTCCATTGATCTGCTTCACTGTTTTATTGTTGTTGTTGTTGTTGTATATTGTTTATTTCTGCCCTAATCTTTATTATTTCTTTTCTTCTGCTGGGTTTGGGGTGCTCATGCTGCTCCTCTTCTAGTTCCAGTAGGTGCTCTGTTAGATTTTGAATTTGCGCTTTTTCTGGTTTGTTGAAATAGGCCTGGATTGCAATATACTTTCCTCTTAGGACTTCCTTTGCTGCGTCCCAGAGATTTTGGATTGTTGTGTTTTCATTTTCATTTGTTTCCATATATTTTTTAATTTCTTCCCTAATTGCCTGATTAACCCAATCATTCTTTAGTAGGGTGGTTTTTAACCTCCACATTTTTGGAGGTTTTCCAGTCTTTCTCCTGTGGTTAATTTTGAGTTTCATAGCACTGTGATCTGAAAGTGTGCATGGTATGATCTCTATTCGTTTATACTTATGGAGGGCTGCTTTATGCCCCAGTATGTGATCTATCTTGGAGAATGTGCCATGTGCACTCAAAAAGAAGGTGAATTTCCTAGCTTCAGGATGCAGAGTTCTAACTATATCTATCAATTCCATCTGTTCCAATGTGTCGTTCAGGTCCATTGCTTCTTTAGTGATTTTCTGTCTGGTTGATCTATCCATTGCTGTCAGTGGAGTATGAAAGTCTCCTGCAATTAGCACATTCTTATTAATAAGATTGCTTCTGTCTGTGATTAATTATTTTATGTATTTTGGTGCTCCCAAATTTGGTGCATAGATATTTATAATTGTTAGCTCTTCTGATGGAGAGACCCTGTAATTATTATATAATGTCCTTCTTTGTCTCTTGTTACTGTCTTTACTTTAAAGTCCAATTTGTCTTATATATGTATGGCTATTCTGCCTTTCTTTTGGCTCCAGTCACATAATAGATATTTCTCCATCCCTTTACTTTCAACCTGAAGGTATCATCAGGTCCAAAATGAGTCTCTTGTAGACAGCAAATAGATGGATTTTGTTTTTGTATTCATTCTGTTACACTGTGTCATTTGGTTGGAGCATTTAGTCCATTTACATTCAGTGTTATTATTGAAAAATGTGGGTTTAGAGTCATTGTGTTCTCCCTAGAATTCATGTTTATAGTGGTGTCTCTGGCATCTTGTATTCTTTGCAACTTTTCCCTCATAGAGTCCCTCTTAGGATTTCTTGTAGGGTTGGTTTGGTGGTTATGAATTCTCTCAATTTTTGTTTATTGGGAACACCTTTATCTCTTCTTCTATTTTGAATGGCAGGCTTGCTGGATAAAGGATTCTTGGCTGCATGTTTTTTCTGTTCATCACATTGAAGATTTCCTGCCATTCCTTCCTGACCTGCCAAGTTCCATTAGATAGGTCTGTAACCACTCTGATAGGCTTCTCTTTGTACGTGAGAGCCCTTTAATCCCTAGCTGCTTTCAGAATTCTCTCTTTATCTTTGCCAGTTTCACTATGATATGTCGTGCCAAAGATTGATTCAAATTACATCTTAAGCATGTTCTTTGTGCTTCTTGAATTTAAATATCTATTTCTTTCCCCAGATTTGGGAAATTCTCAATTATTATTTGGTCTAGTATCCCTTCAGTACCTTTCTCTCTTTCTTCCTCTTCAGGAATTCCTATGATATGGATGTTGTTCCATTTGATTGTATCACTCAGGTCTCGAATTCTCCTTTCCTGCTCCTGGATCAATTTTTCTCTTTTTTTTTTTCAGCTTCCTCTTTTGCTATAACTATATCTTCTAATTCACCTATTTTTCTCTCTGTCTCTTCAATCCTTGAGGTGGCTGCCTCCATTTTATTATTTACCTCATTTATAGCCTCTTTTAACTCATCGCACCTATTTTCAAAGTTCCTAATCTTTGTGTCAGTTGCTTCTCTGAAGCTTTTTTCAACCCCAGCAATTAATTTTATGACAAGTTTTAAAAATTCTTGTTCAGATATGTTGTTTAGGTGTGTTTTGAACATTTCCGTGGCTGTGACTTCTTCCTGGAGAGTCTTCAGGGGAGAGTTCCTTCGTTTTGTCATTTTTGCTAGTTTTCTGTCTTTGTCAGTTTTTAAAAAGCTCGTTGTGCACTGTGCACCTGTTAGTATTGCTCTATTAAAGGAGGCTTATTGACTGTCTGGGGCCTGTCGTTTCAGGAAATATTCTTTTAATGGTGTCTCTCAGTTTCTCTTGTTGTGCCTTTGATTATTTAATTTCCCTACTCAGAGACATTTGGGACTCATCATCATGCACACCTTGGCTTGTTTCTTGGGGTAGCCCTGAGAAGGAAAACAGGCAGACAAACACAGAGGGAACAGAAGCACACAAACCCACAGACAAATCAAACAAACAAACAAATTAAAAGGGGGAAAGGAAGAAAAGAAAATGGAGAGGAGAGAGACGAAAAGAAAAGAAGGAAAAAATAAAAGGGGTCAGAGACAACAAAGGAGAATGGACAGTCTAAAAGTGTATAACCAGTTGAGGGGAGAGATAAGGATGAAATATGCGAGAATATATTTGGATGGCAAGAGGAAGAAAAAAAAGAGGGAGAAAAGAAAAAGGAAAATAAAGAGTAAAAATTAAAACATAAATGTTTTAAGTAAAAAAGTTAATAATTAATATTTAGTACAAAAATAAAACAGCAGCTCTCCCTCGTGGATAGGCGTGGTTTGGTGTAGTAGGTCTTGGGGGCTGTTCTTGGAGGCCCAGCCATGATGGTTGAGGAGGGTGAATGGCAGCACCCCAAGCTCAGTTGGAACTAAGCACTGCAGGCCACTCTAACAAGTCTGATCTCCTTGTGCTGCTGCTGAGCCAAGCTGTATTTTCCAGGCCCGCCTTGTTTCAAAATCCTAGTCCTTGCACTTTTATGCTACCACAGATGAGATGTACTTGCTTTGGCGGCTGGTTTCTTAGCTGGGATGTTGTATGTGGAGGGAGCAGTTTCTCTTAGCACAGGCAGGAATTTGTGCTGCTGCTGCGGGAGGTGAGGTGAGCTTCAGGAGGCGAAGTTCGCGCCCCTGCAGATGTCACTGCCAGCTCCCAGCCCTCAGCCGGGATTGTGATAGTGTAGAGGGAGGGATCAGTTTCTCTTGGCGCTGGCCTGGATTCGTGCTGCCGATGCCTGAGGCGCAGGGTGCTTCTGGAATGAGCTGCATGCTCCTACAGCCCAAGCGCCCATCCCCACCCCCGCCTTTGCCTCAGCCTCCGCCTCCGCCAACCCCCAGCCAGGATCCCGTAGGGGTGGGGGCTATTTTTTCCCTGTTGGCACCTGGGATTAGGGATTCGCATGGCCAATGCTGGAGGTAAGATGAGCTGTGGAAATGAGGTGTGTGCTCCCACTCCCGCAGCCAAGGCGCGCCCCCAGGGCTGTCGCCACCTAGGTTGCGGACTCACTGCCAGGATTGTGCAGGGGTGGGGACTGTTTTTTCCCTTGTGCCACCGGGTTCGGGATTTGGGCTACCCAGCAGTTATATATGGAGTGAGAGTTTTTCTCTCCATGTGGGGTTAAATATTCTTTATCTCTTCTCTAGAGATAGTACTATCAGCGTGTTCATTTTCTCTTCCTCTTGCTTTTGTCTCTCAGGGGCTCCGTGCATTTTCCCTGTGTTGGGCTGGGGCTCCCACCTCCCCTGCCCTTCTCGGGTTGGCCCGTTTTCCAATCTCCCCAGTTCTCACTCACTCACTCAGGTATCTTTGAGGTTGTCTTCTTTTTGGAGTCTGTATTTTCTCCTTCCACTTTTGCATATGAGAGTAATGTTCTTCTCAGTTCAATAGATGGGGCAATGAAGTTTATAGAGCTCCCGTCCTCTCCGCCATCTTGGCTCCTTCCCTTATGTCATTTCTTACATGCTATTAACTGCGTAAGAGTAGTTAATTTCTGTCTTATTTTCTTCCATCTTTCATAACACTTTCTACAATACCAAATATACCCAAAAAAGTCTAAATATATTTTACCTTAACTCCAGTTTTTTCTATTAAATACTCAAATATCCCTTTAATTAAAATGACATATAAGTGGAAGTCAGTAATAAAGGTATGTTAGCCTTTCGTCTACATAGTTAATAATCCAAAGTGACTATAATTCTGTCTGTTCAAAACAGGACTCTTGGCTATTTATGAATATAATTTTGTGGTTTTATTTACATTGGATTCTTGCTTTTGTTTCTACAAAGGAATAAGATTTTATTTATAATACCTTTGGACATGTTATTGTGAGGGAAAATCCAGTGGTCAACTTATCTCTACCTTGCGTTTCCAAGTTTTGCCCTTAATGTAAATGTTTTAAACTAATGTGAGATAATGCATTTGATTGTGAATATAATGCACTTATCATACTATTTCTTGATTATTTATTTTAGTCTTCCAAATTTGAATAAAGTAAATTTATTTTACAGCCTTTTTTTGGCAACAAAGACTTCTTACCTAATACCTCGTTTAAAAGATTTGTTGGTTCAAAGCTGTGTCCACTGAAGACATTTGGCAGGATTTGCCGTGAGGTCTTGTTTTTGATGTATGGATGTGACCTGGAGAACTTAAATATGGCAAGTTGCCATGAGGTCTTGTTTTTGATTTATGGATGTGACCTGGAGAACTTAAATAAGGCAAGAACAAGTTGAATTTGAAACATATTTTGTCAATTTTTAGAAAGCAGCTCTTAACAGTACTTACTTTATGCCTTGTGTATTATTTTGTGGCTTGTCCATTTTGTTAGATTCTTAGCCTTTCTGATTTTGTGACTGTACCACCATTCCAATGCTAATTTGCATTAGTGTGTTGAGATAATTTTGCTTTCATATTTGCCTTGCTCTCTGTAAAAAACAGAGGAGCACTGCTGTGATCGGTATCTTTACTACTCTTTGCAACTGGATGTTAGTTTCCTGAAGTTTCTTGTATTTGTCTTCTATCACTAGTTTTTCACAACTCCTACTCTTTTTTTAAGTTTATGTATTTATTTGAGAGCAAGAAAGCATGAGTAGGGGGAGGGGCAGAGATAGAGGAGAGAGTGAATCCCAAGCAGACTCCATGCTGTCAGTACAGAAACTATCGTGAGGCTCAATCCCACAAACCATGAGATCATGACCTCAGCCAAAATCGAGAGCCAGCCAGTTAACTGACTGAGTCACCCAGGTGGCCCCACAGCTTCTACTTTTATATCTTGGTTCCTCACACTCCTTCACTTCCTTGTTGATCTTTTTGTAATTAACATTAATGCCTGCTAATTACCTTACATGCTTCTGGCATTGTCAAAAATCCTCCAGTGGAAACCTGTTGCAGTGCTCAAGTTCTTATCACCAAGGCTCTATGGATTGACTATGTATACATTCTATTACAGATGTAGACATTTGTTCTAAGACTTTTTAGCACATTAAATTAAAAATCCAGATTTGCCAGAAGTGATCACAGCCTTTAGACTAGTGGTTGGTTCCTGCACCTGTATCATTAAATAATTTCTCAGTGAGAACCAATCTATTCATGCAAGGAAAGTGAAAGTGTCAAGATGTCCATTCTTACCAACTTAGTCCATAGATTCAATGCAATTGAAATCAAACTCCCAAGGGTTATTTTAAGGATATTGACAAACTACTTCTAAAGTTTATACAGAGAAGCAAAACAGAGAATTACCAAAGTAGTGAAAGGAAAGAACAAAGTTGGAAGACTGATATTACTCAACCTCAAGACTTATTAGTAAGCTACAGTAACCTAGATAGTCTGGAATGAGTGAAAGAAGAACCAAGTAGATCAGTGGAACAGAATAGAGTGCCCAGAAACAGAGCCCCCATAAATATCACCAACAGAACTTTGACAAAGGAGACAAGACCATGCAATAGAGAAACAACAGTCTCTTTAACAAATGGTGTCAGAGTTGAAACATGGACGCCCTCATGCAAAAAAAAATTTTAGACACAAACTTTTACACCCTTGACAAAATTAACTCAAATTTGGATCATAGAGCTAAATGTGAGATGGGAAACTATAAAACTCCTAGAAGATAACATAGGGAAAAACCTAGATGGCCTTGGGCATGGCAATGACCCCCAGGGTGGTACACTTGTTACAATTGATGAACCTACATTGACACATGGTAAGTACCCCCAAATCTATAGTTTACAGTAGGGCTCACTCTTGATGTTCTACAATCTATGGGTTTTAACAAATGTATAATGACATGTATCTACCATTACGGTATTGTATAGGTTAATTTCACTGCCCTAAAAATCTTTTGTGTTTCACCTATTCATTCCTGCCTACTCAGCTCCTGACAATCATTGATTTTTTTTTAACTGTTCCTATAGTTTTGTCTTTTCCAGAATGCCATGTACTTGGAATCCCAAAGTTTGTAACCCTTTCAGATTGTCTTCTTCCACTTAGTAATATACATTTAAGGCTCCTCCATGTCTTTTCATGGATTTGGTAGCATTTATTTTTAGTACTGAAAAATATTCTATTGTTTGGATGTACCACAGTTCACCTATTCACCTATTAAAGGACACTTTGGTTCAAGTTTTGACAATTACAAATAAAGATGCTATGAACATCAATGTGCAGATTTCGTGTGAATGTAAGTTTTCAACTCCTCTGGGTAAATACCAAGGAGTGTGATTGCTAGATTTTAAGGACTGATTTTTTTAAATAAGAAGTGACCAATCTGTTTTCCATGCTGTTTACCATCATCAATGAAGAATTTCTGTTTCTTCACATCCTCACCATTCAGGCTGTCAGTGTATTGGAACTTTGTCATTTTCATAGGTGTAGAGTGATCTCTTTCTGTTTTTCTGAATTGCATTTCCCTGATGACCTAGGATGTAGAACATCTTTTCATGGTCACTTGCTATTTGTATATCTATTTGGTGAGGTACCTGTTAAAGTCTTTGGCCCATTTTTAAATCATGTTGTTTGTTTTCTCATTGCTGAGTGTAAAGAGTTCTTTGTATATTTTGAGTAGCAATCCTTTATAGATGTGTCTTTTGCAAATATTTTCTTCTAGTCTGTGACCTGTCTTCTAATTCTCTTGATATTATCTTTTGCAAAGTAGAAGTTTTTTGTTTTAACAAAGGCCAGCTTGTCGGTTGTTTCTTTCATAGATTCTGCTTCTGGGGTGGTATCTAAAAAGTCATCAGTAAACTCAGAGCTAACTAGACTTTCTCTGCTATGTTATCTCCTAGGAGTTTTAGAGTTTGAGTTTGACATTGAGGTCTGTGTTCCATTTTGGGTTAACTCATGTGAAAGGTATGAGATCTATGTATAGATTCTTTTTTTTTTCTTCGTTGCATGAGGCTATCTAGGTGTTCCTGCATCATTTATTTAAGACATTATTGTTTCTCTATTGCATTGCTTTTTCTCCTTTGCCAAAGATTAGTTGACTCTATTTACAAGGGTCTATTTGGGGGCTCTCTGTTCCACCTATAGAGCTATTTGTCCTTTCTTTCTCCAATACCACACTGTCTTTATCACGGTAGCTTTGTAGGAAGTCTTGGAATCACTTAATGTCAGTCCTCCAACCTTGTTCTTCCCTCACAATATTGTGTTGGCTATTCTGGGTCTTCTGCCTCTCCATCTGAACTTTAGAAGCAGTCTGGGGGCTGTTGGTATCCTTAAAATAACATGCTGAGACTTTGATGGGATAACATTGATGTCATATGTCTTGGTTACTGATTGAGGTTCCTGGGGACCCTGTAGGCAATGCAAACCTAGGTTGACATAAAGGCTGCTCTATTTTTGGTTGCTTCATTTTACGTGCTGTGAAACTTTGGTACCCCAGTTTGTCACAGAGTTTCTTATTAAACTCCCAGCTGCCCTTGGCAGGCCCTAGGCTGATTTTTGTTTTCTTCAACTAGCTAGGTTTTCAGAATGAAACTTTAGGTCCTCTAAGGTTGACAAAGAACTTGAAGGAAAAACTGGCTTCAGTACCTTGCTTTTTTGAAGGGTCTTTGTTTTTTTTCTTTTCTATTTTTCCTGGAAATTTTAATTTAATTTAATTTAAATTTTAAGTGTATTTACTTATTTTGAGAGAGGGAGAGAACACACGTGACTAAGGGAGGGGCAGAGAGAGAGGCTGAGAGAGAAAATTCCAAGCAGGGTTCACATGATCAGCACAGAGCCCGATGTGGGGATTGAACCCATGAACCATGAGATCACGACCTGAGCTAAAACCAAGAGTCAGAGGCTTAACCAACTGAGTCACTCAGATGCCCCCCTGGCAACTTCTTTATATCTTTTCAGTTCTTCTGCCTTCAAAAAGGATGCATGTGTGTAAGTTCCAAGAGTTCTGAAAGTTTTCCATATGGGATGATGGACTATGTAATTTAGAAACCTAATAATAGCTTCTACATTAATGTAAAAATACATATTTAGTAAGTACATTTATGTATTTAATGGAATATAATTTTATCTCTTTCTGTTGATGTTATTTATTTAAAAATAACTTTACATTCTCCTGCAATTGTTTATTTTAACAAATATTAATGACTAGTCATTTGAGAGCTTTTTCGCTGCCCCAGGCCTTCCATTCATTCACTCAGTGGCATTTATTATATGAGGGGAAATGGCAGATTCGAATTCAGCCCAGGACAGACTTTCTACATGGAACACAAATAACTAAAAGCATAATCTTAAATATTTTCAATTGCAATGGATGACCTTTTGAGAAAGGTGCCTTTCTTTTCTTCAAAGAAATGAACATGTATGATATAAAAGGAATTTGAAAGAATGTTTTTGTTGGTAGAACAGCTGAGTTTTCTCTATGCCAAATGAAGAGTAGAAGAAACACTTTTGAGCTATGTTGCTTCTGCCCCACTTCCGGTCAAGCTGCAGAAGCAGACAGATTACAGAAGCCATGTGGGGGTTTACGTCACTTCCCGGGGTAGATAGCCTGCCTTTCCGGCTAGTGTGCGTGAAGAGTAGCAATGGTTTCGGAGGTAAACCAAACCAATGGTGGCCTCACAAAATACACACTGCTGCTTTGTGTGTGAAAGATCCGAGTCTCCTACAGACCAGAGAAATGTAGATCTGTTGAGCAGAGCTGGGAAGGAGCCTAGGGTTTGGGATGGAGAGATGCTGTTGGTAAATGCCACATATATTACAGGAGCCACAGACAATGGCAAGCCATGGACATCAGTAGCCAATGAAGGACACATGGCTTACAGGGATTTATGCCCCTAGGGGAGGCTGGACCCCCTCATCCTTCTGACTTCCAGATAATGCATAACTTCATGGGCTTTCCTTAGTCTTTGGGGAGAGCAAGATGTAAAGCAGGAGTTCTAGAATTGAGCACAAATTTACCACAATAAGACTGGAGGAAAGAAACAATCAGTAATTGCCTGATTCGGAACATTAAGTTTTCTGCCTCAAGCAAAATGGAGGCCTGAAAGCCAAGTCACGTCCGGTTCTCTTGAAGGTTGCTAACTTTGCATTTAACACATGCTTACGAGCTTTAAGATGCATTATACAGAAAATAAATACAATATGCATAGGTAGTGAGAAGACACAAAATACATCCATACATTATTGGAAGGCAGCTAGGACCCATAACTTTAAAAGTCACAGTTAAGGCTACAGTTCATTCCTTCCTTTCTTTGGGATCCCTTGGTGCTAAGTGTGGAGCCCTGGGAATAGATGCACACTTATAGATACCTTTTCAAAGGGTTCAGGAATGTTCCTTCAAGGTCAAATGGTCCTTCAGAGAAGACAAATGTGAGGGATAATTACACAGAAGAATTACTCATGTTGAGGTTTTAAAAATAAGTCAGAAATTTCTGGTAATGGTGAACTAAGTAATTCAGACCAGGGGCAACTGTTTAAAAAAAAATAGCATTTATTTGATGACAAGGGGAGGGGCCCCTGGGTTGCTCAGTCAGTTTTGGTTTCAGCTCAGGTCATGATCTTGTGGTTCATGAGCTCAAGCCCCACATTGGGCTCTGTCATGACAGTGTGTGTAGTCTACTTGAGATTCCCTAGCTGGATCTCCACTTGATTCAACTTGATTCAATCTTGCTTGACAAGTGCGAGTGGCAAAGGGGCAGAGACAGAGAGAGAGAGAGAGAAATGAGAGCGAAAAATGCAGTGAAGAATTACAGGTCCAAGATAAAGAAGCACAGAGAAGTAAACCTGACATTTTAGATATTCATACCCTAGCAACATCTGCTTATTCCAGGTGTATGGTTAAAACCTCCAAACAATTAGTTGAGAATAAAAATTGTAAGTTAGCTTATGCAAGAGAAGTCTCTCCGATAAACCTCAATCCTCAGGTTTTGGATTAGAACCTCAAAGTACTGTACCTTAAGACTACAGTCAAACTAAAAATTAATCACCCTTTCAGAAACTGTCACCCACCTTCTGATCATGTGAATTTCTAATGTACAAAAAAATATTTACAACAAATATCTGACAAAAGATGTTTATCTGAAATATATAAAAAGAACTCAAGTGAATAAGAAGAAAAGTAACCCAAGAAAATGTAAAGCAAAAGTCTTCTTCACAAAAGAAGGTATAAAAATGGCTAATGAAACAGGTATAGGAAAAAGTGCTCAACATCATTAATTATCATGAAAATGAAAATCAAAACCACAGTGAGATATCACCTCACACCTGTTAGGATGGTCATTAACAAAAGGTCAAAAGATAGCAAGTGTTGCAAAGACGTACAGAAAAATGGACTTTTATGTGCCTTGTTGATGGGAATGTAAATTGGTACGGTCACTATAGAAAATACTATGGAGGTTTTGGAAAAATTAAAAATATAATTACCATATAATCCAATAATCTCACAACTGAGTATATATCCAAAAGGAATAAAAGTAACTATCTCAAAGAGATATCTGCACTTCTAGAGGGAGAGAATCACAAGCAGTCTCCACGCTCAACATGGAACCCAGGGCAGAGCTCAATCCCATGCCCCTGGGATCATGACCTGATCTGAAATCAAGAGTCAGATGCTCAACCAACTGAGCCACCCAGGTGCCTCAAGAATGAGTTGAAAACATTAAAGTTTCATCAATGACCAAAAGAAGGATTTCAGATTAAAAATGACCATTTCTAAGCCTAGATAGGAGCAGAAGCCCACCAAAAAGTCGAGGAAAGTACCTAATACTCTCAAGCACCTATGATCCATCCAGGAAGGCCTCTCTTCTCAAACTGGGGTTCCGATACCCCATAAAGCACACAGACATGAGGGAGGAAGTATCTGAAATCACCAGATAAACTTGCGACTCTTCCTTGTACATTCATTTTACTTGAATCTAAATTCTTTTCTGGCCATGCGTATGTAAGGACTATAATGCACAAGTCACAGGAGTGTTGAAAATAAACCGAGAACTTCCCACTTCTTGGCTGAGGAATCCCATCAGAGTGTGTCAGGACCAAGAAGCCATTCTCCCATGAATCTAATGGGGGAGCTCACTCGTGAGAATTGTGTATTTATTTTGTGGGAGAGGGAGCAGTGGTGTGCTAGCGGATATACCACAAGTGTCTCTCCAAAGGGAAAAAAAACACCCTGATTTGTAGGGTTTGCCAATTTCCATGGTGTAAATATTCCTGGGAGAACTGATGTCAAGCTACCTCCCTGAGGTGACTCAGTGCAGAACTGGTAAGGAGAGCGCACCTGTTCTCTACAAGCCAGTAAAGACAGGTTCCAGAACACCACCGCATGGGGATCTGGAAGAGGCTGGATGTGAAGGAGGTTCATGGAGTGTCCTCTCTGCTAAACTTTATCCTGTAAACAACAGAGAACCATTTTTTTTTTAAGGATTTTAGAACATATGGATTGGGTCACTGTCGTAACCCGACATCAGTGTCGCGTTACTTTACTGAGCCCCGCGTTGAGGCACCAATTGTCCTAACCTGATTGCCGGGGCCGCTAGTCCCTGGCGATCAGCGGTACCTGTTTCGTCAGCCCGGACAGGCAGGGCGGAGAATCGGAGAATCATGGCGGGTCCTTTTCCTGAGGGAGGGAGAGAAAAAGGGGGCAGGAGAGGGAGACGCAAAGAGTAAAGACAGAACTCACGGTTCTCCGATCAGGCGAAAGAGAGCGTTTATTCAAAGAACTGTTCTTTATATAGTCTTCAGGGGGGGAAGACAAGGCAAGCTGACCTAGGCAGGCTACAGAGTCGGATGCATATCAAAGAAGTGCCCCGACTTTGCCTCAGCAATCTTGGGGGATGGAGAACTAACACTGAATATGGTTTTGATCTTTTGTGCGCCTTGGCCACTCACGTCTAGCTCAGCAAGACAGTCGCCAAAGTTATTTTGACCAGGAAATGGCAATCTCCAGCCTCCAGATGCAAATCTTGTTTACTGGCTCTCTCAACGGCGTGATAATCCTTGCCTGAGGCAGACAGAAAACTTGGCGGGCCGACAGGTCACATTTGATAATTTAGAAATTTCACTTGGGGCGCCCCGGGTGGCTCCTTCGGTTAAGCATCTAACTCTTTTGGCTAGGGTCATGATCTCACAGTTTGTGGGTTCAAAGTCCCACATCAGTCTTCACACTGATGGTGCGGAGCCTGCTGGGGATTCTGTCTCTCCCCCCCCCCTCTCTCTCTCTCAAAATGAATACAAACTTAAAAAAAAAAGAAAGAAATTACACTTTTTGAGCAAGCTGAAGGAAAGGCTGTCCCTGAGACCAAACTGGGGAATGGTGAGTCAGTGAGGACACAACAGTGCAGATGAGAGTTACCATCCCAGATGGAGTAAAGTAACAACCGCAAAGTGGGAGAGGAGGTTCAGTTTTTAAAAAGGTGACCCTTCAATGGCTGTAGCCGTTGAAAAGGCTGTAGTCTACGTGGTGAGAAAGAAGCATTATACAGTAATTTAGGTATATGTGAGGACTTGGGATAATGAGTAGAAACTAAATTAAAACATTTTGGGAGTCACATGGGTATCTCTTCAATCAAGAATGACAAGTATTACAGAAAATTTACACACACACTTACACACATGTGTACAGAATACAATATATTCTGATATATGTATATGCATGTATAGATGAATATATACAATGAATATATTATGTATGTACATATCCATAAAGACTCCACTTTGGAATGACAGAAACTATTCTATCAGTAACCCCAAAATCTGAAAAAATTCCTAAAATACTTTTATTTTTGAGAGACAGAGAGAGACAGAGCACAACTGGGGGAGGGGGAGAGAGAGAGGGAGGCACAGAATCCAAAGCAGGCTCTACCTCTGAGCTGTGAGTACAGACCCCAATGCGGGACTCGAACCCACAAACCATGAGATCATGACCTGAGCCAAAGTCAGACACTTAACCAACTGAGCCACCCAGGCACCCCCTAAAATACTTTTAAATTACTAAATTATTTTCTAGTTTAAAATTGAAAATACACAATGCTGACAAAGGTTGAGGGAAAGATAATCTGAGCATTTCCATACATATTTGGTAGGAATGCAAATTACAAGTATAATTTTTTGGAGGACAATTTTATATAATGTACCAAAATTTTACTGTTTCTCAAAATTTTAAACTAGACACTTTGACCTCACAATCCACTTCTAGGTATCTGTCTTACAAAAACATTTGCAAATTTGAAAACCAATTTAAAAAAATATCACCCAACATGTCTATCAACTGAAGGATAGTTAAATGTTAATTTGTGGCCTTATTTATACTATGACATAGAAATCAGCAGTTTAAAAAGATGAATGCTTATTATCACTTATGATCTCTACAACATATTTCTACACAGGAAAGCAAACTAATAAAAAAGTAAAACTTTCATTTATATATTTAAAAATGAAAGCATCTATGAATCTATATATTTATTTATTTATATTCGAGTTAGTTAACATACAATGTAGTCTTGGCCGCAGGAGTAGAACCCAATGATTCATCTCTCACATATAACAGCCAGTGCTCATCCAGAAAAGTGCCCTCCTTAAGGCCCATCACCATTTAGCCCATCCCCCCACCCAACACCCCTCCAGCACCCCTCCGTATGTTTTCTATATTTAGGAGTCTCTTCTGGTTTACCTCCCTCTCTGTTTTTATCTTATTTTTCCTTCCCTTCCCTTATGTTTGCAACTGTTGAGTTTCTCAGATTCCGCATACGAGTGAAATCATATGACATCTGTCTTTCTCTGACTGACTTATTTCTCTCGCATCCAAGGGAAAGACTCACAAGTTGTTAACACTGATTGCCTTAGAGAAGAAATGAAGCTTCCTCTCACTATAGAATTTGGTTGCAATATTTTGAAAATAAAATTCATGCCGTCATTTCATAATCTCTCTTAATTCTTGTAAATGTCTCAGGAGTTCTTAAAAAGAACATGTTTGGTAATAACGGGTGCAGCTTTTATGATCATGCTTGCTTGTTTTGCTTGCTTGTTTTGTTGCAAACTCTTCGTGCCTATTGATTTTTGTTGATCTTGTTAGATTGATGCGCCCATTTATGGAGCAGCTGGGTCAAATGCCCTGTGGATGACTCAATTTCTTGTGAATCTGGCACTTTTATGTATTGAGCAACTTCATTTGCAGGTTCAGAGTATAATATCTTCCTGAAGATTTATTTGTTTCATACATTTTGGTCTGAATCTCTTCATCCTGTTTCATACACTTCAACCCTAAATTCCTGTGTCAGTTTTGCTTAATATTTTCCAGATAAAAGCTTCCCATGCTTTGCTCTGTACCAAGAGTCCTTTGGACTTACATTTGCGTCTTTATGTCTTGAAAAGTACATGTAACAAGCATGTGATATTGTTGCTAATCGTTTCTGAAGTTTTAAATATGGCTTTTATTTAAATTTGTCAAAATAATGAAGTATTTTGTTTGAAAAAAATATTTGTTTGAAATAATTAGGTTACTACGGCTCTCTGACCATCATTTTATCTGTTACATTTTTTTTTTCTTTTTGACTGGATTCTATTAGGTTAAGATACTTTCTTGTTTATTTGTCTTTTCATCTACTGATTTAGGAATTATAAATTGTAATTCTCTATTTTTACAGGTACCTATAAATGATTTTAAAAATCTGCTTAACCATTCATTTTTCTAACACACTTTTAAATAAGTATCATTATCCTCACCCTAACCTAGACAAATATGCTCTAACTGATCCTTAATAGCTCTCTTTTATTTCTAGAAATTTAATTTTTTCATTATGTTGACCTTTGCTTAAGTATACTGACACACAATAAACTGCACATAGAATACACAATTTTTAAGTTTTAAAGTGTGTATATACTCATGAAACCTTCCCTCCATTAAAAGTTTCCTTGTGTCTATTTAAATTCTTCCCTCCCACCTCCTTACCTCTTTTTTTTCCAACTACTGTTTACTGTAATTAGTGTGATTTTTCTAGAATTTTATATAAACAGATTCATATAGTATGTAATCTTTTTTTCTGGATTATTTCACTCCATAAAATTATTTTGAGACTCATTTATCCTGAACCTTTCATTGATAGCTCATTCTTTTTGACTGTTAAGTAGTATTCTTCTATGTGGATTTACCACAGTTTGTAATGTACATTACACATGTGCAAATGTAACAAACATTTGTATACATGTTTTTGTGTGGAAATGAGCTTTTATTTATCTTGAGCATATACCTAGGAACAGAATGGTCAGATGATATAGGAGGGGCATATTGAACTATTTAAGAAACTGTAAAACTGGTCTCCAAAATGGCTTACATTTCCATAAACAGTCTATGGTAGGAGCAGGTCTTCTACATTGATGCCAAAATTCGGTATTGTTAGGTCTTTTTAATTTTAACTGTTGTAATACATAGGTAGTAGTGTCTCACTGTGGTTTCAATTTACATTTTCCTAATGGCAAGTGATTTTGAACTTCTGTTCGTGTGCATATTTGCCTTATAATATCTTCTTTGTTAAACTATCTATTCAGATCTTTTGCCTACTTTTAAAAATTGGATTGTTTGTTTTCCTTTTATTGCATTTTAAGTGTGCTCTGTAGATCCTAGATCCAAGTCCTTTATCAAACATGATTTGCTAACATTTTCCCCAAACTATGACTTGTCTTTTCGTCTTAAGTGTCTTTTAAAAGGCGGTTTTAAATTTTGATCAAATCAATTTATCAATTTCTTCTTTTATGGATCAGTATTTTGTTGTTTGTATATAAAAAGTCTTTGCCCAACCCAAAACTATATAGTTTAGCAGTAGGTCATTTTTAAAATTTAGGTTCTACATGTAAATCTATGATCTATTTTGAGCTAATATTTGTGTATCATTTGACTTCTCAATCAAAATTTTTATATATGAATAAATGTATTTTGGCAATATACATTTAAACAACTACCTTTTTTCTCTGAAATGTTTTTGCAACCTTGCAAACCAATTCTTCATAAACGTGTGGAATTATTTCTGGACTCTTCTTCCCATTCTATTGATCAATTTGTTTATCATTATATCAACTCCACATGGTTTTTTTTCCCATTTTTTATTTATTTTTGAGAGACACAGAGAGACAGCACGAGCAGGGGAGGGCCAGAGAGAGAGAAGGAGACACAGAATCTGAAACAGGCTTCAGGCTCTGGGCTAGCTGTCAGCACAGAGCCTGATGCGGGGCTTGAAGCCACGAACTGAGATCATGACCTGAGCTGGAGGCGGACGCTTAACCAACTGAGCCACCCAGGGGCCCCTCTACACTGTCTTGATTACTCTAGCCTTAAAATATATTTTGAAATCAAGTCATGTGTGTCTTGAACTTGTTCTATTTCAAAATTGGTTGGCTTTCCTAGTTCATTTGTTTTTCTATATAAATTTTAAAGTTAGCTATACCCTCCAGTGGTTTTGACTGAGACTGTTGAATCTATAGATTAATTTTAAAATAATTACAAAATATTTCTTCTTGAATATGATTTAATTTCTTCTTTGACTTAGGTATTTTTTAATTTCATTCTTTTTTATAGTTTTTAGCATACAGCTCTTGCACCTATTTATTTAAACTTATAGTTAAGTATTTCTTGTTTTCTAGTATTATTGTAAATGTATTATTAAAATTATTTTCATTTATATCTTGCTAACATAGAGAAATACAGTTGATATCTTTGCGTCCATGACCTTATTAAACCCACATATTATTTGTAACATCATTTTTGGATAGGTTCTTTGGGATTTATAATGATGACAATTATCTGCAAATTTCTATCATGTGAGCCTCCCAGTCTGTGGTACTTTATAATGGCGGTCCCAGTAAATCAATACAGTAACTTTTGATGAGTGCTCTGGAGAACACCTCCAGGGTCCCCCAGAAGATGAACTGTCTCTAACCTGAACCCTGGCTCCTCACTCCTCCAGTCACTAACTACACACTTTTAGCCAAATGAACCTCCATAGGCTGGCTTTCTCGCCTGTAAATTGGAAGGGATAACTAGTGGCTGTCTCACAGGTTGGCTCTAGAGATTGTACATCGAATACAAGTAAAAGCATAGATAATATACAGTGTTTTCTGAAGCTAATGATATCTTAATATTTTTCAATATTTTTTAATGTTATTTATTTTTGAGAGAGAGAGAGAGAACGAGCAGGGAGGAGCAGAGAGAGGGAGACACAGAATCAGAAGCAGGCTCCAGGCTCTCAGCTGTCAGCACAGAGCCCAACATGGGGCTTGAACTCACAAATTGTGAGATCATGACTTGAGCTGAAGTCAGATGTTTAACTGACTGAGCCACCCAGGTGCCCCTTACTATTTTTTTTTTGAAATTTTATTTTATTTTATTTTTTTTACTTTATAAAGTTTCATATTTTTTAACATATGCAATTATTTTCCATCATTTACAATACAGTAGTTACAATGACACTCCAAACAGAAAAGCAAAGTAAAAAATCAAAACACCAACTTCTGTTTCATGTAATTAGACTTATACAAAAATTAGAAGGTTAAGTAACAACTAGTTAATCACCTAATTTCACTAAATCTGTTCCACCTACTCTGAGCGTGGTGTGACATGCCAAAGACAACCTTGTTCTTACACTTTTGTCATTTATTCAGACACTGATTGAGGCAGTGGATTTTGTCTGTAAATCTTTACTCAAAATATCCAAGTATCATACATTCCAAAGTAGGACTCCATAATTCTATCCCAATACCTCTCTCGGCCAATGCCTCCTCATTTTTCTTCCTCTGCTGTCCCCACTTGCCCCCATTGTGTTAAGGAGTCTCCTCAACTTGTCTTACCCTCGTGGTGGAGGCAGGTGAGGAGGGGCAGGGACAAACCTCTGCAGGGGCAGGGCAGGAACTTGTTGAATCTAAGAGTAGATCAACACCCTTATCTCTAGACCTAAGAGATCAATTCAAGAACAATTGGCCACAATAAGAAATTAGCTACCAACCCAGACTGGTCTTTATCTAGAAATTCCAAAACACACCTCTCTCTGTTTCTCTGAGAGAGCCAACAAAGCAGGTCCGGGTTGATTTGGGCTAATCTGGTTTATCGTTGCTTTAAAGATTAGAAGTAAAAATATTGTCTCTCCCCTAATCTCGGTCTGTGTGGAAGGGACCAGAGCTTGCCAGGAATAGGGGGGTCTACTCTGGTGTGGAACTTTACATTGGCTGATACACAAGTAGCCTTTTTTCTAGACGTTATACATTTTAATACCAACTTATTTTCACTAATAATATAAATAACATAAATAAAACACACAGTCTCTTCTAATAAAGCATAGTTTGACAAAGACCCAATGTTGCTTCTAAGTGCCATTATGTGTGAAAATTCTTTCTTTCTGTTCATTTAGCCTATACCTACACAGTACCATATGACTGACAGGTGTGCTGTGTTTGGGAAGAAGTCCCACATCTGACCCTAAAAATGTAGCAACTTACTGTATCCAATCATTCTGTATTTACCTCCTACAATCAGGTGGAGTTGATCTGGGGACATGGGACACTTCAGACATTAACTACAAAATTCACAAAATCTTTGACACAATAAAGAAAACCTTACTAGTTTGAAAGCTCTGTATTTTTTTTTAACTTGACAACGGGATTGTTTTTCCTTAATGCTGTTGTTTATTTTTCATATTCTTTTACAGTAGTTCTTAAGTTTTACTGTTATATTTTAGTTCTATGCAAGTCACAGAAATAATCATTAATATACTTATTAGCCATACCATTTTTTCAGTGCTAACATTGAATTCATAATACACATAAAATAACCTTTTGCATCATCTTTCTTACCTATAGGGAATTCTTCTGTCATTATAAATACTTTTTCTTCTGCTTTTCATTGCCATTCAGCCTCATTCAGCGTGCATTTAGTGAGTCCTTTGAAATTGTTATATGCAGGATTGTTAGATATGACCTAGTGGCAATGATTCTTAACCTTTCTACTGGTGGACAAATTTGAGAATTTAATAGGAGTCATGGAGACACTCACCTTAGAAATGCACAGACATAAATATCCCCATACTTAATGGGCCCCAGGTTATGAACATCTGTCTCTTACAATGTCAGTGTTAACCATTCAGAGAAATGTGATCTCTAAGTGGAGGCTTCTAGGTTTTTAAGAGGAGTTGTAAAGACAATGTTATCACTCCCAAGTGATAAAGAAGCTTTCGAATTTTCTGAGAACAGTCAAATAAACTCATTTCGTAAGCACCAAGTATTGCCTCATGTATTTGTGAAATGATGCAGGGAATAAGCTATTCCGTTAATATCTAAAATACTAACCACCTGCTGAGTGAAAAGCCCTTCACCATGTTCTATAGTGATATAAATATGTGTTCTAATGAACTTCATCTTCTTAGGTTAATAGCGCATGCTCTGGATTCATTAAGAAGCAATATAAACAGCAGAGACGTACGGGCCAAAATGAATTTTACTGTCACCAAAGTACAATAAGAAAATCATAAAAGAAAGAAATCGAGTGGGGCTGGGAATTTTAGGAACACTCCACTCCTTGGAAGAGAAGAGTTCTCTAAAAATGCCTATTCAATTGGTGAGATACATTCTTTTCTGTTTGAACTCTATTCTTGGGACACTGAGAGCCATTGCAAGTTTTCAAGCCAAAAGGTGATACTATGGAGCTTGCAATTTAGAATTCAAATTGGGTAACAGTTTGGTGATGCATTGAACAATGGAAGATTAGAGTCTAGGAGACAATTGACAGTAGAAATCTTAAGTTAGATGTAATAAAGCCTAGACTAGGATGATGGAATCAGGAATGAAAACAAGTGAACAACAACAAAAAGGATGTCTCAAAGACAAAAAATAGTAGGACTTGGGGACTAAATTTAAAGACACAGTAGGTGACTTTATAAAACACAATTCCAATATTTTGAATGTATGCATCTATGAAAATATTCCCATTTACTGTTAAATTAGAAAAAATAGAAAGGGAGATAGGACAAATAATATCATCAATAGTTTTGACTCCCAAGAGATGTGATTCAGCTGGACCAGAGGTATTCTTAATATATGAACTTCAGGGAATCTGCACGACCCCTCAAGAATTATAGGTGACATTTTGTGTGCATGTATGTAACTCATTGCTGGAGAGAGGGTCCAGAACTTTCATTAGGTTTTTCAAGTTTGAACAAGGAAAGGGCCATGCAGCATGCATAGCCTTGTCCACCCTACCACTCCCCTGGGGTCTGGCCCAACTGGTTTCATACATGTCAACTAGCTCAAAGCAGACCAGTTGCCTCGGACTTACTTCTGGATTCGAAACTGAGCTACAGTATGTGTGTGAGACTTCAGTTACGATGTTGAAAACCTTTGGAGCTGGAAAGATAAGGATTAAGAATAGTTGGCAGCAAATGTGGGAGGAGGCCGAGAATCACACTCCAGGGGTTGAGAGAATTTGAAATAACTGTGAGAGAACAGATGTTTCCAGAGCTAATCATTTCTTATTCTACTGCATTCCATTTAAACATCGCAGTAAAATGGAAGCTCTAGGACATTTGGATCCAACCAATAGTCAGCGGGAGTGTGAAGGAATCATGAGCCACATACTTCCCTCACCTCTCTCATCTTGTCACAATACCTAGAAGAAAAGTAGCTCAGAATATGAGGAAGGATTATGGCCCCTTTTTAGAACGTGAGTAGTCAATGGCCTTGAATAGAATCCTGAGACAGGCCCACACCTGGTTAATGATACAGATGACACTGAGTTCAGTGGGAAGATGGACGAGACACCTGTACAGAAAAACAATTAACATCAGCCCCTCCTCTCTCCAAATAGAAAACTTAAATGGATGCGGATCACAAACCTAACTGTAAAAGATAAAACCACAAAGTTTTTAGAAGAAAACATAATTTCATGATCTTGATGTAGGTAAAGATTTCTTACCCGTAACTCAAAAAGCACGATAAAAGAATTGAGACATTCAGTTTCATTAAAATGAATGCTCTTGGGGCGCCTGGGTGGCTCAGTCGGTCGAGCGTCCGGCTTTGGCTCAGGTCATGATCTCATGGTTCGTGGGTTTGAGCCCCACCTCAGGCTCTGTGCAGACCGCTAGCTCACAGCCTGGAGATGCTTCAGATTCTGTGTCTCTTTCTCTCTGCTCCTCCCCTGTTCACACTCTGTCTCTCTCTGTCTCTTAGAAATGAATAAATGTAAAAAATAATTTAAATGAATGCTCTTTTCACCAAATGATACCATTCAGAAACTGTAAAAGCAAAGCCTTGAGAAGTTATTAGAAAATATTCACATTGCATCTCACCGATACCGAAAATATAGAGAGAATTCCTACTAATCAATAATAAAAAGAGAGAATTCAATTAAATCGACCAAAAAGATTGACTCAGGAATTTCACAAGAAGCTTGAAACACCCAGTAAGTCTACCAACTGTTTGTTATTAATAAGGGAAAGGAAAATGAAAACCAAAATGAAATATCTCATACCTATCAGAATGTTTAAAAAGAAGAAGAATGACTGTAGTAAGTGTTGGTGAGCATATAGAAAAACTGGAACTCTCATTTATTGCTGGAGGAGGTGTAACTTGGCATAACTCTTTGGAAAATTTTGTATCAAGATCTAATTAAGTTATATGTGCATATATCCTAATGGCACAGTAATTCTATCCCTAAAAATGGACTCCATAAAAATGGAAACATATGTCCATCAAAAGACAAATACAACTTATTCTTAAGTACTGATAAACCAGAAACCCAAATATCTATCAACAGGAGAGTGAATGGGCTGTGGTAAGTTCATACAATTGAAAACTATAGAATTAGAAAAAGAACACACTACTTGTATGAGGCAAAACAAATTAAGCTCACAGAAATAATGTTGGACAAAAGAGCCAAGACGCAAAGAAGAGACACACTATGGAATTTCACTGAGAAGGAGTTTAAGAATGGCCAAATTGACCCCACCACTGGATAAGTCAGAAAATCACTTACTTCCTGAGGGGGAAGGAGGTGTAAACCTGCAAGGAAACCCTTCTGGAATTTTGGAAACATTCCATATCTTGACCTGGATGGTGGTTAGTCCATTATGTACACATACACAGAGTAATCAAATGTGCACCTAAGATGTGTATATTTTGCGGTATGTGTATTCTGGTTCGATCAAAATAAATTTAAGAACACTATATATCTTTTCATCATACTTAATCCCTTATTAACACTGAAACCAGTTAGCCACATTTTCTCATGACAATCTCCTCCAGGGGCCTAAATTTGTCTGTTTTCAAGCCTACCAACTATTCTTTGTAGGTTCCCCCTCACGAAGGACCTTTGGTCTCGCAGTATTGTGGTGTCTCACAGCTCAATCTGGGACCATTTTCTCTTGTCTATCAGCAATCTCTCTTTAGGCTGGTGCTTTTCAGCTCTCACAAAAGCATCCAAATTAACGTGAAGCTTTTTTTAAAAAAATTTAATACCAAGGACTAGCTACTACTATCCTAGAGCTTCTGATTCAATTGATAGGGGCTGCAGTCTGACCATCTATATTTATAAGTTTCCCAGGGCACCTGGCTGGCTCAGTTGGTTAAGCGACTGACCCTTGATTTGGGTTCAGATCATGATCTCACAGTCATGAGATCAATTCCCATGTTGGGCTCCACGGTGAGTGTGGAGCCTGCTTAAGATTCTCTCTCTCTCTCTCTCTCTCTCTCTCTCTCTCTCTCTCTCTCTCTCTCAACTTCTGCCTCTCTCCCCTGCTTCTGCTCTGTCTCCATCTCTCTAAAAAATTATATAACAAAACTTTCCTGGATGATTCCAGGGTGTAACCAAAATGGAAAGCCACTTGTCTAGGGGATCCCGTTTGTAGATGTCAACTGTGTATTAATCACACCCACATTTATGTCTCCAATACAGGTGCTGCTGGAACTCCAGGCTCATGTGAAAAACTGTCTAATTTTAATTATCATCTACAGGTCAACTATATAAAAAATGGATGTCTTGGCCTCCTACCTTCAGCCCTCATCTGTCCATTCCTTATACTCTTGTCTTTGTAACTGTCACAGTTGGTGCAAGAACCTTTGATCACCCACGTTTTCTCTTTTACCTTTACCCTGATTCCTGCTGAATCTGATGTGTTAGCAAATTCTGCAACACTAACATCCAGAATGTATCTTCTCTGTTACCCCTCTGATCAAGGACTCTATCATCTCTCAACTGGAGCATTGTCAAAGCTCCCAACTGGTGTTCCTGTTCTCATTCTGGCCTCTTTTTTTTTACACAGCTCCTAAGTTGATTGTCAAAAACATATAACAAGTGAAGGCTTCCCCCTGCTTAAAACCCCTTAACTCAGAAAATAAAATCAGAGTTCTTTATCATGGACTAAAGGAACCAAATGGATGGGTCTTCTCTCTCACCTTTGTTCATCAGATCCCTGCCACGGGGTGTCCCTCCCAGTGACAAGTCATTTTGCACTTCATGGTCTTTGAACTTGTCCTTACCTCTGCCTAGAGGCTTTTTCATGGACTCTTCAGGAGGCTGGTTCCTTCTTTTTCTTTTTTAATGTTTACTTATTTTGAGAGAAAGAAAGAGTGAAAGACAGAGAAAGACAGAGTAAAAGCAGGGGAGGGGCAGAGAGAGAGGGAGACAGAGAATACGAAGCAGATGCCAGGCTCCAAGCACAGAGCCCAATGAAGGGCTCACACTCATCACTGAGATCATGACCTGAGCTGAAATCAAGAGTCAGATGCTTAACTGACTGAGCCACTCATGCGCACCCAACATGTGGTTAAAGGTACAAAAATTCTTCCTTCCCTTGACCTCTTCTCTCAACATTACAGTCTTATTCAAAGATAACTTCCACCCTAGATTCGTGTTTTCATTTGTCCTCATTAAAGACTCAAACATTACTTGTATCAAAGGTGTCTGATAATGACTATTGCAAACATTGTGAGGTCAAGGTAATTTCCATGGAGTGATTTGAACAACTCTTAAATTATGTCTTTTTTTTCAGCAGCTTATAAATGGTTTTCTATTACAGTTACTAAAATTTCTTACCATCACCAAAAAATTAGAGATAGAAATATTTTAATGTATATATATTTCCAACGTATATTTAAATATCCTCTTCTACATTAGAAAGTGCATTAAATTAATCAGATTTTTTTAGATCCCTCAGGTAGTTTACTATTACAAAGTGTATATGTTATGCTTGTGCATAAGTGTGTATATATGATTTGGCAATTCATGTTCTGTCTTTGATCATTTTTTTCATCAAATACTTATAGATCATGTACTTGGTTCCAAGCAATGGGCAGGCACTGAGGACAGAACAGTGATTGAACAGCTTACAGTTAAGGACTTTATATGTGTGGTGTGTGTGGGTGGTGTGTTGTGTCCAGGGGAAGAGATCTAACAAAGAGCCTATGAATCAAAAAGTCCTATAATATGGCTAACCATAGGGACTGTAGTAATGCATACAAAAGTACCAAGCCCAATAGAGAGAGATGATAAACAGTGTCAGGCTGTTGTTCCTCAGGGAAACAAAGGCTGAATGAAGACCTGTGTTATACAGACAGTTGCAAGGGAAAACAGTGAGGAGGGTGAGGGAGGTTAGGGGGACTATTGACATACAAAAAGCATCATGTTTTCTCATGGACCTTAGCGCCTGCTGCACACTGAAAACTAACTCCCCTTTACTAGTGGATCTGACAACCACAATCACCCCTAACTAATCAGAATTTAAAGTACTGATAAAGAAACAAGAGTGTGCTTGGCAATCGGGCTGCATTAAAGAGATCATAGATCTCTTTAAAAGACTACTAGTATGTATATATGCCCAGACTCCAGCCTCAAATCCTTTTCGGTTACAGTAAAAGATCAAGGGAACACATCATGCATTCTCTTGTTGAAATCCCACCTGCTGGTGAAGCAAATTCAGCTCACATTAGGAGAGCTACCAAGGCCTCCCCTTTTGTGTTGATCCATATGAGAACGTGCCACTACCTTCTCCTTTCAAAAATCTCCTAGGGGGGCCTGGGTGGCTCAGTCAGTTGAGCGTCCAACTTTGGCTCAGGTCATGATCTCACAGTTCGTGGGTTCAAGCCTCTCATCAGGCTCTGTGCTGACAGCTTGGAGCCTGGAGCCTGCTTCAGATTCTGTGTCTCCCTCTCTTTGCCCCTACCCCATTTGCATTCTTTCTCTCTCTCTCTCTCTCTCTCTCTCTCTCTCAAAAATAAACATAAAATAATTTCTTAAAAATCTCCTACTCTCAATGACAATGAACCAGAGTTGAGAGAAGTTGAGTTATTAGAAGCATAAAAATATGCAAATGCGCATGGTATTTGATCTACCCTAACTTTTTCCTGATTTATTCAAACCAAGCAAATCCAGTTAGTTGTGTTGTGGCATGTGGCAAAAAGTTGCCATTTGATAGCTTGCCATTGCGTTCTTGTCAGCAATAATTATTTCTTCACTTTTTCTACCAGCAACTTAAGTACTACTAAAAAAAAGGAGTAATTCCTAAAATCACTCAAACTACTTTAAGACGTCAAAATAGGATTCTCTTTTTCACACCCTATGGGCTACAGGCGCTCATGGTATTTGCAAAGGATCAATTGTATTTTTAAATGTTAATTTTTTTAATTCTGCAAGTCATGTATTAATGCAATTACACTGTTCAAATTCCAACTAATGGTTTTATATAAAGAAAATGACACCACCCATATGTTTTGAAAGGGCAGCGGCTGGGTTTTCTATACGAGCTATGTCATTATCTGCAGAGCTAGAGACACTAGGCAAAGACCATATTAAAACAGCAATCCCTGCTTATGACACTCATTTGCAGCAGGTTTTGTAAATATCCAGTCAGAATAGTTTAGGCACTGTATTTTTAAAGAACAAGAGGAGGTATTTCATCATCCAAGACCCTATTATCGGAGCCACACTACATAATTATTTGCCTTATACCTTGGGTCCAGCACTTTCTATATGTTTAAGCTATCAAGAATCATTTTTAATGTTTCATAAATCACTTCTAGTCATAACTCCTTTGACCAATATTTGTGGCCGTTGGAAGTTAAAGGTGGGAACTCAAAATATTGTGTGAAAATGAATGCAGTATTTGATTTTTAGGTTTGTCCTTTGATAATCAGATGATGTCCAGATAGTAAAGATTATGGAAATTTAATCAGTAACTAAGTAATTCTGGCCATTATTGAAAGTTTTGTATATAAGAAGTAAATGCAACATTAACCAGATTACTAAACATCAAGAGAAATACAGTCGTGTTTCTGAAGAGACGGTAAGTATAACTTCTACTGGGCAAAATTCGTATTTGAATTATCTAACTCATTTTTCCTATAACACAACTCTGGCATTTGTTAAAAGCTTTGATATTTATTGCATATTCATCTATATTAATGTGTCTATTTAAGTTAGGGCTCATTCTTTTAAGATCTTATTTCTTTTTTCTTTGATTTTTTATTTATATGTGAAATTATTAATTACTAGATGATTTGTTTATTAATTCATGATTTTTAGAGCAAGCACCTAATGTGTAGTCTCTCTTATTCTTCCTTTTGAGAAGCAAAAATTAGTCCTCTAGTATTATATGAACTAGCTGTATTAATATGCTGTATTGGATAATTTAATTTCATCCAAGTTCTGTTGACTCAACCTTTATAAATACCGCTGCTAAACTTTAGAGGCTACTAATATATTTCTTTAAATTATAGACTCCTCCAGGGGTGCCAGGGTGGCTCAGTCAATTAAGCATCCAGTTTTTGCTTTCAGGTCATGATCACATGGTTCATGGGTTCGAGCCCCACATCGGGCTCTGCGCTGACAGCTCAGAGCCTGGAGTCTGTCTTCAGATTCTGTGTCTCCCTCTCTCTCTGACCCTCCCCTGCTCACACTGTCTCTCTCTGTCTCTCAAAAATAAATAAAGGACATAAAAAATTTAAATTATAGACTCCTCCAAATAAGTTTGGACCAAATTATATAAATCCTTCTGTGAATGTCCCAAGGAGCTCCTTATAGACATGGGCCTAAGATCATCCCACAGAAGTATTAGAGTACAGAACATAATCTTTGGAGACAGACTACCCAGTTTCAACATTGGGGTCAGTTGCTTTCAACATACCTGTTGGGAAAGCCCTTGATTAGCCTTGACTTGCTCATCCACAAAATGGGGACTAAAATGCTATCTACTCCATAGGGTTATCATCAGAATCGAATGGGATGATACTAATAGTGACTCTATTTATTCAGTGTTAACTATATGCCTAACATGTTATGAAGAACTTAATTTTCATTACCTTAATGAATTTTGGTAATAACTTTGGGACATGCACTTTGCCAGTTCTATTTCCTAGAAGAGAAAACCATCTCAGCGAAAGCAACTGACTTCCACCTGCAATATGTTAGACACACTGTCCAGCACAGAGCGAGCCCTCTGCAAATTTAATTACCGTTATTCTCCTAGAACTTCCTGATGAGCACACTTCGTCTACTCCTGAGCATCTTTGAGGCCATGCATATGATGGTGTGGTTGGGTTGCCCTATAACATAAATCGTAGGTTTAGGGTCCTCACTGTACAATGGTAAATTACTTACAGAGGTAACAGATGGTATAAAATTATGGTTTCTTGAAATACTTGACCAAACCTTCTGGTTTGAATGTCAAAACACTGCTGGTTGCTCTTTATGTATGAGCTTATCCCTTTCTAAAATATCATTGTAAAGGCACAGTTAAAAACCCATTTTTAAGAGGCACTATTATATCTAACCCTATGCTAAATAAGTGGTCAAACTCTTAGACCAGAGGGTCAGATTTAGGTCTTGAGAGTTCCTGTCTGGCTTTACTGTAAGTGTTCTACATGAATTACGACAAGGGTCACACTGCCTATGTGGAAATATCAGCAACTGATAAAACACCACTTTCCAAAGAATCCCACTTGAGTCCAGGGATCCAAGTCATAGAAAGCTCTTCACTATACAGAATTAAAACCCTGTAAGTGTGGCCTCCAAATATTGCTCCTAGGATGCAGTACTTTCTTTTTTTCTTTCTTTCTTTTATTTGAGAGAGAGAGAGAGAGAGAGAGAGAGAGAGAGGGAGAGAAAATCCTAAACAGGCTCCACACTTAGTGCAGAGCCCGAGGCAGGGCTCAATCCCACAACCCTGGGATTATGACTTGAGGTGAAATCAAGAGTCAGACACCCAACCAGCTGAGCCACCCAGGCACCCCGCACACAGTGGTTCCTTAATAAGTATTGACTGCATAATTTATAGCTGGCACACTAAAAATGAATTGATTTAAAACTGCCCTCCATATGGCATCTTTTCAAATATTTGAGGACAAATATCACTTCTCCCTTGAGATTTTTACATCAGCTTGATAGATTAGATCTGAAGATTCTAACTTGTAGTTGGTGATTACAACACAGAAAGAAGTTTAGATGTTCTAGGTCTAATGTCAAGTATTTTCTCTATGCTGAGAAATAAGTGATAATCGCCATCACAAGGTCAGAAAAGTAGACGGCTGTCAAAGTGGCCATTTGGGAAAAGTTTATAAATGGTAATTTCAATCAAATGTAAAAATCATAAAGAGCACCAATTCAATTTTAATAAGTTTGAGTCTGTGGGAAATTCCTTATTGTCCAAGAGGAAATGTTGACCAGGGCCCCAAGGACCACGTGTTAACAAGCAAGGCTGGTACATTTTAAGTTGGGCAACCCAGTCTTTCGAGAAGACTCAGAATAAAAACATTGATTCATTTTACAGCAAGTCTGTCTTGTCATTGGCCTCGATTGCTTCATAACTGCAAGAAGCCTAACAACGTTGTGCTCTACTTTTATGTTTCCAATGACACACTTTAAATTTTATAAATGGCATTACGTAGACTATATTATAAGTACTAAATGAACTGTATTCTGTGCCTTGTTTTTAGAATCCATCCGAGATAACTTCATATAAATACATATGTATATGCCTCACTTTTGTCTTTGGGGGAGAGAATTTTATAGTATTTCTTCTTTTTACTTTTCAATTTAAATATCAGTTTCAAGTGTACATTAATGATTCAATATTTGTGTATATTGCAAAGTGATCACAACAATAAGTCCCATTAACATCCACCAGCATACATAGTAGGAGAATTATCTTTTTGTGTGATGGAAGTTTTTAAGGTCTACTCTCTTAGCAACTTTAAAAAATACAATATAATATTACTATTAACTATAATCTCCATGTTGTACATTATATTCCCAGAACTTATTGCTTTTATAGCTGCGAGTTTGTACTCATTAATCCTCTTCATCTCTTTCACTCCCCCTCCATTCCCCCCTCCCCGCCACCTGTAATAACCACCAATCTGCTCTCTGCATCCATGAGCTCAATTGTTCTGCTTTTGTTCAGGTGGTTTGTTTGTTTGTTTAGATTTCACATATACATGAGATCATACAGTATTTGTCTTTCTCTGTCGGACTTATTTCACTTAGCATAATGGCCTTAAGGTCCACCCATGTTGCCCTAAATGGTATGATTTCCTTCTTTTTAAAGGCTGTGTAATATCCAGTGTGTGTGTCTGTGTCCCACATTTTCTTTATCCATTCAGCCATCAGTGGACACTTAGGTTGCTTTCATGTCTTGCCTATTGTAAATAATGCTGCAATTAACTTGGGTGGGGGAGTGCCAATATAATTTTGAGTTAAAGTTTTTGTTTTCTTTGGATAAATATTCAGAAATGGTAGTTCTATTTGTAATTTTTGGAGGAAACTCCAGACTGTTTTCCATGTAATTGCACCAACTTATGTTCCCACCCACAGTGCCTCACCAGCACTTGTTATTACTTGTCATTTTGGTAATAGACATGCTAACATGTGTGAGATGATATTTCATTGTGGTTTTGATTTGCATCTCACTTTTTTTCTTGAGCAATGTGCATGACATCTGTTTGCACAATAATTTGTAAGATTATTATGTTCTCTACCGATAGGCATTTAGTTCATTCCCAATCCTTCCCATTATAAACAATGCTATAGTGAACATCCTTGTACATATGGTTTTAGACACATTTGTGATTACAACTGAGGTTGTAGAACAGAAGGGTGAAATTTTCAGAAATATTGCCAGCTTCCTCTTGAAAGACCTAGCAAAAGCTTATACTCCCACAACCAGCGTCTAAGTCTCGTTTCACCCAACTTTGCAATTGTTATGAATTATCAAATTTGTTTGGTAAGTGTTAGAACAGTGTAGTTTTAATTTACATTTCATTAATTATAAATGTAACTGAAAATATTTGCAATGTTTTTAAGTTGTAGAGTTTAGGCCACTATTCTCTCTAGGAAAGCCCTTTCATGTACTAAACCAACATTTATTGCTTTGTTGGTTTTTCTCTTACTGATTTATAAAAGCTAGCTAGATATTAAGGAAGTTAATCCTTTGTCATAAAAGTTACAGTTATAGAAGTTAATATATGTTTTTTGACTCTTAAACTAGCATATAAAAGCTTTCCAAATTTGTTAGAGCAATTTTGTGAAAGACTGATCATGTAAACAATAACACTAATTTGATCTACTTGAAATTACCCGTAACTTATCTGTGGAGTAGGTTGTTAGATCATACCTGTAAAATATGAGGAGGTTTCCTTTTTGTTGTTAAATACTTGCAAACAAAGATGTCGTTCCCTCCAACACATTGTTAATTTGTAAGACCTACCAACGTAATTTCAATTAGGTAATATCTCAGCAAAAAAAAAATCAAAAGAGCAAATACTTTCCCAAAATTATATACATATATTTCTCTAGTTAGGGCAGCACTCTGAGTAGGTGCTGGCAGTAAATCCACAAAATTACCTCAAATCAATAAATATTTATGGAGTGCCTATTATAAATGATATCAAAAACGTCAAGATGAGTTATAATGCGTGTTAAATTGTGGATGAATATAGAAGAATCAAACGTCTACACAATACCTGCCCCCCCCCACGACTTTGGGCTCTCAAAATAAGTTGACAAAAAAATATGTTGTCTCATATTATGTCAGATAATTAGATATTTTATCAGTCCAGGTTTACTCAACATGACTTGAAAACCAAGTGGGAAATGTTCTTAAAAGGAATCAAGTTAAGCATTACAATGCCTATGCCAGTATCCATGTGTACCAGTTTATTGCCCAACAGAATATAATCAAACCCAAGCCTTCCTTTCTCTAATTGGCATGAAAGTAAAATTAGCACCAAATATGAGTATTATGAAAATGTAATAGTTTAACCATGCATGGGTCATTCTTCTGTTTCAGACAAGACCAAGATGTGGTTGCTATTAACAGTAGCAAGTTTGATATCTGCGCTTGGAACCACACATGGTTTCTTTGGAAAATTACATCCTACAAGCCCGGAAGTGACTATGAATATTGTAAGTCACTGGTGGGGGTAGGGAACCTATAGAGCCAAGAGCACCAACCATGACTTAGAATCACTGCAAACTGAAGCCTTCACATGTCCCATCAAGAGTAACTAACTGTATCTACTTACTAGATGCATTTAGAAAGTTAACTAAAACTTAAAGCTTTGTTTTTCCTCGTCAGAGTCAGATGATCTCCTACTGGGGATACCCAAGTGAAGAGTATGAGGTTATAACTGAAGACGGTTACATCCTGGGTATCTACCGAATTCCTTATGGAAAGAAAAATTCAGAGAATAAAGGTATAACCCTCCCTCCCTTCCTTTTCCTCCCTTCCGCTTTCCCTCACTCTTTTCTTCCTTTCATTCTTTCCTCCCCTCCTTCTTCCTTTCATTTCTTCCTAAGGACTTAATGAGTCTTGCTTGTTCTGGAAATGCAACAGTGATGAAGCCTTATCTCCGGTCTTCCAAGAGATCACCATTCAGTCGACAAGATAGATACATGGACAGATGGTGAAAATAATATGTGATAAGTGCTAGAAGTGTACAGAGAATGTTAAACTAGACATTCTGGCAAAGGTGCCTAACTCAGCTAGTGGAAGTCAAGGAAAACTTGTTCTAGAAATAATAACTACGCTGAGTCCTGGGAGATTAAGAAGAGTTAGCCAAAAAGTGTGAGATGATTTGAGGCTCCTTTCCTAAGCAGACAAAGGTCATTTTTTCCTGCTATCACTGTCAACTATTTATCTTCTCATTGCAAGAAAATTGTAAAGCACAAAAAAGAATAAAATTCAGCAAGATCCCCTATCACTCTACCACTCACGATCTGCTTAAATTAACATCATGCTGAATTTCCTTAGAATATAAGTTTTTCAATAGCTTTTGGAGATACGATTGGCATACAATAAACTGCACATATTTAAAATGCACAATTTGATATGGTCGGTCACTTGAGAAACTTCATCACCATAATCAAGATAATATATTCATACAGTCAATCAAGCAAACATATTCCATTCTAGTCCTATGAAAGCCTAGTTCTGTCTTCGTGTTTATCTGAGAATAAGGGATGAGATTGTAAAGCTTGGATATGCTTTTCTCCCTCAGGCCGGAGACCTGTGGTGTTTTTGCAGCATGGTTTGCTCACGTCAGCCACCAACTGGATTTCCAACCTGCCCAACAACAGCCTGGGCTTCATCCTGGCCGACGCGGGTTATGACGTGTGGCTGGGGAACAGCCGGGGAAACACCTGGGCCAGAAGAAACATATACTACTCGCCAGACTCCGTTGAATTCTGGGCTTTCAGGTAAAGAAAAGGGACAATTAAAAATAAATGCTGAGTTTAGAAAGCGTGGGTGTTTGTGCATGTGAATTCCAACGCAGTCCTATCATTTAAAAAATTTTTTTAATGTTTATTTGTTTTTTGAGACAGAGAGAGAGACAGAGACAGAGCATGAGTGGGGGAAGGGCAGAGAGAGAGGGAGACACAGAATTCGAAGCAGGCTCCAGGCTCCAAGCTGTCAGCACAGAGCCCTACATGGGTCTGGCACATGAACTTTAAAGTTGGACCCTTATCCGACTGAGCCACCCAGGTGCCCCCCACCCAGTCCTATTTTAACATATTATCCTCCAAGTGGGATAAAAGCAAGTCATTGGTATTCTAATCCCTTCTTGGATTCTTCCATACACCCCCTTGCAAGGGTAACTGTCCCCCCCCGCCACACTTCCTATATATCTCAGCACTTGTTATTGGCAGATTCCCTGAATATGCTTTTCCAAATGGAATTAGAGCAAAGCAACCTGAAGCAAGAAAACTCCCTGCCCTCATCAGATTCCCAAAGGAACATCGCAGAGACTCAGGAGGGTGTGAAACTCAGTTGGGAGTTCAAGAACCTGAGCAGTCATCAAGAGTAGGAGGGGAGGAAGATAGTGAAGATAGGGGACACGTTGGAAAGGTTTGCAATGCTTTCCAATCTCTGGGCCTCTTGGGCCTCGGCCCTGGAAACTGCTGATGGAAGGGGAAACAGCAGAGACTTCGGTGCTGCACTGGGGCACAGGGGTCTCTGGTGTTCGGGGCCTGAAAGGAAGCCCGTGACCCCTGAGTGATGAGGGTGGGAGACGGGAAGGGAATTTGCAGATGTTGAGGCCGGCCGGGTGGGGCCAGCTCCGAGGGCCGTGCTGAGGGCCCGGGAGCTCCTCTCAGTGCAGTGAGAAGCCACTGAAAAGTCTCCAACAAGGGAGTGGCAGAATCTCCATTTGCTTTTTTTTTTAATGTTTATTTTTGAGAGAGACAAAGCAAGAGCAGGGGAGGGACAGGGAGAGAAAGGGACACAGAATCTCAAACAGGCTCCAGGCTTGGAGCTGTCAGCACAAAGCCCTACACGGGGCTCAAACCCATGAACTGTGAGATTGTGATCTGAGCTGAAGTCGGACACTTAACCGACTGAGCCACCCAGGCACCCCTCCCCCATTTGCGTTTTCAAAAGATGGTCTTGGCTCATCTGTGGAGAGTAAAATAGACAGTAAAATTGTATCAGGTGATACAATTTACCTGATCTGGCATTGGAGCACTGCATATAAATGACATTCATTTTTAGGGCTAGAAATAATCCCCACCCACAGATGCTACCTTGTTTGAATTAAACTGCAGCTGTAATGATGTGCCTCAGAAATGATGTCAGCTTTTTATAAAAAGCGCCCCCATGCCCACAAAGCACCTGATGCTAATGGTCTAAGAGCGGCAATGCTTAGAGACCCTAGTCTCTGCTTCTCCAAGAGAGGCTTAGCTTTAGATATGCTCGACTCTTAGACATAGAGCAAGGAAATGTATGCTGTTTTATTTTCTCTTTTTGTTTCTTGCAGCTTTGATGAAATGGCTAAATACGACCTTCCAGCCACAATTGATTTCATCTTAAAGAAAACTGGGCAGGATCAGCTCCGCTACGTTGGCCACTCCCAGGGCACCACGATTGGTGGGTAAAAGCTGCTGAAGCAGGTGGTTTTGTTCGTGGAGATGCCTTCCAGCGGCAGTGCAGGCATATTGGTCGTCCCGCTGACTGCTTTCCATCCATTATATAACATAATAGCCACACAACCCAGTGACATGGGGACCATTATTATTCCTACTGTATACATGGGGAAACAAAACAAATAATTTGTGCACACTAACATGGGTAGGACACAGAGGGTGACTCAAATCTGACTGTCAAGTCCATGTCCTGAGACATGACACTGCAGGCCTCTGGACTGAACATATTCCATCCCTTCAACCACATCTATGGAGCACCTGCCAGGTGTCCTAAGAATATGGCAATAAATGAAGTAGATTAAAACTTCCACCTTTGTACTGCATATACCCCAGTGGGGAGGCAGAGAAGGTAACAAGGATTAAAAAGTAAAATGGGAGTGCCTGAGTGGCTCAGTAGACTAGGCATCAGACTCTTGACTTCTGCTCAGGTCGTGATCTCCTGGTTTGTGAGTTTGAGCCCCACAATGGGCTCCATGATGACAGCATGGAACCCATGTGGGTTTCTCTCTCTCTCCCTCTCTCTTTGCCCCTCTCCTGCTCATGCTCTCTCTCAAAATAATAAATAAACTTAAGAATAATTTCTAAGAGAGTAGGTTAGGTAATGGTAACGTTATGGGAAGCAAATAAATCAGGAAAGCCTATCAGGGAGCATTAGAGGGGACTCAGTGAATTTAGATGGAGAATACCACCAGCACTCCCTGAGTAAAGGCACGAAGGAGGTAGAAGTCTGAGCTGTGTGTAGACCTGAAAGACTGATGTTCCAGGAAGAGAGGAGTTCAAGAGCAAAGGATCTGACGCTGCAGCACCTTCAAGGAATGGCAGCGAGACAATGCATTGTGTAGCTGAATCAGATCGGAAGAGAGACAGAGTGAGAGATGAGATGGAGGGGAGATGGATGTGGTTTGTGAAGGGCAGACTGTCAGGGCTTTTTAATGTTTATTTATTGGGAAGGGAGGGGCATAGAGAGAGGGAAACACAGAACCCCAAGCAGGCTCCAGGCTCCGAGCTGTCAGCACAGAGCCTGATGCGGAGCTCAAACTCACGAGCAGTGAGATCATGACCTGAGCCGAAGTCAGACACTCAATCGACTGAGCCACCCAGGCGCCCCAGGGCTTTTAGGCAGTTGTAGGGACTTCAGCTTTTATTCTGAGTGAACAGGGTAACCACAGAAGAGTTTTGAAGAGAGGAGTTCCAGCATCTGACCTCAGGATCCTCAACAGGGCGGGAAGGGACAGAGTCCAGAGAACAGGATCCCTCCAGCTGCTGATGGAGACCCAAGTTATAGACGTGATAGTGACCTGGGTGAGGGTGGGTACCTGTGGTGCACGGTTAGTTTCCAGATATTTTCCAGAGGGGGAACGAACAGGACTTGCCTACGCAGTGGATGTGGGGTGTAAGAGAAAGAGAGGAGTCAAGAATGTCACCGGGGTTTGTGACCTGGGTGCCTGGAGTAATGGAGACACACAAACCACTACGGGAAAGGCTGTGAGAAGGGCTGATGTGGTACCAGGGGTTCCATCCTCTAGCTGCTCAGTGTTAGACACCTGTTGGAGATTTCAGTGGCGGGCCAAGCAGTTGAGTAATGATACCAATCCGGGGTTCAGGGGAGAGGACTGGACTGAAAACATAAAATGTACTTGAAGCAGAATGCAAAGGAGTGAGCTCAGACAGGAAAGAGGAGGTGTCCTCGGGCTAGGCCCTGGGCCGCTCTTTATCCAGAAGAGGGGGCATCAGCCAAGGATGCAGGGAAGTGAGGGTGATAGAGCCATGAGGAAGCGGGAGTGCCTGGCGTTCCGGGAGTCACGAGGAGAATGTGTTTTAAGGAGGAGAAGGTGGTCAACTGTGGGAAAGGCTATTGATGAGTCAGGTGAAATGAAGCCTGAGAAGGGACCATAGCACTTGGCAACCGGAAAGGTATTGGGGGCCTTTCTAAGAGCAACGTCAGAAGAGTGGCTGGGATGTGAGCTTCATCAGGCGAGTTCAAGGGCACATGAGAGAAAGCTATAAAGGGAAGGGGAAAGGTGGAAGTGAAAGGGGGAAGAAGGAGTCACAGGGGAGGAACAACAATGTGTTTTTACACTAGTCCCCACTCTCAGCTGATGACCTGAGTCCCTGCCATGATTCCAAGCGATCAGACATCAATGCAAGGAAGTCGTTGAGGTTGGTGATGGGTGCTCGAGGAAATCGTCTTCCTACCACTTGCTATCCTGAAGCATGGGACCCTCCCTTCCCCACCACCAGAGAATTTTAGACAGAGAAAGAGGTCTGAAGAAGAGTTTTTCAGTCCTTTGTCATTTAGGCATACATCATGTATCCGAGGAGATGAGGATTAGCATTCAGGGTGTTTTGTAAATAAGTACTGCTTGAGCAAAGGCCAGAAAGGCGCAACTGGGCAGCTGGGACGTGATACAGTCCCCAAAGTCTCAGCCCAACTCTGTATGGGATGACTGTTCAGAGTCTTTGAGCGAGACAAGGTGGCCAGGCCTTTTTACCTACCCATCGACCAGCCATTGAATGCAGGCTGCCCTGGGAAGAGATTCTCTTGAATTCTTTGAGAACCCTGGATTGTCTTGAGCAAAAGCAAAATCAGAGAGGAGCCCCTGGGGTTGAATGAATGCCTCTGATGTGAAGAGGGATCCTGGCAGGAGAGCACAATACCCATCCCATATGGTCCACAATCAACTCACAATCCTCTGTTAGAGAGTGGTAGTTGCTCTAGATTACCAAAACTCACCCCTCTGGTTTACAAATCCATACAAAACTCTCATCACTTTGAAGGGAAATCTGCCCTCAACTCACGACACATTGCTGCTTTTTATTTAATGCTTTATTTCTTCTTGAGAGAGAGACAGAGAGAGAGGGAATGACTGAGGGAGGGGCAGAGAGAGAGGGACAGAGGATCCAAGGCAGGTTCTGCACTGACAGCAAAGATCCTGATGTGGGGCTCAAACCCATGAACCACAAGATCATGACCTGAGCCAAAGTCAGACACTCAACCAGCTGAGCCACCCAGGTGCCCCTACAATGCTGCTTTTTTAAAAAGTACACACTGAACAGAGTTTAACCTTTTCTCGATGATCCCGGGTCATAAAATTATTGCCTTGAGAAACACTGCAATGGTGTCCTTAGGATTTATTGAGATAAATAGAACTGACACTAAATAATTCCCAACAACCACTCTTTGGAGTCAATTGAACTGAATGGGATCATTCTTCTTTCTTATTAATGGATCTCTTGTCATTGTATCACCTCACTCCTAGACTTCTGGAAGGTGTTTCTAATCTTCTGTGTGCTGGGAAGTTAGAGAAGCACCCTTATTTGAATTGCATGTGAAATAGGATTGTTCACCTTGAGCAAGCAAGTGTATTCTGGGAAGTCACCTGTCCTGACAGTGCAGGGACCTACTGACACCTACACAAGCTCTTTCTGTGTGATTCTTGCTTTCTCTGGGTGATATGCTGGCTGTAGTCTGCAGAATTAAGCAATTGGGTAAAGAATCCCATAATAACTGTAGTATTCTTGAAAGACCACTCTTCCTCAAATAAAATTAGGCTGTACATTACATAGGTGAGCTAAGTGTCTACATTTGAAACTCTTTTTTTTTCAGGCTATTCTTGTGTCTCAAAAATATACCATTATTAACTGTGAGAAGAGATTCTCCTATGTAGTTTGACTGTATAGAATTGAGCTTAATAACTATTTGATCACATCCTCATCTACCGATACACTAGTGTTCATAAAACCAGTTAATTACACACAGAAGCTGAATATATTTACTGTGTGTAAATGTTTCAATTATCTTGGCCACTCTTATGTCCAGCATTTCTGATATGCCTCGTGTCCTGGTAAATACCTTCTATAATTCACCTCACTTGGTTCCTAAAAAATCCAATGAAGCACTCATTATTATCCCCCTATTTCAGATGAGGAAACTGAGGCTCTTAGTTTTAAGTGACTCGTCCAAGGTCACAAAGCTAGTAAAACACAGAACTGAGATTCAAATCCTGTTTGGTCAATCCTGTGCTTTTAATCTTCCCACTTACATACCCTACTCATCTTAAATGCTAATTATCTCATTGTGAGGACATGATTTTGAACTCATCAAAATCTATATGTAGTATAAATAACTTTTGTCACCATTTGATTATCCTAAGGTTGACCTATTTTCTAAAGTCAGATAAAAGAATTTATTATGGCTTTTTAAAAGTTCTAGCCTCATGTTCCCAGAGCCTATGAGAATAAAACAAATATATGAAAATCTTATCGCTCTGAACAAGCAGAGATTGTCAGTTTCTCAGGCTGTCTCTCTTAAGAAATGGAATTCTAAATAAATCCAAAATGCTGTCACACTTGTAACACACACACACGTGCTCCTTTTTCTCCGATTCCTTGTTGTTCTATTTCAGGTTTTATTGCCTTCTCTACCAATCCCAAGCTGGCTAAGAAAATAAAAACTTTTTATGCACTGGCTCCAGTGGCCACTGTCAAGTACACCAAGACCCTATTAAACAAGCTCATGCTTCTTCCTTCATTCCTCTTCAAGGTACGTGATTCTCTTTAACTGAATCTAAGATAACAAATCGTCCCTGGGTTTCAGAGTGATGTGAAGAGAACAAAATCACCATCTGGGGTGGTTTCCAGTCATGTTTCCAGCCAGGCGAGGGAATGTGAGCTTGCGTGTTTCAGTCCTTATGCACATGCACGTTTTATTTCTCCGTTAGCACCGATTGTGGTTGAATTCCCGTGAAGCCGCTGAGGTTTCCCATTTGTTTCTGCGTGTTCCATTACTTTGGGGATTAGCGTCACCGGGAGTGTGGATGCTTCCTCAGAGATGATCGGGTTCCTTCAACCTGTGTGAAAGCCGTGATCCCACACCAGAGCAAGGGAAAGGCCATAGGAACAAAACCAAACGGTCAAAGAAGAAGCCTAAACTACCCGCGCCGAGAAAACCAGGAAGAGGAAGGGCAGAAAAGAAAAAGAAGGAAAGGGAAAAGGAGAAAGAGGGGGAAGAAGGCAATGCTTGGTGAGGCAAGCACCTTTAGACCCTTCCTCAAATGCCCTTGGCTTTCCAACACTTTTCCTAAGAGGGCTTTTCCTAAGGGGCTCCAGGGGTCAGGAGCATGGATTGCAGTAAACCGGAAGTGCCTTGTGTAGGCAGCATACACAGGAAGGAATTCGTAATCTTTGTTCTTCCAACACTTAATCCCCTATTTCTCCCACCTACAGAAACCAACGCACACATAGGCAGGCACAACATCCTTTAGGAGGAGAACAGTTTTAGCTCGGGCTGTAAGAAGTCAGGATGCTATTTCCTCCTATGGTTTTGTACTATTCATTGCTTTCTACTCTGAATAAACGTGTATGTCGGAAGCCTAAGAGACTCTAGCTACAGTCAAACTACATTTGTAAAGCTTCTATGCAACATGTGAAAAATCATGATGACCTTGAATATAAATGCAGACATTTATTTCCTTCCTGTGCTCAGATGTTCTGATAGGCGATGTAGCCAGTTGGCTTAAAGATAATAATAAAAAGTACTAGACCTTAAGTCAGAGCCTTGAGGTTTGGGTCAGGATTGTAGCTATAATTCAGTTCTAGTTAGCATAAGACCCTATTTATTAGCCTCCTGTTTGCTCATGTATAATATGGAGATAACAGAATGTCTATTTTCCTCAAGAAGAGTTGAGGCAAATTTTTTCAATTGTGTTTCAACCCTTTCAATCCTTGGCTTCTTTGTCTTACCAAAGGCTTTGCTGAAAATGTGGCTCAGCTCACCATTTCCACTCCTGATTTTTTCGTGTTTTATTGCTGAAATCACATATCTCGGCACTTAATTATGACATTCTGCCACAGTTTTATGATTTTATTTCATAACGCTTAGGAGCCCAGCTAGACTATAATTCCTTGTATCTTATATTCTTCTCAGCAGCCGGTAGGTTTCTCTGTGGAATCATAAATATTCAGTGTGGATCTTCTGCCCTGCCTCCTCCACAACTAGGCTGCGGGAATTAAGTGAGAAAAAGTATTTGAGATTCCTAAAACCACATGAAGGAAGACAAAAATCTCATCAGCCTAGGAAATGAGACACATGTAACAGGAAATGAGACAAATGAATGTGTCTTTTCTGCAGCTTAATTTTTGCAAACCTCTAACGATGCTTTTGTTTTTCAGCTTGTATTTGGAAACAAAATATTCTACCCACACCACTTTTTTGATCAATTTCTTGCTACTGAAGTGTGCTCCCGCCAGACGGTGGACCTCCTCTGCAGCAATGCCTTATTTATCATTTGTGGATTTGACACTAATAACTTAAATATGGTTTGTATGCATTGACATTTCTATTCTGAAGATTTCGAGCAACGCTTTAATGACTTGTCCTACCATCACTTAGAAATGATCATTCAGGGTGCTGGGGGGCTCAGTAGGTTAAGCATCCAACTTTGGCTAAGGTCATGATCTCATGGTCCATGGGTCTGAGCCCCACATCAGGCTCTGTGCTGACAGCTCAGAGCCTGAAGCCTGCTTTGGATTCTGTGTCTCCTCTCTCTCTCTCTGCTCCTCCCCCACTCATGCTCTGTGTCTCTCTCTCTCTCTCAAGAATAAATAAATATTATTTTTTAAAAGAAACGATCATTGAAACAGCTAAGAAGAGCTTCAGAATTATGTCCATGTCATGTAGCTCAGCCCAAGGAAAGTCATGCCATTGCTCTCAATTTTGTTCCCTCCAGCTCCCTGCTGTCACCCAAGTGCCTCCTAAAATAAAGAGCAGGTAGAAAAAAATAGTAGATGGTGAGCACTACTCACTTCTGACCACCTAAATAATTGGCATCACATTTAAATTCTGTGAGAGGAGGCATTGAACCATACATTTGGACAGACTTCTCTGTAGGAAAACAATGTCTAAGCCTTGAATAAATGTTCTTATAAATATTCTTAATGCTGGGGCACCTGGGTGGCTCAGGTGGTTCAGTGTCCAATTCTTGATTTCAGCTTAGGTTTATGGGATTGAGCCCCATGTCAGGGCTCAATAAATAAACATTAACAATAACAAAAACCTTATTTCAGAGAAACTATTTGTTAGTGCTGATCCACACTCTTTATCTGCTATTGCATTTGTTTTGTCTTCCATTGGGGTTTTAAAGTTTATTTATTTATTTTGTGAGAGAGAGAGAGAGAGAGAGAGAGAGGCCATGAGTGGGGAAGAGGGAGAGGGAGAGAGAGAGAGATTGAGAGAGAGAGAGAGAGAGAGAAGCATAAGTGGGGAAGGGGCAGAGAGAGAGAGAGAGAGGGGGAGAGAGAGAATCCCAAGAGAGAGAATCCAATGCAGGACTCAAACTCATGAATCATGAGATCATAATCCGAGGCAAAATCCAGAGTTAGACACTTAGCTGTCTGAGCCACCCAGGCACCCTGAATTGGGGTTTTAAAACTGCTAAATGCAATATCAAAAATAGTTAAGAGTACGGAGTCAAGTTAGGCTAAATTAGAATCCTATCTTTGGAGCTGACTTACACTCATTTGCCTTGGTTTGCTTGTCTACAAAATGTACTATTGTGGAGATTAAATGAACTAATATGCATAAAACATACAGAACATAGTCCAAAGCACATAACTCATAGTAATAGCATGTTTTGCTACTGATACTATTAGATATTGACAATTATCCTCACTCAGAATTGTCAGTTTAGTTATACACCCTTGAACACCTGAAAAAAATGAAGTACACTGATAAGAAGATATAATTCTACCTACAGGTGCCTACTGGGTAAACAGCATTTATTAGAGGCATTGCTAAGGGTTGTAGCTACTGGGAACCCAGTGATGAAAAGACAGATATGTTCCCTCCCTCATAGAAATCAAGGACATTCAGTTCTCTTTCTCAACGCTGGCCAGAATCTGAAGATATTTTAAAATATATATGAACAAAGAGAACTTTTCTTAGTTCCTATTTTGGATGGTAAATCTCATCCTTCTCCTTGGCTCTGGAAGTATCTTCCATTTGGTATGTGGAGCTTGACAGGGCAGTCTACCCTTGTCACAGCAAGAAAAGGCAGAGCAAATTACTGGGTTCCATCCACAAGAACCTTATGAGAAACATAATAGAAAAATAGAGACATGAGGAGGCAACTGGAGATTTCATCCTCTACATGAAAATTACGTGAAGAGATACTTCATTCCCCTGAGAAGATGGTCAATTTGTTCGATTCTATCCGTGGTCTTCTACACAGTGGAATTAAGACCCACTATGAAGTTAAGGTGGGGATTTCAGCGTGTTGCCTGGGGTCTGACCAGGGCACTGATAAGACAGCAGGATGTCATAACGATTGTAAATGTACCATATATGTATACTGAGTATCACATATATGATGTGTACATACATATGTCTAGCTATATTTACATACATAGGTCTGTAGAGCACAACCCTTGTGTATGGATGTTACGTTTACTGCACTCTGGCTCTGGGTAGAGAAGAATCAAGAGTTGAGAAGTTAGAGACCTAGTTTAAAGTCTCTGGCTCTACCCTGATATGGGCCATGTGACCTTGGCCTTTCTCTAAACTTCTCTGAGTCCCGATTCCTGTTTTGATAGAAGAGATGTTAAGTTCTTCTCATTGAGTAGCCACCAATCAAACAGACTGGCTCTTGCGATTGCCCTTTGCCAACTCTAAACAGGCGTACAACCGTATGGCTCCTATCCTTCAGGTAAACCCTACCCTTAAACACTTGACCCAGAAAAATGTCAATCTTACGCTATTTTTAAGCAACCAAATATACATACATCTGTGTGTGTTTGCTTTCCAGAGTCGCTTGGGTGTGTATCTATCACATAATCCAGCAGGAACATCGGTTCAAAACGTCCTCCACTGGTCCCAGGTATCATTTCTCAAATGCTATTTAAACTTCCATTGTGTACCTGATCCTCTGGCATGTTACCTAAAGCACATTCTTTTTCTTTTTTAATGTTTATTTTTATTTTTGAGAGAGAGAGAGACAGTGGGCAAGCAGGGGAGGAACAGAGAGAGAGGGAAACATAGACTCTGAGCTGTCAGCACAGAGCCCGATGTGGGTCTCAAACCCACGAACCACGAGATCATGACCTAAGCCAAAGTCGAACACTTAACTGACTGAGCCACCCAGGCACCCCCCCCCGCCCCCCGCCTCCAGTGCATTCTTAAAATACTCTTTCCCTTTCCGATGCTCCTGGCAGGGAATTTTTTTGCCATGTGGCTACCCGCTGATAATAACTGTCAATTCATGGGAATGGAAATCCTCTGAAAACAATCACTTTGGGTAGCAAAGAAGTGAATTATTTTTAGGACATGGCACGCAAGAAACAAATATTTCAAGCAAAGCTACATTTAAACTCGCATGGATATCTTGTCCTAGATGATGAGCAGTCTTGGTTTGGGGAAGGAGAAACATGTTTTTCAATAACTGTTTGAAGTGAAAGTAAACTTCCTGGAAGGGTTTGATTTTCACATAGTGAGGAGAGTTTTTATTTCTTTGTATTCTTAATTTCTCTCCATTAGGCTGTCAAGTCCGGGAAATTCCAAGCTTTTGACTGGGGAAGCCCGGTTCAGAACATGATTCACTTTAATCAGGTAAGCTTCTTGAAGCTGAAATTATTCACATTTTGAAAGACAAAGATATAAAAGGTTACAGATGAAATTACAATATTCATACATATATTTTCCAAAGGAATGTTAGTGCCCAGACTCATCCTTAAGGAAATTAGAAAGTAGACAATAATTTCCTTGGAATCCTGTCATCAGACCTGACATCACCCCCATGAGTTCCTGCTCCAGCGGCTGTGCTCAGGGTACTGCACCGCCGCATGTGAGGAACCTTCTAGAATGCATCACCCCTCACCCTCTTGCACAGACCTGGCCTGTATCCCAGCACACAGTTCTCTCCTTTTGGAAATGCAGTTCCCAGAAACAACAAGCCGATAACTCAAACTGCTTTTGAGAGAAAGCCGAAATCTCTGGTCTTCTTACACAACACCCCTTCGTCGAAAGCCAGAAAAGTGATTCCACCGCATTCCTAGATGTAAGATGTTAGGGTGGCGTGTTGGCAGGTCAAGGCTGGAGACATTTGTCAGCAGACAGGGGCCTTGTGCAGAGGCAGACACACCGGCCACTCCTGGCACTTGCTGCAGCACAAAGAAGCCAGGCTCTGGGGCCCGTAGGTGTTCAGACAGGAATGTCTTCGCCTCTCTACCCACATGTGGAATGAGACAGTGTCTTCCAGCCCTCAGTTCAGGGTACACCCTCAGACCATCACTGGCCAAATTTGAACAGGAGAGCCACCCTGCCATTTTGGTAATCCTCCCCTGTCCTTCTGACCCCACCCTGAATTTTCCACCCAAGCATTGGTGAGGAGACTACTGATTTTCATCTGCTTCCATAACTCAGTGTTTAGAAGGGATTTCTGTCTCTTTACCACAGTATCGTATGTGTAGAGAAGATGCCCCCCACGTTTGTGACATTTTTGATGTCTTTACAGAGGATTTTCTCAGAACACCAGCAGATTAAACATTGTTGAGATGCCCTTTTCCCCAACCATCCCTCCACAAGCCCCCAAAACACAGACTTTCTTTGTATCCACCCTTCTGCTGGGCTGTACTACTGCTAATCACAGACGTCCATCTGGACGGCCCTGGAATACCAGATCCCAAGGCCACCCTCCCTCCAGCCAAATGGATCGCGCATTTGAAAGTTGCCAAGAAAGTAGATCTTAAAAGTTCTCATCACACACACACACAAAATTGTGACGACATGTGGTAGTGGACATAACTACGCTTCTTGTGACAATTATTCCGTGATATGTACATATATTAAATCATTTTGTTGTACAACTGAAATTAATATAATGTTCTAAGTCAATTATACTTCAATAAAATAGGTCAGCTATATTACTTTTATATATATTATATATATTAAATATATCTATTTAACATATACTTATTTATATAAATAAAGTTATATATAATTTAAATTATATTTATATATTATTAACTATTATTTATATATCTATTTAATATATACATGTTTATATAAATAAGTTAAATTATATATAATTTAAATTAAATATAAATATGCTTATATTAATTTATACATATTTACTTATATATTTATTTATACAAAGAAATTAAATATAATTACATATATATAAAACCTAGCTGAGGAATAAGTATTTAAAGTGCAGCTTTATATATTATATATTATATTAAATATATATTTATATAAATAAATTAAATATAACAATATATAAATCTAGCCAAGGAATAAGTGTTTGAAGTGCAGCTACCCATAAACCTGGGATTCTTTCTCTCTTGTGTTCCAGCCCACACCCCCCTACTACAACCTGACGGACATGTATGTCCCGATTGCAGTGTGGAATGGCGGCCATGACTTGCTGGCTGACCCTCAGGATGTTGACCTTCTGCTTCCCAAACTCCCCAATCTCATTTACCACAAGAAGATTCCTCCTTATAATCACTTAGACTTTATCTGGGCCATGGATGCCCCTCAAGTGATTTACAACGAAATTGTTTCTATGATGGGAGAAGATAATAAGTAGTTGTAGAGTTAAAGATTTATCCATTTATTTTTCCAAAATTAATTTCTTCTCTCACACATGGTTCTCTATAATGTTTTGGAATATAGCAATTCATTCTGTAATTTTGACTTTAGAAATGTATTCACATCAACAATCTTCCTGTTTATCACTTTGGATTTAATAGAATTTTAAGGGGCACCTTGGTGGCTCAGTCGGTTAGTCGTCCAACTCTTGATTTTAGCTTGAAGTCATGGTCTCACAGTTCTTTAGTTCAAGCCCTGCATCAGGCTATATGCTGATGCTTAGGATGCTCTCTCTCCCTCTCTCTCTGCCCATCCCCTCCTCTCTCTTCTGTCTCTCAAAATAAAGAAAGAAAAAAATAAATAAAATAATTAAAAAAAATTTTTGTGCTTAACATGGGTGTAGAAACTCTTGGAAGAACACATTCTTGGGGAATTGAAATGTCTCTTCATCTTCCCATTCCATTTATCTGCTAGACCCAACATAGAGCGTGAGACACAAGTCGTGAATGTTGCCAAAAGATAGTCCTGGGATTGAACACTGAAGCCCTTGGTGGGTGTGGAGCACCGCTTCCATCACCTTCTACGGTCTACAGCTTCCAAAGCTCATTCTGTCCCTCTGCATTGGGTGTCACTTGCTGTTCTGAATATCTAACTCCATGAAAAGGCAAATTAAGCTATAAGCTGAATTAAAGTCAGCTCACTTTCACTTCCGAGAGGGCAGCCCTGGTTCTGGAAGTTGGGTACAAAATGTGTTCTCCGTCCCTTCTGCTGTTCTACCCCATCTCCCTGGACCGTGGCCACAAAACATGCAACATTAACCACAAGATTTTTCAAGTCCTTGCCGCCATCCCAGCAACCACAGGACCCAGAAGCACCTGCACTGCTATTTAAGTCAGAATGCACAAATGCAACCAGCTGGTGCCCCCCACCCCACCCATGTCTCCTCCAAACTTCCAAAGTCTCCAATAAGCACAGTCTCACCTGCAAAATTCTCTCAACCCGGTAATAGGGTGACCTCATATTTTACACAATGAAGCTTTTTAGGTCACACCTATCATGCTATGGTAGGGTTTAATGTGCATGAAATACAACTGAGATCAAGAGTATCTGGTACTTACACAGTATATAGAACATAGTGAGTAGTCACAAAACCCTGTTAATGTTTTCATGACACCGTCAGGTCCCTCAACCTTTGCTAGAAAGCCCGAAGCTTTCTTGTTCATTTTATCCCCTTTACTTTTAAAGTGGAAACAAGGGGCGCCTGGGTGGCTCAGTCGGTTAAGCTTCCGACTTCGGCTCAGGTCATGATCTCACGTTTGTGGGTTCGAGCCCCACATCGGCTAGCTGTCAGCAGAGCCCGGAGCCTGCTTCTGATTCTGTGCCTCCCTCTCTCTACTCCTCCCTACTCATGCTCTGAATCTCTCTGTCTCAAAAATAAATAAAACATTAAAAAAAATTTTAAGTGGAAACAAGAAATTGCTCAAAGAAGGTCATGTAAAAGCCTTTATTTTAATATTTCAGTGAACTTTGTTGGTTGGGAGGCTTTAATAACTGACGTGAGAGTCTCAGTGACTAGTGATTAATATTCACGGTGGTGTAGCTGGTTAAGGACTCAGATGCTTCATCAGCTCCGCCTTCGCAGGGAAAGAACTATCATTAAAGTGAACTACCTTTCTTTTAGTCTGGATTTAGCAAACGTGGGCAACCTTAGTTTTAGTTGTTGAACACGAGTATACATGTGTTTTTATATAAATAAATATATTTCTACTAATATCTCTCATTCCTAAATCTGAACTGTCAGCACCCCAGATGATCGTTAAGGATTTATTTCTCTAGTTACTCCCTTCTTCCCATAGTAATTTGAAGGAAACTTGCGCCATTATATATTTCACCCATGCATATTTCAAGATGTATTTCTGGAAGATAAGTCTCTTTTTATTTCTTAATTTTTTAATGTTTATTTATTTTTGAGAGAGAAAGAAAGAGAGAGCATGGGGGAGGGGCAGAAAGGGGGAGACGGAATTTAAAGCAAGCTCTGTGCTGATGAACGCACCAACTGTGAGGTCATGACCAGAGTTGAAGTCAGAGGCTTAGTGCACTGAGCCATCCTGGTGTCCCTGACAAGATCTCTTTTTAAACATAAATATACCATTATCACATCCAAAGTTTCCTTAATATCATTAAACATCCAGACAGTGTTCAAATTTCTAATTGTGTCAAACCTGTCAAAATATTTTATAGTTTGCTTGAATCAGGATCCAAAATAAGCTCTTCCTTTTTTATTGGTTGATCTGTCTCTTATCTCATTAGGTCTATAGGTCAGCTGTCCCATTTCTTTTTATTTCTTTACATTGCTTGGTGGTGGTTGTTAAAGAAGCTGTGTCTTTTGCTTGTAGGTTCATACCATTGAGATTTTTGCTGATGATATTCTAGTAGTAGTATTTAACATGTTCTTCTCCCCCTCTCCCCTCCCATAAGTCAGGATTTCTTAGCCCAAACACTATTGACATTTTATTTGCCAGATAATATTGCCCACATATCTCTACCCACCAGATGTCAGTAGAACGCACACCTGAAGTTGTGACCACTAAAAATGTCTCCAGACGTTGTCAAATATCCCATTAAAGGGAACACTGTCTCCACTCTCTGCTAAGAACCATTCCTTTAGGAGTGGCTTAGTCAGTTAAGTGTCTGACTCTTGGTTTTGGCTCAGGCCATGATCTCATGGTTGGTGGGTTCAAGCCCCACATCGGGCTCTGTGCTGGCAGTAGAGAGCCTGCTTGGAATTCTGTCTCCCTCTCTCTCTGCCCCTCCCCTATTTTTCTTTAATTAAAAAAAAAAAAGAACCATTCTTATAAAGTATAACCTTGATCACATTAAGATCTGTTTTGGAAAAACTACTTCACAGACTGAGAATCATAATGCAAAAGGGCCCATCTTTTAGGAGGTCAGGGGCCATTTCTTTTCAATCCCCAGATTCAACTGTTCACTAGGGGTTAGAGGTGATGATGTTCGAAGTGAATCATTTTTTTCTTCATTTATTAGCTTGGACACTTCCAGAGGAGAGAATTTTCCTCATGTATTACTTGGCTACCCAAAAATACACGATTCTTTCCCTTTTTCACTTCCCAAAATTAATTTTCCTTCTTTTAGTATCATAATAAATTCATGTTCCTTTGCATGTTCGATTTTTTCAATTCAATGTGATTTTTATCCTTAGTGATATGAAAATTATTCCTTTTTATTGCTTGTAAAACCTCCACCAATGACTCCAGTGTCCTTTTGACCTAACTAGTCATCTTGTGTATTTGCCTCCCCTGCTCTGGAATCAATTATTTCCCTAAGAAGTTCTGGCTCCTTTTAAGATGTCATATTTATTCTAGGGGCACCTGAGTGGCTCAATTGGTTGAACGTTGATTTAAGCTCAGGTCATGATCCCAAGGTTCTGGAATCAAAGCTCCACCCCGTGTGGAGCCTGCATGAGATTTTCTCTCTCTCTTTCCCCACTCACACTCACTCTCTCTCTCTAAAATAAAAATATATTTTTTTTAATTTAAAAAGTCATACTCTACTAGTGAGGGTGATCATTGTTATTGGGTTGGTCATTGTCTTTAGGCCTTTAAGATAAAATGCATCAGGTGCTCATATTCATTTTTTTGTCAATTTTTTTAAAATATAAGTTTTTCATGTCCTTCTCCACTGTGATATCTGTGAAACACACAAAGCTTGAACTGTTGTGGTAGTATCTTAAATGGCCTTCCTTTTAAGGAAGGTATCATCTCTAGTTTCCACGCCCAATACTTCAAGCTGATTCCAAGATCCTCTCCATCTTCAACTTCTTAAATTCAAATTCCTACCTACCATCCCAAGTCCTCCTAAATCTAGAGTAACTTATCTATACTAGCTCTTTCCCAACTACTTTAACCAGTAGCCTCCCTTCCATTCAGATCATCTCTTCCTTATGTCTCAGATATACCTCTTAACTTGCACCTTCCCACTGTTGTTCACAGCCCCCTCCAAATTCTTCCTAATTTATCTTGAGGTTGCGAGGAGGTTTCCATGTTCTGTGCATAACTCGCATTGAAGATGAATGCATGTGAAAGGAGGAGTGTGTTGTAATCTAAAGCTTACCAGAAATAATATGACTTAAATTTTTACACATAGTGAGACTTTAAAATTAAAAGAGATCTTAAGCAACCACATGCTTTAATCCCAAGATTTTCCCATAGAGGATATTAAAGTTCACAGAGGTTGAGTCCCAGGACTGGAATTCACATATCCTGGTCCAAGTGTTCTTCTCTGTTTGCCATTCAAAGCCGACATGAACAGCTCTGTTGTGTTGCCCAAATTAAACGTCTCTAGAGTTTTCTGAGGGAAGAAATGCCAAGGATCTTGCGAAGTATTATTCACATGGGTAATACTTCAGCCTGGATGTCTGAGTTCCTAGGCTACAGACACATTTAAAAAAATTAAAAAATAAAATTTTAAGAGAAAAATGCCAAGTGAATACAGAATTTCTCTGACAGTGTGGAGGAAAGCAGAAGTAGCTGGATAGACAATAGACTGAGAAGGAAATGGAGGCAAGAAAAAAGCCCAGAGAGCAAGATATTGAAGGTACGGGATGAGATTTCTACCTCCAAATGCCATCCTCTTCTGTTTCAGTTGGGCATCATCCAACTCAGAGACTATAAATGCCATGTAGAATCTAAGCTAACAGGGAAAAGTGTTCAAGGCATACATGTAAGATGCTACTCTAGAATTTTCTTTTGAAAGCAGCACTCCAAAAAACAAATCGAAATGCACATGAGATGAGCTATCTGCTTAAATAACGCACACAAAGAAGTTGGTTTTCAGATAGGTTGCTGATAATAGCAGTGAGTCCAAAACATTATCGAGGACATTCAATTAAGGCTAAATTCAAGGCCTTGTAAGGTGATGTCATAATAAGGTCTCTAGTGAGTATGGATACATGGGAACCTAAAACTAAATGTATTCTAGTCCATTTGCAGGTAGAGAGGACTATATATGTGTTCAAGAAAGCAGCACAACAAAACTGTTGTAAACATGAATGAGGACATCAATGCGACCCAGGTTCAAGTGTAGATAGAGGATTTATTTTATGGAAAAAGGAGTTACCTTCCTGAGACTCAGTTTTCTCCGGTGGAAAAAATGGAAGTATTAACTTCATAGAATTGTTGGGAGTTTTTCCATATTCACTCATTGAACAAATATCCATTGTGTGGTTTCTCTATGCCAGACATTCCAATATAAATGGTAGTACTGCATCAATGTCACCCATTATTATTTTTGTAGCTCTGAGGCACTATCTATTAAGGTCCTGTTTCTTTGCCCTTACATTCCAGACAATCTTCTTATAGTAACTAGCGTCAATATAGAATAACTACTAGGGTGCCTGGGTGGCTCAGTCGGTTAAGTGTCCAGCTTCTGCTCAGGTCATGAATTCAAGGTCCATGAGTTCAACTCCCTCATCAGGCTCTGTGCTGACAGCTCAGAGCTTGGAATCTGCTTTGGATTCTGTGTCTCCCTTTCTCTCTCTCTCTCTGCCCCTCCAACACTCATGCTCTGTCTCACTCTGTCTCAAAAATAAGTAAACATTAAAAAAGAATTTAAAAACAAGATAGAATAACTACCCAGTGAGAAGTTTGTCAATCAGCCAATGTAAGTGTCTGCTCTACACAGCAGGTCATTTCTCAGCACATGTAGAGCATTGATACTCTGGCCCTTTAGGTCTTTTCTGTGATTTTGGTTAGTGTCAATCAGTTCCTCAAAGCCTGATTACCTTTAAGTAAACTAATGAAGGCACAGTAATAACAGGTAGCCCAAGTTTATACACAATTATGGAGACAAGCTAGACGCGATCTTAGGAACCACCTGGCCTCTATCTGATTATTTCATTTTAATAACTATACAGTTTACATTCCTTAATCAACTGCACCTCTATGAATTTTAACACTCTTGTGTAATTATTTCAGAATGAATTTCCAAGACTGAAAAGCATGGAGAAAATTCTCTCTTCTCCTTGTGTTCATCTGGTTGGCCTGCTCATTCTTCCCAGCTCCTCTTCTGTCATGTCATCCAGCTGGGTCTCAAGACCAGGGATCCTTAACCTAACTTGCCGTATCTGGGAGCTCATCCTTCCAGAGCAGCATTTATCCATCCTTAAAGTTCTTCAGTTCAAGATCTCCCTACAAGTCCCAACAATCCACTGCTCTTTATTGCATTCCACACAATTCATGGATACCAGTAGACTTAGTAATACCAGACCAGCTGCTTGCTATCACTACATTGCTCGATTTGTGTCACTGTGGCAAGGTCAGTCCCTATTAAGTGCTGAGGTACAATATCTCTCTGGAGACTCAAGTGACTCTGTTTGTGAATCTTTATCTCCTCATCATAAATATATTAGCTCAACTTGTGAATCACTGATGAATATATTCTCATTGTATGTGTGTCTAAAATATATACCTCAGTATAAATATATATTTATAAATACCTGAATATCTTCTTCTGGAGAAAATGTACAGCTTAAAAAAGACACATTTAGGTGTTTTTATTTTATTTTTTTAAACAATGGTAAAAGAGTTTTTGGTAGGCAGTGTATATATCATGGTGATATATGGTATGTTAATGTGTAATACATAATTTTTACCATTGTATAAAGCAAATAAAGATCTTTTTAAAAAAAATACCTGAGTTCTTATATTTACAAATACATGCTATATATTTTATATATGTATAAATATATTTGTATACATAATAAACTTTGTATAATGTACATATACTTATAAAATGATACATATATTTATACACACATACACTACCCGGAATGTGTGTGCACAGACACAGGCACACAGTCAGAAAAAGAATTATTTGGGTGCAGCTGGGTGCCTCGGTCAGCTGAGTGACCGACTTTGGCTCAGGTCATGATCCCATGGTGTCTGAGGTCAAGCCCCACGTCAGGCTCTCTGCTGTCAGCATGGAGCCTGCTTCAGATCTTCTGTACCCCGCTACCTCTCCCCTGCTTGAGCTCTCTCAAAAATAAATAAACATTTTTTAGAAATCTAAAAAAAAGAAAAAGAATTACTTTCCTTGAATAAATATTCTGCCAAAATTTTTAATTATCTAAGCATTAATAACCCCTTTCTAGTTAGACCTCAATTTCTGTCTCACACCTTCATTTTGAAGCATCTCATCACAAAATGTGCTCAACTTATCAAAACAGGCCAAAATGGATCTCTTAGGTTACATTTTTTAATGTTTTTTAAAATTTATTATTGAGACAGAAACAGCACAGGGGGAGGGGGGCAGAGAGAGAGGGAGACAGAATCCAAAGCAGGCTCCAGGCTCTGAGCTGTCAGCACAGAGCCCGATGTGGGGCTCGAACCCACAAATTGTGAGATCGTGACCTGAGCCCAGGTCGGTCACTTAACTGACTGAGCCACCCAGGCGCCCCATTAGGTTACATTTTTTTTAAAAGGCTTCTTGTTCAGAGTGTCTGGGTGGCTCAGTCAGTTAAGCATTTGACTCTTGATTTGGGCTCATGTCATGATCTTGCCGTTCATGAGTTCAAGCCCAAAGTCAGGCTCTGTGCTGATAGCACAGAGCCTGCTTGGGATTCTCTGTCTCTGCTTCTCTCTCTGCTCTTCCACCATCTCAAAATAAATAAATAAACTGAAAAAATGTTTTTAAAATTTAAAAAATAAAAGGCTTCTTATTCTATTAAACCTGTCCTGTTTGTAGAAAATATTTATATTCATTTAATAAGCTTAAATTACATATAATATATTGATATTCATTTAATAAATATAGATATTCAATAAATAATTACAGAGCTTGGAACGCCTGGGTGGCTTAGTCAGTTAAGCATTGGACTCTTGACTTTGGCTCAGGTCATGATCTATCAGTTCCTGAGATCAAGCCCCAGGTCAGGCTCTGCGCTGACAGTATGGAGCCTGCTCGGGATTCTCTCTCTCTCTCTGTCCCTCCCCTCAAAGAAATAGACAAATAACACATTTTAAAAAACATGTTAAAAATTATTACAAAACTTGATACTATTCTAGGTGCAAGAACAAAAGACAAACCTCTTACCCTCATAGAACTTACATTTGAGTTGTAAAGATAATGAAATATAAACAGACATCTATTATGGTATCAGGTAATAATAATCACTGATAATAAAGATAGAACAGGTAGAGGAGTGGGAAGGACATAAGGCACTATGTTAAATGGAGTGATCAGGAAAAGCCCCTTTGGGAAGTGACACCTGAGAAGAGAATGGACCAGAGTGAGAAAGATGCCATTCATTTGAGTGTCTGGTCCAGTAGGTCTTCACGGTCAAGGATGGAAACAGTCTTGCAAGTTATCAAGGTAGCCTGCCACAATGTTATCAATGCTGGCAAAAGACAGGAAACTCCCAGATCAGAGACAAAGGACTCTGTTACAGCACAGCAGACCTCATGACCTCCCCTTTGCCCTTGTTCCCTGAGTCCCATAGGGATGACGTGAAAGCTGACCCAGATGGACGTTGCACAAGTGGATCAACACCACAGTGAAGAACCGTAAGCTTAGGGAACTCCCAATCTTATAAGGGGGGGCTGCTAGCAAACCTATCCAGTCTCTGCCCAAGGGAGGGACACTGTCTTCATCATACTGGTGAAGAACAAACCTGCCATCTCTCCTAAAAAGAGAGATACCACCTCTGTTTTCTAAGGCAGATGGTTTGGTTTGTTATTCAAACATCTTTGGAAAAAACGTGGAATGAAAATTGACCTGAGGTGTGCAGAAATACCCTGAAGAATAGTATGCTAATGTCAACTTTTATCATACAGCATGGTCACCTGGAAGGCTTGTTCAAACATATATTGCTAGGGCTAATTCCCAGTGTTCCTGATTTTATTTTTTAATGTTTATTTGAAAGACTGTGTGTGTATGTGTGTGTGAGCAGGGGAGGGGCAGAGAAAGAGGAGGACAGAGGGTCCCAAGTAGGCTCCATACTGACAGCAGAGAGCCCGATGCAGGGTTCAAACTTAGGAACCATGAGATCCTGACCTGAGCTGAAATCGGAAGCTTAACGAGCTGAGCCACTCAGACGCCCAACAATGTTCCTGATTTAGCTTGTCTGTGAGTCTAAGAATTTTCATGTCTAACAAGTTCCCACGTGATGTCATGCTGCTAGTCAGGAATCTGTACTTTGAGAATCACTGTTTTAAGTCTATAGAACAGACCACGTTTTGTTGTGTTGTTGCTGATTTGCCTTGATTTCACTATGCTTTATCTTCAGAAAAATCAGAGTTCTAAATGCTTACGTCTATTGTGATCTTTTATTTCGTTAAATCTGATAAGTAACGTATCTCTCTTTTTTTAATGTTGATTTATTTTTAAGAGAGGGAGAGGCAGAGAACATGAGCATGGGAGGGGCAGAGAGAGAGGGAGACACAGAATCTGAAGTGGGCTCTGTGCTGACAGCAGACAGACCGATGCGGGACTTAAACTCGCTAACGACAAGATCATGAGCTGAGCCAAAGTCAGACGCTCAACCAACTGAGCTTCCCAGTCACCCCAGTAACTTATCTCTTATTAGAAACAATTCTCATATCTTATAACATGGTTCAGCTTACTGACTTTTATACTTCCATTCCAGACGTCAAACAAAGGAGACAGCTGAAAAAATAGAGGAAAAAAACCGAGCTTATGACATTACCGTAATGATCTTATTGGTAACCTTGTGCCTAGTGTTGATATTAATGACATACCAGTTTATAGCTCCAAGATGCACTGACTGAAGTGCAGATATCAGCACTATTTAAAAAGAATTCGGGGTGCCTGGGGGGCTTAGTCGTTTGAGCATTTGACTTTTGATTTCAGCTCAGGTCATGATCTTGCAGTTCATGAGTTTGAGCCCCGTGTGGCTTGGGATTATCTCTCTCCTTCTCTGGTTCAGCGTCAGACTTCGGGTGAGGTCACAAACTCGAGGTTTGTGAGTTCAAGCCCTGTGTCAGGCTCTGTGCTGACCGCTCAGAGCCTGGAGCCTACTTCAGATTCTGTGTCTCCCTCTCTCTCTACCCCTCCCACACTCACCCTCTGTCTCTCTCTTTTTCTCTCTCAAAAATAAACATTAAAAATAAATGAAAGAAAAGAAAAGAAAAAGAAGTATTGATAATTTTCCATCTACCATAACATACTGTTCAGCTCTACAAATTTTTTGAAGCCAAAATTGAGTTTTAAATGACCTAATAATATTAGATATTTCAGATCACACACAGATCAATACACCTATGCCATTAATACATAGCTGTGCTTTCTGGCTATCTCGGAATTGTCGCGAATCTGGCAGTATTATGTTTTTACAGCTCTAAAATTGAACTGTTCCATTAAATTCCATAAACGCCCAGACATACAGCTTACTCTTGGGAGAAAAACACTTACTGTTATTTGAAATATTTTCATATTCACAATCGATTTTAACAAAGAAATTTTGCAGGAACTGTACCATTACCCGAATTTGCCACTGGAATTTAGATTTAGAGGTTTGCTTCGGATATCCCTCTTATCCAAGGCATTTACTCTATTTAGTCAATAGGTGGCGCTTGTGCCCATTGTACTTAGCATGGTAAGTCCCTCTGTTAAAAACTGTGAAAATGTATCTAAAAAAAATTAGGAATTAACTCCTAAAGTAATTCACAAACAGAAGGTAGGGAAAACTAGCACTGGGATAAGCACATTATGGATGGCATCACAATTGTCACAAAGATACTGCAAAATTGGTAGAAAGTAAGCATGCAGAGAATAATTGTGTGTGTAGGGCTCTTGGGGGGCTCTGGCCATTAAGCATTTGACTCTTAACTCGGCTCAGGTCATGATCTGACCGTTTGTTAGTTCGAGCTCCGCCTCCAGCCTTAAGTGTGGACAGCTCTGAGCCTCTTTGGCATTCTCTCTCTCCTCTCTCTGCCCCTCCCTCATGCACACGCACTCTCTCTCTAGAATAAATACATAAATTTAATTTTTTAAATGTTTGTTTTATTTATTTTGAGGGAAAGAGAGAGAGAGCATGAACAGAGGAGCAGCAGACAGAGTGGGAATGAGAGAGAGAATCCCAAGCAGGCACCATGCCATCAACGAAGAGCCAGACAGGGGCTCAAACTCACAAACTATGAGATCATGATCCTAGTGGAAATCAAGCATCAGACATTTAACCAACTGAACCACCCACGTGCCCTGAACAAACAAATACATTTAAAAAAATAATTGTGTGTGCAAAATCTTGTGGAACCAGGATTTGAATTTAGATCTGCCTGACCAAGTTTGTCAAAATACCATACCTACACATCAAGTCCTAATACAAATGAGTCTTTCACAGGACGCTCTGCTACAAAGTATATTTTTGCCTTTGTTACCACTCCTCCCACTTTGTTCTATAAAGCAGGTACGTGTAACAGTTTTCATCACTGCTTCCTAATCGGTAAACTGTCATCCCAGGGACGCTGGATCACTTCTCGTGACATCTTCTCCGCTGTCTGGCTCAGGCAGAAACATTAGAGCTCTTGATTCACCGCTAAAACTTATCATTACGTGCCTCTCTGGGACCTTTACTAACTGTTTATAAACAAACAATTAATTTTCTCCATGTAGCTAACCTGTCCATTTCTTTAATGTGCCAGGTTCTCTTAAAATCACATGTAAATGGCAAACGCACTCGGGACTGGCTTACCTCCCAGAACTTTTATTTCTAAACTTGAAACAAAACTTAAAATTCCCTGAGTTCCATTTACTTCATCATCTTGTTGCTTATTTCTTTTCAAACTTTTATTTCTGAAGTTTCAAGCACAAAAATTGAGAAATAGTAGATCCCTCAAATATCTCTCGGCCTAAATATCTCTATTTCAGCCTAAATTAGATGACCAACTTTATCTCCTCTCTACCCCAACACAACTGGCAACAGAATGTTTTAAAGCCTAACAAACCATTTCATCTTGAAATGTTTTATGATATAGCTTTAAAACATTAAAAAAATTTTTTAATGTTTTTTTTTTTTTGAGAGACAGAGAGAGACAGCACTAGCAGAGGAGGGTCAGAGAGAGAGGGAAATACAGAATTTGAAGCAGACTCCAAGCTCTGAGCTAGCTGTCAGCACAGAGCCCAACGTGGGGCTCGAACCCACGAACTGTGAGATCATGACCTGAGCTGAAGCTGGATGCTTAACCAACTGAGCCACCCAGGTGCCCCCAAAACATTAAAAAATTAAAAAACATAACCACAGTATGAGTATCACCCCCTAGACATCAAGCAAATAAAAAATTCCTTAATATGATCAAGTATCCAGGCAATGTTCACATTTCCATGATTGTCTCATAATTGTGTTTTTTATAGTATAGCCCGACACAAGGCTCCATCCCACGACCCTGGGATCACGACATGAACCAAAATCAAGAGTCAGATGCCCAACCGACCGAGCCACACAGGTGCCCTTCTCTCATTTCTTATTCAAAATATTCCTAGGAATTTTGTGGTTCTGTGGGTAGTATGAGCTCTGTCACCCTCAGGGATTCGGATACATCTTCTAGAACATAGTCTCCCACCCCATCCCCTCACCACCTTACTTTTAAGTATATATATCACCCTTCACAATCAGGGGCAGGGAGCAAAGTTAAGTAAACTGAAATAAAACAAAGCTATTGAAGTCATTGTTTTTGCTTGTTTACATGAAATCACTTATTATTTTTCTTACTACTTCTAGGAGTTTTTCTTTTGCATGGAGCAATTTGCTCTCTAAAATAAAACTCAAGCATTTCCTCTTGAGGAAATTCAATAACCATGTGCAAAAGCCCGTGATGAATGCTTCAAGAATTCACAGACCCAAAGATCTGGATTTGTTTTGGTCAATCAGGTTTGGGCAGAAAGTGGCACTTAACAGTTGGATTAATTAAGCTAAGCCAAAAAACAGAGCAACAACAGAAATAAGCATGTGCCTTTTCATTAACACTACTAATAGTCTGTCCTTCTGAATAAAGGCATCGCTTAAGTGAAAATAATTGCTGAGGTAAAGTGTTGAGGCAGGAATAAACCCACTTTTGAAAAAAAGCCAAACTTCAGCATTTCTGCGCATCCTGTAGTTTTCTCTGACCTCACAAATCAGATGCACATGGAAACTTTATGCTGGCCAAGAATGTACAGCTAAATCATTGTCTTGAAGTTGGAAGAGTGGAGGTGGAGGCGGGGCTCTACCATCTGACCCTCGCAGACAGCGTCAATAGCCCTCCGCCTTAGAGAAGCGGCTGTCTCTTCTCTTTGTAAAACCAACACCACCTACACTAATAATGCACTATGTCTGAATGCCAATTTCTAAATGGTTCATTTGGAACTTGCAGCACATTTTCCTATGAAAATGATGCTTTACAGCAGAGCTCCTCAGACTTTAGCTTACATCACAATCCCCTGGACAGCTTGGTAAAAAAAAAAAAAACAACCCACAGAGACCCAAGTCCAGATGCTGATTCTGTACATCTGGAGTGGGCCCCAAGGAAACTGCACTTTTAATAAGCTCCCAGGGATGCTGGTCCTCCTCGGTCCTGAGGAGCAGAGCCATTTTTGATCATCCCCAACAAGTACAAACACATGCATGCCCGTATACTGTCGCAGGAGCCCTCCTCCCAACACCAGCTTCAGGAAACCACTAAGCGGGTTGCAGAGACTCTGACAGTGGTGTTACTGCTATTCAGGGGGAAAAAGGTTTTGGCAATGGGAGAGGATTAAGAAATGCAGACTGGTTGGAGGTGGTATTAGTGGCTGCTCTACCGAACGATAAGGTAGGAGACATAAAGGTGGCTGGATTGGGCTAGCTACTTTCCGAGGTCCACGGGCACTGGAAAGTACGGGATGTGTCCACCGATCACAATGACTTCTGGGCAAATGGAGTGGATCCCGTGGGAAGGAAAAATACAAGATTCCCAGAATGCTCCATCTCCCAGCTCTTGTCAACTCATGATGATTTCTTTCCCAATCATAGTTACACACATAATCCACACCCTCCCTAAAGAGGAAAGGGGACTGACATTTATGTAGCACCTGGTAAACATCACGCACAGTCCTAGGCACACTGCGTACACCCTCACCCTTAGTTTTCGTCCTCATTTTACAAATAAGAGTCTGCTGTGCACAGAGCAGGAGCACAGCCCCCACCCCTGCCTGGTGAGCGGCTTTAAAGAAATGACTTAACCTCTTCGAGAACAGTTTGTTTGTTAATCTGTAAATGAGAGCAATCATTCTTATGTTGCAGGATTGTGGTGAGGATTAAAATATATAGGTCAAAAACATAGCACAGAGCCTAGCCCATTGCTGATGTCCAATAAATGGTAGCTGGATCATCATAATTACCATAATTGTCCTTGTTCTCAAAAAAAACAAGAGCAAAAACAAAGCAAAACAAAAAGACACCAAAACACCAACACCAGTGGATTTTTTGCGAAAACAACACAATCAAAATTCAAATTCGAGCACTTTTTTTCCAAACCTCCTCACCCCTACCTTAGCCTTGCTACTCAAAGTCTGTTCCAAGGTCTTAGTAGCTTATCCAAAAGAGAGAATCTCAGATTCCATCCAGACTACCCGAAGCAGAATCTGCATTTTAACAAGGTCCCTGGTGATCTGTAGCGCATTAAATCTGAGAAGTGCAATTCTACAATATTTGTGTTTGTATATACTGTTATGTTTAGTTAAACTGAGGCTAAGAATTCGCTTTGTGCCCTTGGCTATGTCTAGTATGTAAGTTCAACAAGGCTAAAGATTTTTATTAATGATTGGGTCTCTGCTGACTCAGAGTACCAGTATATATCATAGAAGCTCAGTATGCCGCAATAGTCATAGAATCTAAGACAAAATTAGGGGAGGGGATGTATTTCTGGAAATGTTTTAAATACTGAAGGAGAAGGAAGCACTATTCCATAGAGCATAATATATTGCCAGTCAAGGTCCAGATAAGACGGTGTTCCCCATTCCATTTGCCAGATACTGGAAAAGAGGAGGAAAGACCTGGTTATTCTTGCTGCCCCAGCATGTTGTTCTTGGGGGGACCAATGTGTACATCACCCCAGAAGCCTGGAGGTGCCAGCCTACTGCTGGGTCCAGAGCACTTCTTTCAGAGCACTTTGTTCCTATTATTAAACCCTGATGTGTACCTCGTGCGAGAACGTCTTAAGGCATGGATGCCAGAATTGCTTTTTTTTTTAATTTTTTTTACTAATGTTTTATTTATTTTTGAAAGAGAGAGAGAGAGAGAGAGACAGCGTGAGCAGAGGAGGGTCAGAGAGAGAGGGAGATACAGAATCTAAAAACAGACTCCAGGCTCTGAGCTAGTTGTCAGCACAGAGCCTGATGCGGGGCTCGAACCCACAAACATGAGATCATGACCTGAGCTGAAGCCAGATGCTCAACCGACTGAGCCGCCAGGCACCCCCAGAATTGCTCTTGAAATGAGAACCTTTGTCATGAAGACACCTAAATTTAACTAATACAACTAATATATACCCACTGATCACTAGATGAATTTCTGCTTCAAAGGGTAGTTTTTCACTGTCTAGGGCACCCACTGTTTCTAATGGTCTCATTTCCATTAAGCAACCAGAGTACTTCTTGAAACAACAAACATGACTTCATCAGTTTTGTGTAGTTACCTGTATGCCTTTCAAACTTCTAGCGCTAAATTATAAGTCCCCAAATGAGTAAATCTCATTCAAAAAATATTGTTGTCCAGTAATATTTGATATATTCAAAAGAATGTAAGCAACACTTGTGAGCTATAAAACATGACACATCTGAGACTCCACAGCCTGACCCGACATGAGAAGAAAAGACGACTCATTCTATTGAACCCACTTGCATGCTTGTGGTTGTCTGGGGAAAAAATGGTCCTTCAAAGATAAATTTACCTCATAATCTCCAGAATCTGCGGATGGTCTGTGAATAAGCTGTGTGTGTGTGTGTGTGTGTGTGTGTGTGTGTGCACATGTATATAAATACATGTAATATTCCTTGTGGTTTTCAATTAAGAAAGATAGTAAGTTAATAAAATTAATACTTAACACAAAATCGGTTGTAGCCTTAGCTCTGACACAAGCTTTCAGTTAATCGAAGCTTCTTAAAAGTGCAAGTTTTCTTGAAATGAAGAAATAAGAATACATAATCTCTGAGGATCCCATGAGCCCTGAATCCCATGATTCTATGAAAAAACTTCATGAAGCACCTGAAAACAGACAGACAAAGACAAGAGTAAGTTAAAGTTTAATATGACTGTGGACTGAATTTGGAAACAAACCTCTTTGCTCTTTTGATGTAAAAGTTACATGCAAACAATTAATGAAAGAACAGTGATAGACCCAGTTTTTTGCTGGTACTTCCAACAGACTGAAATAACTGTTAATGCATCAGTTACCTATTTAACTGCCTTCTCTAATAAATTCAAACTGGACAAACTTTAACATCCAAACATTCTTGCTTTTCTACTTTATTGTGCTTGAATGAAACAATATTCATAACGTTAGGCAGCTCAGAATCTAGCGGGAGAAACACACAAATACATAGAGAACATATCAGCTTCCCACTGCTGGATGTCACAAACAGTGACTGCACATGCCACCAATTTACTGTCTCACAGTTCTGGAGGTCAGACCTCCAAAATGGGTTTCAGGGGGCTAAAATTAACTAATAAATTCTTAGACATGTAATAGCTCTTGGAGGCATTAAAACAGAAATTTCTATTGAGACCTAATGCAAGAGAAATACTTCCAACTGAAAGGCTGGACTCCCAGGCAGGACCTGCACTAAGAGGAGGAGGAATCATTTTACCTCTTAGATTGTTGTCTTGTAAACTGGCCCCTATGCAGAAGACAAGGGGAGCCCGCTACAGACTGACAGGCAGCAGGTGCTTATTTGTGGGTTTTTTTAATTTTTATTTGTTTTGGGGTTTTGGATGCCATAGTTTATTATAAGAGAGAGACATGGCAATTTTCACATGATGAAAGAGTTCAAAATTCACTAGAAAAGGGCAGCTTCATGTGATGCCATGTCACGATTAACTTACTTCAGTCTACATACTTTGCAAGAATGCCAGCATCTCTAAATAAGAAATCATGGGGCACCTGGGTGGTTCAATCCATTAAATGTCAGACTTTGGCTCAAGGCATGATCTCACGGTCTCTGGGTTCGAGCCCCATGTCGGGCTCTGTACTGACAGCTCAGAGCCTGGAGCCTGCTTCGGATTCTTCATTTCCCTCTCTCTCTGTCCCTCCTCCATTCACACTCTGTCTCTCTCCGTGTCTCTCAAAAAATGAATAAACATTTTTAAAAAGTACATAAATAAATAAATAAGAAATCATCATCCTCATCTAGAATTACGTTGGTGCTCCCTATTCTGGGAAAACTACCCCCAGGTTCCACACTGACAACAATGACTCCTGTCACCTGCCATGTGTGTTCCTTGAGATTTTTCTGGAAGCACAATGGCTCCTTTGTTTACACTTTCAGCTGCACTCCTTTCAACTAAAACTCAGTTCGGGAGGGGAGGAGAGTTTGGGAATGGCCATCCTGCAAGCAGTTTGTAGCCAGCCCAGGGGGTGGCAAGTTTGATAAGGTGACAAACTTACTTTTCAAGCTTGACTCAACCGCAGCAAGGTGAGTAGATCTCCACACCTGCCCATCAGAATCTTAAAAGTTCTTTTAAAACACTTTATTAAGTTTATTTATTTATTTATTTTTAGAGAGAGAGAGACAGAGAGAGCGCAGGAGAGAGAAGAAGCGGGAGACTGAGAAAGAGAAGATCCAATGCGGGGCTCAAACCCACGGGCCTTGAGATCATGACCTGAGCCAAAACCAAGAGTCGAAGGCTTATGCCACCCAGCCACCCAGGCATCCTAGGATTTCAAAGTTCCTATAGAGAACTTACCTGGATTCAGCCCCAGGGACTCGACGACACATTGCTCCGGAGGCTGTTCTCCTGGGCAGCTTCCGCTGCGAGAGGGAAAGCAAAGCAAGATCGGAGGACACGGCAGGAGGTGAGGAGCCTCCGGGAGTCAGGTCCAGCTTGCGAGTCAGCCAGCAGCCATGCCCTCTCGGTGACTGCCTGCAATACGCATCTCAAGGCTCTAAAAAGGTCAGAGATTGTGCATTTCAGGGGCGGACTTTCGGAGAAATGTATTACTGTGCTGTGAATCCCCCTCATCCTCTCCCCAGGGAGGCAGATGCACCTGCTGGCCCTCAGCTCATTCCAGCAGCGTGACTTGGAGAGCTTAATGCGCTGATGCCCTCTCTGCACTTCGGGAACCAGCAGCCTGGTGTCCGTGTCCACCTGCAGAGCTAAAGATGGAGAGATGCCCTGCACGGCTGCTTTCTAAGCCAAAAGAAGGAGGCTGTGGGGGGCCATGAGAGACAGTCACCATATGCTCGCCTTTCATCAGGAGGACTCCCTGGGAGGGGAAGAACTATCTCCCGGAAAAGACCGGAGGAGGCATCACCAAATCGCTGAGAACTGCAGAGGGAAGTGAGCGTCTGGAACAGAGATGTGTGTGCCTCATCCAAGGAGCTACAGCGAGGCTTCTCCAAAGGATCCCACCAGAGAAGTCAGTCTTCAATATAATCAAGCCTAGAAAACGCTAGCAATACAATAGGACAAGTGCCAAGAACTTGCCCCCTTTTATCCTCTGTGTCCCAGATGCTCCCCCTTTATCCTCTGTGTCCCAGCTTAAGTGGAATAGAAGCCAGAGTTCCAGATCTTGAAAAGAAAGGGTAGGAGAGAGAGCAGGAGCCGACAGACTCCCTTTCCGAATGCAGGCTTCTGACCTCAGGCTCTTAGACAAGGCTCCAGTGGGGAAGGGACAGAGACATTCATTTGACGTCAAGATTGAATTCTGGTAATTTCTTGGAGAAGTCGTGAGATTTTTCTGACTGGTCATCCAGACAGGGGAATAATTAGCTCCGTGTGCAGATTTATAAAAACAGTAAGGAACAAAAGTGGAGTTCTTTCAGGGACACCTTGCTAGTTCAAGGTCATGGTTTTATTTATTTATTTTTTATGTCTTCTATTTATTTTTGAGAGACAGAGAGAGAGACAGTGCGAGCAGGGGAGGGTCTGAGAGAGAGGCAGACACAGAATCCGAAGCAGGTTCCAAGCTCTGAGCTAGCAGTCAGCACAGAGCCTGACACAGGGCTCAAACCCACGAACTGTGAGATCATGACCTGAGCCAAAGCCGGACACCTAACCAACTGAGCCACCCAGGCACCCCAACTTGATGGTTTTAAATAGGCTTAGAAGTCTGGGCTGGAAGGAATGAGATGTGGGATCACCTAGCCCCTGCCCTTGACCCACAATGCATGCATAACCCCAACGCCGGAGGGGGGGGGGGCACGTGCTTGCTGGGGTTCTCTCAGCCTCCCCAGGCTCCAGACCTCAACTGTCTGCTCTGCCAAGGCCACTGATACCCACTGAGCATGATAGTTTTTACTGGCTAAGTTTATAAGAAAGAAGCAATTTCTTAATGTGTGATTTTGCCCTTCTATGATTCATAAAAATTTGAACAATCGTTCGTACATACGGTCTCTATTTATATTTGACCTACGTGCAACTTTTCATCTCTGAACTTCTCCCACTTTTTCAAATTGGGTGCTTTTATTTGCTGGTTCCTAACGACTCCTTATATACAAAGATGATTAACTCTATGGTGTAAGTTGTAAATATTTTTCTAAATTCAGTGCTCTTGATGATTCTTTAGGCTGCAAGAATGTAAAACTGTTGGGATTTTACATGGCTTCATTAATGATTCATTGCCATAATTTCTGCTTTTTGTGTCATATTTAGAAAGCCCTTCCCCACTGAAATATTATAACAATATTTACCTACATTTCTTTCTAATTTTATATTATTGTATTCTACATCTAAATTCCTTTGGTAGTTGGAATGATGCAAGTTTTTAGTGGTTTTTTTTTTGTGTTAAATATTTAGTCAGTTACTCTGATGCCATCAGGGAATAATTCTTTGTCCACACATCTTTTTTCTTTTTTTAATGTTTAATTTTGAAGAAGACAGAGACAAAGAGTGAGTGGGGGGGGCAGAGAGAGAGAGAGAGAGAGAGAGATGTACACACAGAATCTGAAGTAGGCTCCAGTTTCCAAGCTGTCAGCACAGAGCCCAACGTGTAGCTCGAACTCATGAACCACGAGATCATAACTTGAGACCCAAGTCAGAGGCCTAACCAACTGAGCCCCCAGGCCCTTCTGTCCACACATCTTAAACAAGTCTATACTGTGTTCTTCCAAAGCCTTGGTATTAAGATGTGTTTTCATACTGGAAGTTTTTGTTATATACTTTTGCATATCTAGAATGAACCCTACTTGGTGTATTAGATTTGCCAGTGATTCATTTAGCATGGGTGCAACCATAATTTATAAGTAAGTATGGTTGTAGTTGTTGTTGTTGTTGTTTTTGGTTTTCTTAATGAGGGTTATTCTAACCCATCAGATGCATTAGAAAAAAAATCTCCTTGATGCTCTGTAATAATTTAGACGGCCTAAGAATTGTCTGTCCTTTAGTGATTTGATAGAATTATAATCTATAACTCCTTTAAGTGGGATACCTTTTTCACGAAGGGGTCTTTTCCTGCCTTTTGAATTTTTTCTAGGATCTATTCAGAATTTCTAGTGCTTCTAGAGTTAATGTAATCACATATTTCACAATAAAGTTTTCCATTTCATTCAGAAGGGTCCATAAAGCTAATGTGCATATAAATCTCTATGAGTACCACATAAAGGGGTTCTAAATGTTTTTGATCAGGGACCCAGGAACATTTTGTTGCTTAACCTTTTTTTGTAGAACTGTTGTTCTAAGTTATACACTCTGGAAAATGCTAATGCCATGCCTTAGAACATCCCCTTCAATTTGTATTTATCCTTTCTGTACAAGGGATTGTATTACCTTTCTTATTCTAAATCTTGTATATTTCTTTTCCTCTCTTTATTTTATACAATTATTTTACTTAAGGAATTAGCTTTTGAATATGTGTGTTCACTTTTCTGTTTATTGAACTCCTTTAAATTTTTTTCTTTTTTCTCCCTCCTTAATGGAAAATAAATTTAAATCAGGAAGTCACTAGAAATTTCTTTCTGAAAACCTAACAGGCTGAATTTTTAAGTATTTAAACTGAATGAAAGAAAAGGAAGCTAAGAGAATGCACAAAAAAAATATATGTTATTAGCCAACATCAAAAGGAGAGAGGATGGAGGAAGCCAATACTTGCAACAGGCAATGGGTGCAAACAATTTTTCAAAACTGTTTTTCTGATTTTATTGAGATATAATTGACATTCATCACTTTATGAGCCTCGGGTGTCCAGCATAAAGGTTTGACTTTACATATATTGTGAAATGATCATCACAATAAGTGTAGTTAATGTCCATCACCTCATACAGACAGAATACAAATAAATGGGGGGGAGGGGGGGAGAATGTTTTTCCTTGTAATGAGAACTCTTGGAATTTAGTTTCTTAACAACTTTCCTATATGTAATACAGTAATGGTAATCGTAGTCATCATGATATACACTACATCTGTAGTGCTTATTTACCTTTTAACTGGAAGTTATCATTGGGCCACCTTCTCTCAGTTCCCTCTGCCCCTATCTCCCAGCCTCTGGTAACCACAAATCTGATCTCTTTTTCTATAAGGCTTTTTTTCCCTCTTAGATTCCATATGTAAGTGAGATCACATAGTACTGTCTTTCTCTGTCACTTTTTTCATTGAGCATAATGCCCTCAAGGTCCTCCCATCTTGTTGCAAATGGCATGATTTCCTCATTTTTTAATGGCTGAATTATATATATATATGCTGGAGTCCGTCTCCAGCAGGTCCAGGAGTCCCTGAAGGATGGACGATGTCGGCAAGAGAGAGTGATGAGGGGGCCACAAGTTTCTTTCTGATCACCAGGCAGGCACCTCTGCTCTGTCGGTTTTTGTGTCTTTATTTATAGGTTAAGTGATAACAGGACATCAACAGGTGGAATATTTACACCGAACAAATCTCTGTCATAGGATGCTTTGAAAAGTGTACAGATACAGGTTTTACAGGGGTATTTTGGCAAAACTATCCTAATTACAGTGAGCCAACAAATTTTATAACTAAGAGGAAAACAGGATGTTCTAAGTAAAAAGCAGATATCATATATATTTGTTTGAACTGGGAGTAAATCTTACAACTAAAAAGACAACAGGATGTTCTCAGTGAAAAGCAGATAACGTACACATTTGTTTATATCAATAATGCTAAGATTAAGTCATAAGTTGAGTAATATATAGACAAGCTAGGAGTTATTTTGTCTGGCTTACAAGAGGAAGAATGTATCTGGACTGGTTAGTACATTTCTTGTGTAAACTCTTTTGTTTGATGGTGAGGGTGCAAATACCATAGGGGCCCTAAATATGTCAGCCTTTATATATGGGGTTATATTTTAATTACTCTTACCCTCCTCATTATTCATCCTCATTACAGATGTCAGTGTGAGGGAAGGTATTTGTGGCTCCAATTAGCAAAGGTATATGTAGCAACTTATTTCCGGTCCTAGTCTCTTATCGCTAAGTTAGGCTCTTCTTCTCTGGGCCAGAGTTAATCATAACTCTTGTGTTCTTAGTCCTGCAAGGCTCATTAGAAGAGCCTTTTGGCAAACATCTGCAGCGCTTTGATCTAAAATCTTTTATGCAGGGGCAGGAATATGCTTTTCCTTATGGGGTAATTGTGTGAGGAATATCGGTCTGATTTGGAACATTGTGAGACCTAATCAATGACAGTGGTCCCATTCCCAATAGGAGCCAATAATAGAAGGAGATACTGGTTTCGCTTCATGGCAGGAGCTGTGCAAACGTTTGCCATTTTTTCACTCTGACTGTGTCATCCAGCAAGGCTGATGCGGCCCCCAACATATATATATGAGATAAATCAGAACTCCTTTATCCATTCATCTGTTGATGGACATTTAGGTGGTTTCCAAGTATTAACTATTGTAAATAATGCTGCTGTGACCATGAGGGTGTAGGTATCTCTTCCAGTTAGTGTTTGTTTCCTTTGATTACATTCCCAGAAGTGGAATTGCTGGATCATATGGTAGCTCTATTTTCAATTTTTTGAGGCTTCTTCACACTGTTTTCCGTAGTGCTTATGCCAGTTTACAATCCTCACAGCACACAATGTTTCCTTTTTCTCTCCATCCACAACAACATCTGTTATCTCTTTTTGACAACAGCCTTTCTAACAGGTGTGAGGTGATAACTCATAGTGGTTTTGATTTGCATTCCCCTAATGACTAATACTGCTGAACATCTTACCTGTTGGCCATTCATAAATCTTCTTTAGAAAAAGTTTATTCAGGTTGTTTGCCCATCTTTAAATAAGATTGTTTGTTTTGCTATTGAATTGTATGAGTTCATTATATATTTTATATATTAACCCCTTATCAGATACCTAGTTTGCAAATATTTTCCCTTTCTATAGGTTGTCTTTTCACTTTGTTGGTGTTGTTGTTGGTGGTGGTGGTGGTGGTGGTGGTGGTGGTGGGGTGTGTGTGTGTGTGTGTGTGTGTGTGTGTGTGTGTGCAGAAGCTGTTTAGTTTGATGTAGTCCACTTGTTTGTTTTTTCATTTTGTTGCTTGTGCTTTACGTGTCAGATTAAAAAAAAATCATTGCCAAGACCCATATCAAGGAACTTTTTCTTATATTTTCTGGGATTTCATGGTTTCAAGAATTATATTCAAGTCTTTAATCTATTGAGTTAATTTTTGTGAGCACCATTTATTGAAGAAACTGTCTTTTCTCCTTTGATATTTTGGTTCCTTTAGCAAATATTAGTTAACTGTATATACTTGGGTTTATTTCTGAGCTCTCAATTCTGTTCTGTTGGTCTATTCTTCTGTTCCTATCCAGTACCACATTATTTCAATTATTATAGCTTTACAGTAGAGTTGAAATAGAGAAGTATGATGCCTCCTGCTTTGTCTTCCTTTCTTAGGATGGTTTTGGCTACTTGGTGTCTTTTATGGTTCCATATAAATTTTAGGATCGTTTTTTCTACTTCTATAAAAAAATGCTATTGCAGTCTTGCTAGGGATTGCATTGACTCTATAGATGCCTTTTGCTGGTATTGACATTTTAACAATGTTATTTTTTCCAATCCATGAACATTGGATACTTTTCCATTTATTTGTGCCTTCTTTGATTTCTTTTATCATTGTCTTATGGTTTTGAGAATAAAGATCTTTTACCTCTATTCTGGTTAGATTGATTCTGAAATATTCTATTGTTTTTGATGTTATTGTAAGTGGAATTGATTTTATTTTTATTTATTTATTTTTTGTATAGTTCATTGTTAATGAATAAAAATGCTACTAATTTTTTATGTGCTAATTTTGTAACCTGAAATTTTCCTGAATTTGTTGGTTACATCTAATAGTTTTTTTGTTGAGTCTTTAGGATTTTTCTATATAAAGAGCAGGTCATCTATAGAGACAGCTATATTTCTTTTCCAATTCCAATTCCTTTTATTTCTTTTTCCTGTCTGATTGCTCTGGTTCCATACTATGTTGGATAGAAGTGGTGAGAGAAGGCATCCTTGTCTTTTTCTAGATCAACCTTTCTCCAATGAGTATGGTATTAGCTGTGGGCTTGTCATATATGGACTTTATTATGTTGAGGTATCTTCTTTTTGTACCTAATTTGTTGTGTCTTTATAATGAATGGATGTTGAATTTTGTCAGATGTTTTTCTGCATCTATTGAGATGATCATGGGTTAATGTGGTATTATCACATTGATTAATTTGTGTATGTTGAACCATCCTTGCATCCCAAGGATAAATTCCACTTGATCATGGTGAATGATCCTTTTACTGTGCTGCTGAATTCAGTTTGCTAATATTTTGTTGAAAATATATGCATCTATATTCATCTGGAATATTGGCTTGTAGTTTACTTTTGTAGTAATTCCCTTTTCTGGCTTTGGTTTCTAGGTAATGCTGGCCTCCTTTAAAAATATTAATTCCAGAGCGGGGAGGAGCCAAGATGGCAGAGAGGAAGGGAGCTCTGTAAACTTCGTCTGCCCCATTGATCGAACTGAGAAGGACATTACTCTCATCTGCAAGAGCGGAAGGAGAAAATACAGACTCCAGAAGGAAGAGAACCTGAAGAATACCTGAGTGAGTGAGTGCGAACTGGGGAGATTGGAAAACGGGCCAGCCCGAGACCGGCAGGGGAGGTGGGAGCCCCAGCCCAACGCAGGGCAAGCGCGTGGAGCCTGAGGGACTAAGGGAAGAGACAGAGAGAGACTGAACACACTCATAGTACTGTCTCTGGGGAAGAGGTAAGGAATGCTTAACCATGCGTGGAGAGAGAAGCTCACTCCATAGATAACTGCTGGGTAGCCTAAATCCTGAACCCAGGTGGCACAAGGGAAGGAACAGCTTCCAGCCCAACGCCATCTTGGCGAGGAGTCGGCGACCGCTGCAGCAGCCATGTCAGGGGTGCTCACTTCGACCTTGGTTTTGGGAGTGGGAGCACGCACCTCATTTCCATGGTGCATTTCACCCCCAGCATTGGCCGTGCGAACCCTGAATCCCGGGTACCAACAAGGAAAAAATAGCCCAGACCTCTGCGTGATCCTGGCAGAGAGTTGGCGGTGGTGGAGACCTAAGTACTCGCGCAGGCTGCAGGAGCTCCCAGCTCATTTATAGCAGCTCCTGGCGCAGCCTCAGGCAACAGCTGCGCACTCATTCCTCCCCCAATGCTAACGCATCCCCGCTGGGGGTTGGGTCTGTGACCTCCTGCTGTGCATCTCCCCTCAGGCAGGGGCAACCGAAATCCCAGCCTGAGCCAAGACAAACCGATTCCTCCCCCTAAGAAGCCAGCAACCAAAACAAAAACATCTCGTCTGTGGTAGCATAAAAGGTGCATGGACTGGAACTTTGAACCGAGGCAGGCCTGGAAAATACAACTTGGCTCAACCCCGGCAAAAGGAGATTGGACTCATTAGAGTGGCCTACAGTTCGTAGTTCAGCAGAGCTTGGCGTGTCGCCTATCTAATCTCTGCAGACACCAGGCAGAACCTCTGAGAGCAGCCTCCGAAACATACCACACCAAACCACGCCTATCTGCGAGGGGAAGCTGCTGTTTTTTGTTGTTGTTGTTGTTGGGTTTTTAAAAATTTTTTTTATAATTTTTTTCTTCATTTTTTTCTTTTTGCCTTTTTCTGTATGTATTTTTTATTATTATTACTTTTTTTACTAAAATTTATTTAAATTTTTACTCCTTATTTTTCTTTCTCCTTTCTCCCTTTTTTTTCTTTACCTTCATGCAATTCAGATACATTCTCCTATATCTCATCCCTACCTCTCCCCTCAACTGGTCATACACTTTTAGACTGTCCACTGTTCTTTGTTGTCTCTGACCCCCTTTATTTTTTTTCATTTTTTTTCTTTTTCTTTTTCTTTTCTTCTTCTTCTCTTTTTGTCTCTTTCCTCTCCATTCTCTTTATTTTCTTTCCCCCTTTTAATGTGTTTGTTTGTTTGATTTGTCTGTGCGTTTCTGTGTTACTGTTCCCTCTGTGTTTGTATGTCTGTTTTCCTCCTTAGGGCTACACCAAGAAACAAGACAAAGTGTGCATGACAGTGAGTCCCAAATATTGCTGAGTAGGGAAATAAAATATTCAAAGGCACAACAAGAGAAACTGAGAGACACCATTAAAAGAATATTTCCTGAAACGACAGGCCCTGGACAGTCAATAAACCTCCTTTAACAGAGAAATATTAATAGGTGCACAGTGCACAATGAGCTTTCTAAAGGTGACAAGAGACAGAAAACTAGCAAAAATGACAAAATGAAGGAACTCTCCCCTGAAGAATCTACAGGAGGAAGTCACAGCCACAGAACTGCTCAAGACAGATCTAGACAACATACCAGATCAAGAATTTAAAAAACTTGTTATAAAATTAATTGCTGGGGTT
>NC_043701.1:113368289-113368608 GCF_006229205.1 Suricata suricatta | reverse complement strand
CTCTTTTGTAGAGGTAGCTGAAGGGCCATTGCTGTACATCAACAGGCTCCCAACTTTTAACTTGTTTTGCTTGTTGGTGGTGTTTGCTTATTTAATACATTCTGTCAAGGACAGAAATTACATGCTGTCTTTTTTTTCCCCCCTAGGGAGTGTGTCTTGGGTTTTCCCCTTATTATTTTCTTTACTTTTTTTTTTCCTCTTCTTTTTTTGGTGGTGGGGGTAGTTATGTTTAAATGCAGTTGCTTTTACAGCACCAAAGACTTAATCATCCATTTCCTATATAAAAGGTAGCTACTTTTTTGCATCGACCTCAAGTATA
>NC_043701.1:113354592-113368189 GCF_006229205.1 Suricata suricatta | reverse complement strand
AGAAGTTGGGGATTTGATTTTTTACTTTGCTTTTCTGTTTGGAGTGTCATTGTAACTACTGTATTGTAAATGATGGAAAATAATTGCATATGTTAAAAATTGTATTATATTCAAAAATAAATAAATAAATAAATAAATAAAAGGCAAAAAAAATATTAATTCCCAAGTTGTCTGTAAAGACAGGCACCATAGACAACTAGTCCACAGATAAATATTTTGAGTAGAAGAGGAATTCTTTTTTTTTCTTTTTGCCTCTTTCCATTTTATAAAATGGAAAGACTTGGTCCTGTCTGTACATCTAGCTTACTGGATAATAACACAAATGGGGATAAACATTGACTTAGAAACTCCATTTGGGCTGAATTATAATTTTTTCCATATTCCAAAACATACAGACTGTGTCTACATATAACCATTTGGACTATGAGACCTTTAACAAAATATCAAATATCTACAAAATAGGATAATTCAGGCATTTGGTACTCTAGGAATTAAATCTCCTTGTGAGTTGTTAATGTCATCTTATTTGTCCTCCATCAGCTAATTCTCTAAGCACATTATAACATCTCTGAATTTCAGTTTCCTTGCCTGTAAAATGGACATTATAATATCTACTGAGCAGGGTTTAGGTGACAATTTGAGTTAACAGGTTGGTCTCAGGACTCTTTTTCCCAGGAGTTATAGCCTTTTAAGGCCCCTACAAATTTTTAAAAAGAGATCTTTGGGGCTTGCAGAATCCTAGGGTATTTCCCTTTATGATGCATCCCAGTATGCAAGTGTTTTAACCTGTAGATAAATCTGAATCATGAAGTAAATCCTTGCAAAGATCATGTGGTTTAAACCTTGCAATTTAACTAAATGTGGCTGTATTATAACAAATGATATTTCATTGATTTCAAGATATTTTGTTGGTTTTTGTACAATTCACATCTCTGTACTCAGAATGCTTCTTACACTGATGTCTTACCAGTACGGCTGAAGTTGTTTTTCTTTCCTAGGAGTATATAAGTTAATGAAAGGTACATTTTATAGACGAGGACATCTTAGATACAACAAAATACTGTAAGCTCTTCAGTACTTTCAAATGAAACACCCCTCCCTAGGAAAATCCACATGCCTTAATGCATTACTGCAGTCATACAGAGGGCAGAGTGAGTGAGTTTTCATGTTTGTTTTGTCCATAGACCTGGTTTCCCTGTGACTCACCATCTCCAGTCACACAAGATACCAGGTGCATAAACACACAAGAAATACAAAAGGTTTCAGGGCACAACTCTGGAAGATTACATACCTTAAAATAGATATCTTGAACCTTACAGATAGCCTAGGTCCCTAGCAGTGGGCCCATAAAAATACAAACCCCAGGGGACAGAACACTAAAGCAATAAACCAAAACAATACAAGTCATTATGTGAATACCAAGGCATATAATCTCATTGATGAAAACTACCAAATTCCTGGCTCAGACTTAAAAGCATAGGGTTTTGAGGACTTTTTTAAGACGATGTTTTTAGAGCAGTTTTAGGTTCACAGTAAAATTGAGAGGAAGGTACAGAGATTTCCCAGATATCACCTGTCTCTACAAGTGCAAGCCTCCACTAGTATCATTATGCCCTCACCACAGTGATCCATTTGTTACAATTGATGAACGTACTTTGACGTATCATTATTACCACGAGTCTATAGGTTATATTAGGGTTCACTCTTGGTGTTGGACATTCTAGCAGGTCCAACAACTGTATAATGGCATGGATCCAGTATATACCAGTAGACTATAATACAGAGTGTGGTCCTTGTCCTCAGAACCCTCTGAAGGCACAGATTTTAAAATGTGTTCAGACTGGGGCCCCAGCTGGAGTCCATGGTGATTGTTACATTCCCTTCAAGACCTCTCTGATGCCCAGAACATGGTTGCTGGAAAAACACACTCACTCCCAGTAGGAAGGAACTTACAGCATGGGTCAAGCAGGGATTACTCTGTTCTTTTCCGTGCTCTGCCCTGACGCCCTGGAGCTTTTAGAAATCTTGATGGAAGAGGGAGGATGTGTTCCTGGAAGAGCACCTACCTTCCAGCATAAGGCAGGAAGGAGAGACCAAAGAGCAAGATGGGCCCCAACCCCTCTGCCAAGGGAAAGCATCTCTGCCCTATTATTTTGTGATCCAGGGACTGGGAAAAATGTTTAAAGACGATCCCCAAAGTACAAATGTTAATGTAAAAGTAGATAGGTAAACAGAGTTGGATTTCTATTCATTGAGTCAAATCATAGATGAGATGAATAAAGATAGGACAGATTGACAGAGATGTTTACAACAGCACAATCAGCAAAATAGGTAGAGAAATGGGTGCTCTCAGCACTGTTGATGGGAGTACACAGCCTCTTCTAGAACAATCTGGCAGCATGTAGGAAAGTGGAACAATTGTATGACCTATGACCAAAAGATCTCATTTCTAGCAATACATCTCAAATTCTCACACGAATACACAATGGGGCGTATAAATGCTGATGTTTTAAACAGTGGGGGAGTTGAGGAAATAAAATTACATGTGTGATTCGGGGACTGGAGGTGGGGGGAGACAGGATACTTAAAAAGCGAATATTGTGGGATTCTGTAGGCCAATAAGAAAAAACACGCCACAGATACAGACTGCAACATGCTATGTTCTCACAAGCAGGGCTGACTTGACCGGTGTGTCACAGATGTGATGCCCAGGGCCTAGAAGGTTCTCACACAATTTACTGCTCTGCTGCCTACATCTTGAAATCCTTAATTATTTTTAAAAATTTTTGAGGGGTGCCTACGTGTGGCACAGTTGGTTAAACAGCCAACTCCAGCTCAGGTCATGATCTCGCGGGTCAAGCCCCACATTGGGCTCTGTGCTGACAGCTCAGAGCCTGCAGCCTGCTTCAGATTCTGTGTCTCCCCCTCTCTCTGTCCATCCCCTCCTCATGCTCTGTCCGTCTCTCAAAAATACATAAACATTAAAAGAAATTTTTTAATAAAATAAAATAAATTTTAAGTTGTGTATTTATTTTTGAGAGAAGAGATATAGAGACCGTGAGCAAGCGAGAGGCAGAGAGAGGGGGACACAGAATCGGAAGCAGCTGTGCTGACAGCTCAGAGCCTGACGCGGGGCTTGAACCCCCCAAACCGGGAGATCATGACCTGAGCCGAAGTCAGAGGCTTAATGGACTGAGCCACCCAGGTGCCCCCAAATCCTTAATCATTTATAAATAAGGGGTCTCGTATTGTCATTTTGTAGCCAGTCCTATTCATAAGTATAGTGTAGGAAAAAGTGGGAAACAGGGTGAGATTTATTACAAAATGCCATACAGAAAGCTTGTTTACTATATACTTTATGAGGATGTGTTACAAACCCTCCGAGGTTAGGTGGAATGGAGGTCAAATGTGTGGGAGTGGGGATCATAGACAAAGGTTAAAGTTAAATAAGAATAAACAAAACCACAAAAGGCTTTTATAATTCAGGAATACTCTTCCTCCTCTTCAGATGACCTTTAAGCAGGTAAAATATTAGTGTGTGCATCACTTCAGAGGTTTACTTGGTTTAATGTCATCAAATTTCATCTGCACCCTCATCATCGTGAAACCAGAAACCAGGAGTCCACGAAGGCCGAAGTTTCCGAATATTCCCTGCAGGTTCTGTACCACCAACCCTCCACCCAGTGCAGACACAGGAGCTGCTCACTGCTCGCACAGTAGGGAAGAGACTCGTTGGAGAGAAGGAAGGCCTTTTTGGCTGGGTGGAGATCTTGAATGAAACCCTGTGTTGCTAGGCTGCCGTTGAAACAATTAGGTACACTTTCTGTGTTTCCAGCCAGTCCTGATATTCGATTTACATGAGAAGGTAGAGGAAATTTAGGAAAGTCAAAGCAGGAATTGGGAATGAACAGCACTACAAGCATGGCAATTAGTGATGCAGGGGGATTAGGCATTTTATAGAGATGCCTGTCTGCCTGGGTCGTGGCAACCATCCTTGAGTGGAATTATTAACCTGGATGGAGAGTCTGTGTTCTCTGGGGACCTTCCAATCCATCTAAGTCTTGAGGCACAGAACCCAGGGACAGGCTTGGAGGAGCTGGGTTTTAATCCATAAAACTTTTTTTTTCCTCTCTAGGTTAGAACTCACCTAATGAGGTGGCCTGGGTGGCATCTGTCATATTTAAAGCCATGATTAATGTGCCTCGAGTTGAGAAACTTCTGGTTGCAACATCTTGTGGGCTGGCTGGGACACAGCATGCTCTCCTGACAGCAGCCTTTAAGAGCTGGAGTTAATCTGAAGCTCCCAGGACTTGGAGACAGTAGACACCCCCACACCCCCAGGGACCTCAGAGATCAGGTAATGGCTAGTGATCTATTTGTGGGACCTGGTCAGGGTATTTCCATGAGACGTGGGAAATATTTATTGGAGGTACAGACACATTACATGTTGGAGAGGAAAGTTGTATTTTGGTTCTACCATGTTGAGCAAGAGATAGCGAGAGTATAATGTGACTATTCCAGACAGGGAAGAAAGAATGCAAAGTGTTCTAAGGCATGTCATTGAGTTTCAGAAAGCTCTAGCATTGAGAGAGCAGATGTTGCTATATTTGAGTCTCCTCCAGAGGAAGGATCCTAAATCCACACCCGGGAAATGCAAGTGACAGATTTTCTCTATTTAAGAGGCCATTCTCTTGGATTGTGCATCTGGGGAGTGGGGGGTGGAAATAATGTTTGGATCATGTTTTAAGAACTTTTTGGAGTTTTCAAAAGGCCCTGTATTATCTCATTCCATTGGCCTTGAGCACAAATATTTCTTCTTCTGAGCAGGGTCATCTGTGGGAAAATGTGGGACCAAGTGATTGGTTGGTGTTGGTATATCAGGTGACATTCCTGCTTCTGGAACGTTCTTCCGATAGTTTGTGAGGACATGCCATTCACCTTTTCTCTGCTTTGGAATGACTACTGGTGAGGAGTGAAAAAAAAATGGCTCCTGCTAATAATGTCTTATTTAAGAGCCCCATGCTCCTCTAGCCCTCATAACTGAAGACCTGTATGAAGGTCAAGGACATGAGGATGGGCCAGCCTGGTGGAGATGAATAATTGTCCTTTCCTTCTATGTGTCAAAGCCAAATGGTTATCTCCTTTATTTTACAATATTCTTATCTTCTATCTTCTGTTTTCAGAAACAAGAAAATTGATAGCAGACTTTCTCCATGTTTGAAAAAAAGACATCTGTTCATATATATAATCCCAGAAATATGATACCATGTGGAGCTAAGTGCAAGCGGGGATAGGAATAAGGTGTCAAGGGAGTCATTTTACTCTACGAGAACTAGTTTTAATGTTTCTTCACTGACCTACTTATTCTATGTCTCCTTTACTTCATACAAGAAACTGAGGGACCAATTATCTCCTCCACAGCTCCTCCTTTGTTATCTGTTTTATTTATTCATTTATTTAAAGTAACAATCTTCCAGAGGTCAAGGGCTTGATCCTCAACTTTGCAGAAGAGCCGTGAAAATACGATGCCCTCTAGTGTTGGCTTTTTTTTTTCTTTTCTCCCTTGAGCATTTAATTCTCCATTTATCCTAAAAGTCTCCCCTGTTCGGGTTCCCCTGGGCTTGAGGCACAGAACTATTGGCCTCTGATCCCTATTGGAAGATCCTGTTCAAGCTGCCGGTGTCCTTCTTCCTTTGGTACAAAGTGCTAACCCCCCAGATCTGGGATTTGCAGTCCTGGAAATCCTATCATGTAGGGACTTCGTCCCATTCACTTGATAATACTCTCTTCACTCTTCCAGATTTCTTCTCTCACTCTGTGGGTGGAGGAATTCAGAAAACAGAACCAAATTAGATCCCAATTCTGATTAACCTAGCTGCTAATGGTTGTGCAACCTTGTGAGTCAAGCTTCTTTGGTAACAGATGAGAATATCAGAGCTTTGTGAAGGATGATGTGAGGACGAGACAGAATTTGAATTTTTGTAAACACTACAGTAGGTTTTAGACACGTAATGTTGGATAAAAAGGGGAAAAGTGGCAAACGCCAAAATGTCTTAACTGGCAGGCAACAGTCTTCTGATGATCGAAGTCCTTGATAACACTGCAAAAGAGCCTGTGATGAGCAAAAAGTGAGATGGGCGTGTGGGGGCTGCTGAGGTGGTTATTACAAAGTAGAAATACTAAACCATGTGGATTTGCCCCATAAGAAGATTTCTAAGGTGTTCACTCAATAGTCATTAAAAAGAATCTAAAACTTTATTTACTTACTTTTTGAGAGAAAGATAGAGCCCAAGCAGGGGAGGAGCAGACAGACGGAGAGAGAGAATCCCAGGCAGACTCCCCACTGTCAGTGCAGAACCCAATGTGGGGCTCAAACTCACAAACCATGAGATCATGACCTGAGCCATAATCAAGAGTCAGACGCTCAATGGACTGAACAACCCAGGTGCTCCAGTAGTCATTGGATTTAAATTTACACCTAATTATTTCTAAATGTCTTACGTATATTTTTATTATTAGAGTAATTCAAGCTAATGAAGTCATTAAGGAAAAATATATAAACAATACATAGCAAAAGAGGAAATTTTTAGTTCTAGTGTCCAGATATCATCATTACCTTTCTGGAGTGATCCGTATAGTCTTTTTGAAGATCATACTTTTTTGGTTTATTTACTTAAGATTTTTTAAAGTAAAATTGTAGTTATATCTTTAAGTTGCTTAAGATCATTTTTTACTCTATAGCCCCAGACAAACTGCAAAACTCCATAAATATGAACAAACTTTTAGGCCAACATATAGATTTTTTATCATAATTTTAAACAGTTGCAAGGAAGGAAGTTGAAATTTAAATTGTTTTCATTTTGCGATCAAGTTGCATTTTCTTTTAATTTTTCAAGAATTTGCCATTGTAATCTTATTAATATATAATTGGTCAAAAGATCATAAACATATTAAAAGTTTAATGAATAATTGTTAAGCATTAAAGCCAAATTTTATTAGCCTTGAATCTCTTAATGATCTGAATGGAACTTTTATAATTTATACACCCAGGGATGGTGATTATTTATCAACAGATGAAACAAAACTCAGCATCAGTTATTTTCCACTTATTCAATAGATGTAAGTATTGAAAACCCATGTTCACATAATGCTATTCAATTTCTGAATTCTTTCTGAAGTTCTGTGTGAACACATCACATAGTGATGCATCCACAAAAAATATTTTTAATGATCTACCTCCTAACAACCCAAGTAGATTCTCTGCCAACCTTTTGAAAGGAAAGAAGTAAAAACTAACACATTTGCAGAGGTGAATTGCCCTTGAGGAAGGACTGCTACTTTATCAACAATCCCTTTACCGATACCGATGTCAATGTATCAAGTGTTCCTCTGGACGGTACATCGTACTAAGAGTTAGGAGAGGGGAGAGGGAGACCTGACTTTTGTAGAGTTAGAACTGGAGAACCAGCTTGAACCTAGAAACTCTCATGTCCTATCAATGCTACGAAAGCGTATACATAGTAGGAGTCAAAGATCTAGAATCTGATTTCTTAAAAACTGCTTATGTGCCTATGTATTTCTTGGGAAGTCATTGCATATTCTGGAATGAAAACCACTGGTGTATACACTTTTTTCCCCACTCAATGAAACATCCTGAGTGCGGCTTCATGTTATTATATAGTTTTCAGGATCATTTTAATGGCTTCGATGTGGAAATGTTGGGGTTCACAGACAGCCAAGAAAGAATTCTTGAGGCATCTTTGGTGCGACAAGGTGGCTTTATGAAAGGACAGGGACAGGACCCGTGGGCAGAAGGAGCTGCACTGGAGTCTTGAGGAGTGACTAATTATATGCCTTCAAGTTGGCAGGGGGTTAGGGATAGTATAAGTCTCTATGGAATTTGGAAGCAAGGTTTCCAGGACCTTGAGGGGCTAGCTGTTGTCAGGAAAAGGTCATTCATTACTGTTCATTCAGTAAAACCTTAGTCATGAGACCCTTCAGATATGTATCAGGGGCCAGATGCTTGGAGGATGGTTGCAAACATATATCTGGGGAGTAGAGATAAAGGAAGTTTCCAAAGGCATTTTCATATGCTCAAGTGGACTTACAGGATGCTGGGGGATGGGGCTAAGATTGCCAATGTTGCCCTTAGCAAAGTGTCAACATCAAGGCAGCTGAGCTCCTTCATGGACGGTCACTCTGCCTTGTGTCAAGGACTTGTCAGTGGGCTGTAGTTGTAAGGAAATTTAATTTTTTTTCTTTTGCCTTTGCTCCGCACATCAGCTTTATCTACAATAATAATTAATTAATTATCTAATATATTTAATAAACACAGTATATTTTATTTGAGCCCCTCTTTACAATTGAACATGTTTTAAAGTTTTATTTCAGAAAACAAGCATAAAAGGAGCTTTGTACAAAAAGATCTCCCCCTCCACCTCACCTTTAAAGTGAAAAATGTATTCCCGGTTTTTTTTTTTGAGTGAGAGAGTCCGCGCATGCGTGCGTGTACATGCGCAGGGGAGGGGCAGAGAAAAGAGGAGAGAGAAAAACTCAAGCAGGCTCCAACCCCGTATGGAGCCTGACTTAGGGCTCCGTCTTACCACCTTGAGTTCAGAACCTGAGTTAAATCAAGAGGATGATAATCGACTGAGCCACCCAAGCACCGTACAAAATGTATTCTTTTAGTACCCTTTTATTGAGTAGAACTTCTGGAACATAAGACGTGAGTAGTCTTAAGAGGTGCTAGTAAATATAGCAATGTTGTTTACCAAATGTGTTGCACTAATTTATGCCAGAACTAGTGATCATTAAGAACACCTGCTTTGCGACATAGTTTCCAGTTTCTTTTTACTGGAGTGATAATTATATTCAATAAAAGATGCACAAATCTTAAGTATGCTGTTTGGTGAGCCTTGACTCTCATCCCGGTCAAGATACAGAGCACTGCTATCACCCCGAAGTTTCCTCTTGTATCTTTCCAGCCAATTCCACCACCAAACAAATACTGTTGTTTTTTCTGATTCAATACGTTCATTTTAACCTGTTCTTTTTTCCCCCTTAAGATTTATTTTTGCGTAACGCTACACCCAACACCGGGCTCGAACTCACAACCTCAGATCAAGAGTTGCACACCCCACTGACTGAGCTAGCCAGGCACCTCTCATTTTTCCTGTTCTTGGTCTTCATAGAAAAAGAATTATCACGTAAGCATTGCTTTGTGTTTCACTTCTTTCACTGAGCAATACGTTTTTGAGGTTTATCTCTGCATGTCTCAGTGAGTTCCACTCCGTCAATAAAACACAATTGGTATCCCTTCTATGATCGATGCACATTTGGGCTACCTTCAGTAATTTGCTATTCTGAATAAAGCTTCAAAGAACAAGATGAAGGCAAGGATTTACATAGACCTATATTTTCTTTTATTTTGAGCAACTAGCTAAAAATAGATCGGCAGTCAGAGGATTTTAAGAAATTGTCTGTTTTCTTTTTCAAGTTTGTTTGTTTAGAGAGAGAGAAAGAGAGTGAGAGAGAGAGAGAGAGCAAGAGAGGGACAGAGAGAGATGGAGAATCCCATTTTAAATTTAACTATATGTCTTACTATTATTTATATGTTGAAAAATCCTAGTAATATGTACTTTACCAGATATCGGTTGAAGTATTTTCATATTATCTATGATTTGCCTTTTTATTTTCTTAATGGTGTTGTTGATGACAAGTTTTATTTTAATAAAGCCTCCTCTACAATATTTTTTCTTTTATAGTTAGGTGTCGATCCCGAATTTGTGAAGATATCATCTTCTATCTTCTTCTAAGGGCTTTATAGTTTAGTTTTTGCTTTTAGGTTTGCAATACACCTCAAGTATACTTTTATGTCTTGTTTAAGAAATGTACCAAGTTTTTCCCCCCAAAATTGATATCCAGTTGTTCCAGGAAAATAATTATTGAAAGGATGTTTCTCTTCTCATTGATCAGCACTAGAGCCTATGTCAAAAGTTATTAGATTACATGTAATTTGGTCTATTTCTGTACTTTATTCTTTTAATGCATCGTTTCCAATCCTTTTGCCAAAACCATGTCGTCTTGATTACAGTCACTCCATTGTAAATCTGACAATTGTGTTGTGTAAGCCCTCCAACATCACTATTTTTTTTAAATACCTTAGGCTATTACAGGGCCTTTGTATTTCTATATGAATTTTAAAATGTCATTTTTCATTAAAGAGTCTGCTGGGATTTTCCTTGGAACTTAATAAATATAGTTCAACATGGGAACTGACAGCTTAACAATATAGTGTCTTTTATATATAAAGTAGACAATACCTTTCATTCATTTAGGTTTCCTTGAGTTTTGCAATTTTCAATGTGAAGATCTTGCTGGTCTTTTGTTCAGATTGTCATGAATTACTTTTGGTTTTTGTGCTACTTAACTCCTATTTTAAAATTTCTGTTTCCTAAGCATTTTTTGTTAGCATAAGGTAAGCAATCGCTTTTTAAATATTACCTGATGCCCTGATACTTTTCTGCCTTTTCTCACTAGATCCAGCAGTTGTTGTGCAGATTAGTTAAGATTTTCTAAATGTGCTTTTATGTCATCTGCAGCTACAGTTTCACTTCGACTTTTCCACTTTTATGCGTTCTTGTTTTGTTTTTCCTTTTTCGCTTTGCCTCATTTTACTTCATAGCACCTGCAGTACCCTGTGGAATAGAAGCGATAAGAGCAGGTGTTCTGTCTATTGTCCCACTTTTAAAGGGAGGTATTCAGTATTTTATTATTGATCATAATTATAGCTGGAGAATTTTTTATACGACTCTTTCAACGAATTGAGGAATTTCTATTTATACTTTGCTGAGAATTTTCAGTTGGGAAGAGGAATTGAGTTTGGCCAAATGTATTTTCCAGTTTTAAAACTGATTTTTTTGTTTGCTACTTTGATTAATTTCTATAGTCTTCTAATAATCCTGGCTACCGGAAGATTCAGACGTTTATCAGGAAGGAGAGTACCCCATCGGAGCTCTCTCAGTTAAAATCACATCTTCTTGGGGCGCCTGGGTGGCTCAATGGGTTGAGCAGCTGACTTTGGCTCAGGTCATGATCCCGCAGTTCATGGTTCAAGCCCCGCATTGCTTGACAGCTCAGAGCCTGGAGCCTGCTTCTGTGTCTCCTTCTCTCTCTGCTCTTCCCCTGCTCACTGTCTCTCAAAAATAAATAAACTTTTTTTTAAAAATCACATCTTTTTTTTGCCACTTTTTCAATATCAGAAGTGTACAACCATTTCAGTAGTGTTTTCAGCTAAAGGAGCTAAACCCAGCAAGGACAGTAACAACTAAGTAATTTGCAGTTACCTGTTCCCATTCTCACGTTTATTCAGCAAATCCACGTTGTGGACGTACCACGTGCCACATGTTAATGGTCCAAGTTCCCATAAATGGTGGACAGGTAAAGTGCTTGCTATCAACACATTACCACTTCCTCAGAATTATTCCTGATTTTTCCAGACTCCGCACCGTGAGTCATTTGAGCCAAAGATTGCATTCTATGAACCACAGCCTGTTCAGCCTAATGACAGCCCATGTGGGGGTCTACTCCTGATTTATTCAGGCAGTTCCCACTTCTGCTTCTGTTTTTTTGCCTCAGAGAGAATGGTCCTTTTTAGACGCCCTTTAACACTGAAAAGCTAATGCTACTCTCCTGCTACAGAGAAGGAGGGCAGAAGGGAAAAAAATGATGTATAAGGAAAAAGAAGGAGGAGAAAGAGAGGGAAGGAGGGAGGGATGAAGGAAGAGACTGAGAGACAGAGGAGGAAAAAACCTTTTGGATGTCACACAATAATCAGTAATTTCTCCCTCTCTTGACTAAAGTGTATCCCATTTTTTACCAAAGTGCCAGAAATGAGGAAGCAGAAAGATGAACAACTGCTTTTTTTTTCCTGACCAACTTCTTTTGAATGAAATTTTTAGCTTGTAACTTCTTATATTAAATTACTGAAAATTCCATGAAATGTGGCCATGCTGATAGTCATGAAAAGACATGAAATGATCAAAGGAACATTCTGGCACACACAGGAGAAGCAGTATAGAGTAGTAACGGACTAATATCTTGAATCAAATGACCACGTAAATCTCAGCACCAGCAATTACTGCCTAGGTGAATTTAGCTAATGAACTATCTTCTTTGTGCCTCAGTTTCTCCTTCTGCTGAACAAACAAAAAGGAGCTAATAATACTAGTACCTACTGATAAAGTTGTTCTGTGGATGAAATAAGTTAGTTCATATCAACCACTTTTCTAAAAGCTCCTGGCTCAAAATTATTTTCAAAAATTTTTGTTATACAGGACGCATACTAAAAATGGTAGCTTCTATTATATATATATATACACACATTTTTTTAAGTTAAATTTTAGTTAGGTGACATATAGTGTCGTAATGGATTCAGGAGTAGAATTCAGTGATTCATCACTTAAATAAGTGTTCTCCCTTTTTTTAATTAAATTTTTTGAATGTTTGTTTATTTTTGAGAGAGACAGAGACAGAAACAGAGCGTTAGTAGGAGAGAAATAGAGAGAGAGGGAGACTCAGAATCTGAAGCAGGCTCCAGGTTCTAAGCTGTCAGCACAGAGCCTGGCATGAGGTTCAAACTCACCAGCTTTGAGATCATGATCTGAGCCGAAGTCGGACGCTTAACTGACATGCACACTTGAAAATTTGGTCCCAGGTGTCTGAATTCTTCTTTTTTTTTTTAATTTTTTTAATGTTTTATTTATTTTTGATACAGAAGAGACAGAGCATGAGAGGGGGAGGGGCAGAGAGAGAAGGAGACACAGAACTGGAAGCAGGCTCCAGGCTCTGAGCTAGCTGTCAGCACAGAGCCTGACGCAGGGCTCGAACCCACGAACGTGAGATCTGACCTGAGCCGAAGTCGGAGGCTTAACTGACTGAGCCACCCAGGCGCCCCTCTGAATTCTTCTTTAAATGTCTGGTGGAATTACCTTAGAAAGCCATCTGGCCAAGGACTCTTGTTTTTTAGGAGATTTTTGATTACTGATTCCATTTCTTTGCTGCTTATGAGCCTGTTCAAATTTTCTATTTCTTCTTGTTTCAGTTTTGGTACTTTGTGAGTTTCTAAGAATTCATCCATTTCTTCCAAATTGCCCAGTTTGTTGACATATAATTTTTCATGGTATTTTCTTACAATTGTATTTCTGTGATGTTGGTTGTGATCTCTCCTCTTTCATTCATGATTTTACTATTTGGGTCCTTTCTTTTTTCTTTTTGAGAAATCTGGCCAGGGGTTTATCATTTATTTTAATATTTTATTGTCAAATTGTTTTCCATACAACACCCAGTGCTCTTCCCCTCAAGTGCCCTCCACCATCACCACCACCTCTCTTCCCCCCTCCCCCCCTCCCCCCCAACCCTCAGTTCATTCTCAGCATTCAATAGTCTCTCAAGTTCTGCATCCCTCTCTCTCCCCAACTCTCTCTCCCTCCTCCGCTCCCCCTGGTTCTCCATTAGGTCTCTCTTGTTTTCCTGCTAGACCTATGAGTGCAAACATATGGTTTCTGTCCTTCTCTGCCTGGCTTACTTCACTCAGCAT
>NC_043701.1:113304685-113354492 GCF_006229205.1 Suricata suricatta | reverse complement strand
GTTTTCCTGCTAGACCTATGAGTGCAAACATATGGTTTCTGTCCTTCTCTGCCTGGCTTACTTCACTCAGCATGACACCCTCAAGGTCCATCCACTTTCCTACAAAGGGCCATATGTCATTCCCTCTCATTGCCATGTAGTACTCCATCATGAATATATACCACATCTTCTTGATCCATTCGTCAGGTGATGGACATTTCGGCTCCTTCCATGTTTTGGCTATTGTTGACATTGCTGCTATGAACATTGGGGTACATGTGCTCCTATGCATCAGCACTTCTGTATCCCTTGGGTAAATCCCCAGCAATGCTATTGCTGGGTCATAAGGGAGTTCTATGGATAGTTTTTTGAGGAACCTCCACACTGTTTTCCAGAGTGGCTGCACCAGTTTACATTGCCACCAACAGTGTAAGAGGGTGCCCATCTCATTTTTTTTATTCTTTCAAAGAACCAGCTAGTAGTTTGTTGACGTATTCTACTGTTTTTTTTTTTTTTTTTTTTTTGGTTTCTTTATCATTTATTTCTGCCCTGGTCTTTATTATTTCCCTTTTTCTATGGGTTTTAGGCTTTATTTGCTGTTCCTTTTCTAGCTCCTTTAGGTGTAAAATTAGGTTGTGTATTTGGGACCTTTCTTGCTTCTTGAGGAATTACAATGTACTTTCCTCTTAGAATTGCCTTTGCTGCATCCCAAAGGGTTTGGACTGCCATGTTTTCATTTTCATTTGCTTCCATGTATTTTTTAGTTTCTTTTTTAATTTCCTGGTTAGCCTGTTAATTCTTTAGTAAGATGTTCTGTAACTGCATGTATTTGAGGGTTTTCCAAATATTTTCTTGGGGTTGACTTCAAGTTTCATAGAGCTGTGATCTCAACATATGTATGGTATGATCTCAGTCTTTTTGTACTTGTTGAGGGTTGATTTGTATCCCAGTAGGTGATCTATTCTGGAGAAAGTCCATGCATACGCGGAAAGAATGTGTATTCTGCTGCTTTAGGAAGGACTGTTCTGAATATATCTGTTAAGTCCATCAAGTCCAGGGCATTATTCAAAGCCATTGTTTCCTTATTGATTTTCTGCTTTGATGACCTGTCCATTGCGGTAAGTAGGATCTTAAAGTCCCCTACTGTTGTATTATTAACAACGAGTTTCTTTGTGTTTGTTATTAATTGATTTGTATATTTGGGCGTTTCAAGTAGGGGGCATAAATATTTACAAAAGATCTTCTTGATGGATAGACTCCTTAATTATAATACAATGCCCTTCTTCATCTCTTCTTACAGTCTTTGTTTTAAATTCTAATTTGTCTGTTATAAGTATGTCTACTCTGGCTTTCTTTTGATGTCAATTAGTATGATAGGCTGTTCTCCATCCCCTCACTTTCAATCTGAAGGTGTCTTTAGGTCTAAAATGAGTCTCTTATAGGCAGCACATAGGTGGATCTTACTTGTTTGTTTTTTTAAAATCTACTCTGATACCCTGTGTCTTTTGAGTGGAGCATTTAGTCTATTTACATTCAGAGTGATTATTAAAAGATATGAATTTAGTGCCACTGTGTTACCTATAGAGTTGGTGTTTCTGGTGGTGTTCTCTGGCCCTTTCTAGTTTTTGTGGCTTTTGGTATTTTTTTTCTCCACTTACAGAGTCCCACTTAAAATTTCTTGCAGAGCAGGCTTAGTGGTCACAAACTCCTTTTGTGTTTGTTTGTCTGAGAAACTCATTAGCTCTCCTTCTGTTCTGAATGACAGCTTTACTGGATTAAAAACAAAAATGTGGCTGCCTATTTTTCCCATTCAGCACATTGAATATATCCTGCCACTCCCTTCTGGCCTGCCGTGTTTCTGTGGACAGACGTGCTGTGAACCTGAGCTGCTTTCCCTTGTAGGTTAAGGACTTTTTTTCCCTTGTTCCTTTCAGGATTCTTTCTTTGCCTGTGTATTTTGTGAATTTGACTATGACATGTCTTGGTGATGGTTGGCTTTTGTTGAGTCTTGAATTTTGTTGAATTTCATGGGAGTTCTCTGTGCTTCTTAGGATTTTGATGTCATTGTCCTTTCCCAGGTTAGGAAATTTTTCGGCTGTAATTTGTTCATATAAACCTTCTGCCCTTTTTTTGTCTCTTTTCATCTTCTGGGACTCCTTTAATACAAATGTTATTACCTTTAAATAAGTTGCTGACTTCCCTATATCTGCTTTCATGATCCATGATTTTTGCTTTTCTCTTCTTTTTGCCTTCATTATTTTCCATAATTTTGTCTGCTATATCACTAATGTGCTCCTCTGCCTCATCTATTTTTGCTGTCATTGCACTCATCCAGGTTTGCATCTTGGCTATAGCATTTCTAATTCCAGCCTTACTAGATTTTAGTTCTGTTATCTCTGGAGAAAGGGGTTCTGGTATCTTTTGTGCTATTTTCAAGCCCAGGTTGTCCTTATAATCACTGTTTTAAATTCTACTTCAGACATCTTACTTATATCTGTATTAACTAAACCCATGGCCATGAGTTCTACTTCTGTTCTTTCTTTTGGGGTGAATTTTTCCATCTGTTAGTTTTTCCAGAAAAGAAAAAGAAGAAAGAAAAAACAAAAAAGAAAAAGAAAGAGCCCCGCCCTCCCAAAAAGCTAAAAAACCTAGATGCTGCTTGTGTTTTGGTTTGCTTGTTTAAAAAATCTAGGGGCACCTGGGTGGCTCAGTTAGCTAAGCGTCCGACTTCAGCTCAGGTCGTGAGCTCACGTTTGTGGATTCGAGCCCCAAGTCAGGCTCTGTGCTGACAGCTCGGAGCCTGGGGCCTGTTTCAGATTCTGTGTCTCCCTCTCTCTCTGCCCCTCCCTCACTCATGCTCTGTTTCTCTCTGTATCGATAATAAACATAAAAAATTTAATTCAAAAACTAAAATGAAATAAGAATAAGCAAACAAAAAGTAAAATAAAAGTAAATATATATAAATAAAAAATAACAGGAAAAAATGAAAATAATAAAACAATAAAGAATAAAATAAACAGGAAGCTAGATCTTAATTCCCCTAGAGGTGAAGCTTGGTAGCAGTCTGTCATCAGTAGACTTGGTGTGATCAAGGGGTTCGTCCTGGTCTTCTGGGGAAAGTGCTTGCCCTGCTGATTCTGAGGCTGATTTATTTCGGTGGCAATGTGCCTCCAGACCTCAGAGGGTTGGGGCTTGGTGTAAGCGGCCCTGGTCTCCGCTAGGTGGCGCTGTTTAGCTCCCTGATGGCTCTCAGCTTTGAAGGGCGGAATAAATATGGCGCCCAGCTCTCTAGCCCTAGAACTGAAAGATGGGGTTCCCCATTCTTCAGGAAGCCCTCATAGAAAAGCAATCAATCACCTTTCTTGTGTCCCTGTTTTCTGTCAGAACCTTGCATTCACACTGCCTGTATCCACGCTTTTTTAAAATCTCAGGCGTGCAACTGAATTACGAAACTCCAAGTTTTAGTGACTCTGGAGGTGTGGACCTGCTCTATGCTCCTGGGGGAGGGTCTTACCTATGCAAGGAAAGCGATGTCGCAACTGTAGAAGTGGTTCAGAGTTTATGTCAAAACAGAGCAGAAAGCCGGAATCCTTGCTTGCTGCCCTCAGCCCCAGTAACCTGCCCTTGTGCCTGGAAATAGCACATAGCACTCGGCACCGCCCATCCTTCTTTCTACCCGGGGCTCCTCAGGTCACACTGTCACTCCTGAGATTCCTCCCTGCTTCACCATCTGAGCCCCTTGAAGCCAGGCACATCCCCCGTTCTGGCAGACTTCAAACAGTTCAGATTCTGTGCTCCATTGCTTATAATGCTTTGCAGTAGCCTCCCTGAACAGGCTCCGCCGTCCCTGCCATACCCACAGCTATCTCTCTCCCAAGTCAACTCTACACTCCTCCTACCTTCCAGAAGGTGGTTGCTTTTCTCCTTGTGGACTTGCATTTTTTGTCCTCTCAGACCTCCAGTTGATGTCTTGGGTGTTCAGAATGACTTGATAACTACCCATCTGTGAGGGCTGAGACATGCTTAGCAAGTCCCTAATCCTCTACCACCTTAACCACCCCCCAGAGCTGCCATTCTTATCATTGTATTTTATTTTTTCATTATAAATGTTACTAACAATAGCACTTTTACTGCTGGTGACTGGAAAGAGAGAGATGAGTATTCAAAGCAAAAAAAATATATTCCTGAAAGAAACATGATTTTATGGACTGGATTTTCTGGCAGAGCCATGGTTGTGCTCTGTTACTGTGACTGCATGACTCATTGTGTCCTTCCAGAATCATTTACAAAGGAAATACTAGTATCATTTCTCTGCAAATGTTAGAACTGAAAAAGAAATCAGTTTGAATAATACGACAGGACATGGAGATTGAATGAGTTTGGCTCTGTGACCTCTTAGTTGAGTTAGAATCTAACAATATTATCAAATATCTAATATATGCCAAGTATTGTAAGTTCTCTTTCAGGAGCTAAGCTTAGAAATCGGCCCTTAAAATGAAGACTAAAAGGTGAAATATGAAGCAGAGTGCCAAAATATTTTCATATTGAGTAATTAAATTAAATGTCTGCCAGGAAGCAAAACAAAAGAGCAAACCCAGCTAAGGATTTGGAAGGGATTTGGGTTTTTTGTTCTACAGACATTGTAATTCAGATCTCCTTGGAAAAGACTAAGAGTTCAAGCTTACCCAATTATTACCAAAGCTTGTACTGTTCATCTTTGAAATGTTTATGAAGAAAGGGTGTGACCCAGAGTTTGCTATGTAATTTAAGAGACAACACAATCTAAGGAATTGGAAAATGGCTGGATGTTTCATGGCGTCATCTTCACACTCATGAGATGTACATTTCAGAGCAAAGGGCAGAGATTAACTCAAAACACTTGAACCAGACAAGAGAGAGAGAATCTGGAGAGAGGAAGGGGGGACATCACAGGTGTGGGAAACAGGAAGAAATGCAGAGAAACAGGAATTAAATCTGTTTGGGATGCGCTTCCCCAAGCGTGAATTTGAAGCCACCTATGTCAAGAACCACCTGGAGGTACTAATTAAAAATGCAGCTCTTGGGGCAGCCCGGGAGCTCAGTCGGTTAAGCCTCTGACTTGATTTTGGCTCACAGTTTGTGGGGTTGAGCCCTGTGTTGGGCTCTGCACGGACCGTGTGGACCCTGCTTGGGATTCTCTCTCACCTTCTCTCTCTGCCTCTCCCCTGCTCACTCTCTATTCCTCTAAAATAAATAAATAAACTTTTTTAAAAATGCAAATTTAAAAAAAATAAAAAATAAAAGTGCAGCTTTTAGTCTATACTTTACCTTAGAATCAGAATCTTGAGAGATAGGGTTAAAGATCCCAGTATTTTTAACAAAACAAAAATTCTGAGGTTTGAGAAAGAGAGCGGATGGCCCTAACATGGCAAAGATACTGGGCCAGTATGGTTGCTTCTTCTTTGCTTCATGTTTCTTTGCCACGTGGTCCCAATCACCTTCGATCTGATTTCTCGCTAGGTATTAGTATTGATTTTTGTCCAAAATTTCATATAAATATAACCATACTATACATACTCCTTTGTATCTGACTTTCTTCTTTTGATCAAAATTATGTTTTTAACTTTTATCCATGTAGTTATTTTTTTAAATATTTTAAAATGTTTATTTACTTTTGAGAGAGAGAGAGAGAGAGAGAGGGAGTGTGTGTGTGTGTGTGTGTGTGTGTGTGTGCGTGAAGAAGGGGCAGAGAGAGAGAGGAGAGACAGGGAGACGCAGAATCTGAGGCAGGCTCCAGGCTCTGAGCTGTCAGCGCAGAGCCCACCACAGGGCTTGAACCCATGAACCGAGAGATCATGACCTGAGCCGAAGTCAGACGCTTAATCTACTGAGCCACCCACGTGCCCCTTCTATGTGGTTCTATGTATCAGTTATTTATTCCTTTTTATTCCTAAGTAGTATTTCATTGGACAGATAAGCTATAACTGTTCATCCATTCCATAATTGATAGATATTTAGGTTATGACTATTTGTAGCCTATCGTCAATAAATGTACTATGAATATTTGTTTATAAATCCTTTAGAAAACATATGTTCTCATTTCTCTTCATAAATACTTAAGGGTGGAAATACTGAGTAATGTGGTCATTGTATATTGTATACTTAACCCTATAAGGCTATGTAAGGTAAACCAAACTGGTTTATCTAATGCCTTTTCCATTTTTTACTTCTACAAGCAAAGAAAGCAGAGAGTTCCCATTGTTCCAAGTCCTTGCCAACAATTGGTCTTTTTAATTCTAGCTATTATAGTGGGTGAGGAGAGTTATCTCATTGTAATTTTAATTTGCATTTCCCTGATGGTGAAAGATAAGGAGCACACCCCTTTATATACTTTTAGTCAATCATATACCTTCTTTTGTTCAAAGTCTTTGTCCATTAGATTAGTGGCTATTTGACCTCTTATTGAATTGGAAGAGAGCCTTGTACGTTCTGGATAAAATTTCTTTGTCAGATTTTTGTTTTACGAACATTTTCTCCAAGTTTATGACTTGACCTCTGGATTCTTAGTGTTGTTTTTTCAGTAGTACAGCTTCCAGTTTAGATGAGATTCAGTTCGTCATTTTGGTCTTTCATGTTTTTCGTGTCCTAAGATATCTTTGCTTACCCTGAGGTCATGAAGATTTTCTGTGTTTTTGTTTAAGCTTTTTAGTTTTTGCTTTTATGTTCAGGCTAATAATTTATTTTTAGCTTTTGTCAGTGGCGTGAGTTCGGGATTGAGATTGGTGGGGTTTTTTCCTTTTATGTACAATCCTAAAACTGTTTTTGCAGATATGACTTTCTTCCATTGGATTACCTTGGAAGCTTTGTCCAAAATCAGCTGACTCTTTGTGTGTCTATATTTGTGCAACAACTGTTGTGTCCCATTGTAGACATTTGTCATATGACACTGCCACAGGACACTGATTGCTGTAGCTGCTACTATCTTGAAATCAGATAGTATGGGTCATCCAACTTTACTTCTTTTTTAAAAAAACATTTTTTTAACATTTATTGATTTTTGAGAGACAGAGAGAGACAGATCGTGAGCAGGGGAGAGGCAGAGAGAGAGGGACACACAGAATTGGAAGCAGGCTCCAGGCTCTGAGCTGTCAGCAGAGTCCAATGCAGGGCTTGAACCCACGAACTGGGAGATCATGACCTGAGCTGAAGCTGGACGCTTAACCGACTGAGCCACCCAGGCACCCCCATTCAGCTTTACATCTTTCGCAAACATATTTTGGCTATCTAGGCCACCTTAAAATGTGATGTAAATTTATTTTGGCCTCATAAAATGATTTGGAAGCTGTTTCTTTATTTCTTTTCTATTTTGTTATTTTGCAGGGGGGATCATTGTAATCATTTTTTCCTTATATATTAAATAGGATATTCACTGAGGAAACAATTGGGGTTTCTTTTTTATTATTCATAAGTCTTTTAAAATATTTTTAATGTTTATTTATTTTTGAGAGAGAAGCAGAGAGAGACAGAGCGTGAGCTGAGGAGGGGCAGAGAGAAATGGGGACAACAGAATCTAAAACGGGCTCTGGGCTCTTAACTGTCAGCACAGAGCCCAACACCAGCTGGAAACCACAAACCACAAGATTATGACCTGAGCCGAAGTCAGACATTCAACCAACTATAAGCCACCAAGGCACCTCATAGTATTTCATAAGTCTTTTTAAGAATTGAAGTACAACATAGCCCAACTCAAAAAATGTTGTTAACAAGACTAATATTGAGTAGTCAGGATACTCAGAGGTGGGATTTTTGTTTGTATGTGTAAATGTTTCTGAAAACAAATTTAAATTTTTTAAGTTTATTTATTTACTTTTGACAGAGAGGGCATAAGCATGAGTGGGGGAGAGGCAGAGAGAGAGGGAAAGAAAGGATCTTGAGCAGGCTCCACACGATCAGCACTGAGCCCCATGTGGGGCTTGAACCCATGAACCGTGAGATCATGACCTGGGCTAAAACCAAGAGTTGGAGGCCTACCCGACTGAACCACCCAGGCACCCCAAATTTAATTTCTTTAATAGAATACAGCTCATCCAATATGCTATTTCTTCTTAAAACAGAAATTGTTAAAGTTGTGCTTTTTGAAGAATTTGTCCCGTTAATCTAATTTATCTAATCATTAGCTTGTAGTTTTCATCATATTCCCTTATATATTTTATTATTTGTAATATCATTCATGCTATTCATTCTTTAATTTCTTATTCTGCTGCTTTATATAACTCTATTTTTTCCTTGATTAGTCTTCCCAGGGCTTACCAATCTTATAAATCTTTTCAAAGGACCAACTTTGGGGTTTGTTAATTTTCTCTAATCTTCTGTTTTTTATTTTATTGATTAGCTCCTCTTACCTCTATTACTCTTTTCTCCTACTGACTCTGGGCTTAATTTTCCATCTTTACTTAATAAAGTAGAAGCTTGCATTATTGATTGTTAACTTTATGTGTATTGTTAGCTTTCATGTATATAAGTTAATATACATTGTTGTATCTTACATTATAAATTAACATAATTATATTACATATTACTAATTTTGACCTGTAATCCTTTTTATTCACTCAGTGGCAAATATTTTCTAGGCAAGCTTTGGGAACACAGAAAGGCCAGTCTCTATGTACAGCTCTGATGAACCCCGTCTGCTCAGTGAATAAAGCTAATGATGGAGTCTTTGCAGCGTAGTTAAGAATTGGGCTGTAGATTCACCGAGAACGCCGTCCAAGCATTGCCATCAGCCCTGCTTAAACATCTGTTTGATAAGCTTGATGGTAACTATCCTGAAGCAATGAGAAAAGTAGAAGGAAGGTCTCTATTTATTTTTTATCATTTTTTGGTTGCGAAGTTGGAATCCTTGGTGCCATCATCAATGTATCTTGTCAGTGCAAGGTGCATTACTTGTGTGGCCGTCTCCCTATAATCCGCATGCACTTGATATAAAATACTTAACTTCAGTGTGAAACAGAAGATGCAGCAGGGCAATGTTCTTTAGAGGTCCCCTGCTTCTCCATGGCTGCAGTAGCTGGAGAAGGGACAGAAAACAACCAGGAGAGAAAGATTTTTGAGCAGTGGAGCAGAGTTTCAGGTAGCCTCATTCCTGATTACCTTTCTCCAAGCAAACTTGGCCGAGTGTGGAGCAGGGTCTCACCACCATGGAGTTCATCTGCCTGCAGAAAACTTTTCACAAATGAGGTTCCAATTTCTGGCTACTTGTGTCTTTTTATTCTGCCCTTAATTACACAGAATTTTTTTTTTTGGTTTAGAGAATAGAAAAAAGTATATAAATATATACACGTGTGTGTGTGTGTGTGTGTGTATGTGTAATAAGGCAGCATTTCCCAACTTAATTGGTGTCATTCAAACAAAATTTCATGAGCAAATGGGACAGCAGAAAAGTAGATTACAGTAAAACAGGATCAGGATGCAGAACAACGTTGGTCCTTAATTATAATATTGTTAACTAAGACTCTCTGAGCAAGTCATCATATAACATTTGTATATATATGTATCTACAACAATAACAGTATCTTTCACCCTTTAGGAAGATGAAGAGGCATATCTGATGATCTAAAGGGTGGCTCTTGCCATTTAGTGGGCAAGAACCAGAGATGATAAACATAAGATCGTATATAATTTATATATATGATAAAAGCTATATGTGGGGGGGGTGTATAGTCTAACATGTGCTTTCCCGTGAGCTCTTCAAAGTAGCATCTTTTGGGATGCTAGAAAAGGCAGTGTGAAATGCTGATTTAGAGTAATAAAGCAATATAATCTACATAGAGATTATATATATATATATGTGTGTGTGTGTATACATATATATATACATATATAATATGTATTGTTATGCCCAGATCGCAATATCCCCCAAAACCAGAGACCACCAGGGAGACCGAGTCACGTATGCAAAAGCAAAGGGCATTTATTTATTCAGGCTTAAGCTCCGGCTCCCAGATCTCACCAACGCAGTGGATCCATGCTGAGAGCCCTGATCACCAGTCTGGCAGGATTTTTATGAGGTTTGAAAAGGGGGAGTTACAAGGAATTGTGACATAGGCACGGTAATCTAATCGTAATCACACAGCAGCCCTAGTAGCAATCTTAACCATACACATTGTCCAGAGTGGCAGGACCCAATCACCATATTTAGTGTTTCTTTGAAAATAACCAATTACACGATGGGCTAAGGACCCCCACGTGGGGTGAGTAACTGGTTAATCTAGCATTAAGCAACAGGTAACTATCTATAGTTTCCATCTCCAGGCCTGTCCTTAGGAATGTTAAGTGTGCTAGCTGCCGCCTTTGATTGGGTGCTGCGAGGGTGGTCGCTTGTTGAGCAATATGTGCCCTTTTCCTGTTATTGTCTAATGATTCTGGGAAACCGAAACTTAGGCCTTTAAGCTCAGAGGGGAAACTTAAAGCCTGTCATGGAGTCAGTTTGGTTCAGACCTGTGTCCTTTCAGTATAACCTATGTTGATTAAGTCTGGAGACTTGAGGCCCCATCATGTGACCTTTAAGGACTGAGCACTGGTGGAATTTATGGTGTCTGCGCTCTTAGTCCTAACATCTCTTTGCACTGGTGTGAACCAGCAGGATGTCACCGTGAGATGCTGTCATGGAAGCACATCAGAGAAATAAGAGGTCTCTGGGAATATCATGAAGGAGAAGTGTCTAAGTCGGGCAGTATAGCTAATATTGTGCGGCTCAGATAGGGCAGAGCAGGGGGGACGCTCCGCAAAGTCCAGGTAAGCATAGGCCTGGGGAGGGGTGCCTGAAGAAAGGCTGTTGCCTTAGAACCTGCCACTCCTACACGATGGAACACGCAGGCTCCTCTTGTGGGGACATGCCACCCTTCCAAACCCAGATCCATCGCACAGAGGTGTGAAACAAAGCGGCCAAATGGGCTCCGCGTCATGGCTGCAAAACGCAGCCTGTTGGGACTGGTCCGTTCTTGCACCATCCCTTTCTACCAGCGGCACAGGGCAGCGGAGCCACCAAGCGCCGCTCCCCTGCACCATCACAGCCTTCCCTTCCGTCCCCTCCCCCCAGGCCCTCCAGGGCGCCCCTCACAGAAGGGAGGTGGATGTGCTCTAAAGCAGGGACCCCAGGTTCACTTGCAGGGATTTCACCTCCAAGGCCTCAAGCACTCTGCAGAAACCAGAGCATCTGCATTGCAAATGCTTTGAGAGAAAAGACCATTAAAAAAATTCCCTAATGATTTCCCATAAGATAAATCCTGAGTTACGGGTGTAATCCACTCTCGAAGCATAACTGTCGGGGAGGATGAAGAAGCTGAGGTGGGGGGAGGTGGGTAGAGGGGAGCGGGAGTGGGCGAGGTATTGTTACTGATCCATAATCACAGAAGGGGACTCAGGGAACACGCAGGTGAGCCCTGGCGCAGGGCCAAGGCCAGTTTCTCTCCCCGGGGTCCCTAGGGGTCCGGATGAGCAGAGAGCAGAGCTCTGGGCCGGCCTGCCAGCACTGCTGCCCAACAAACTCGGGTGAACTGGGCTCAAGAGAAGCCAGACAAGGGTTCAAAGAGAGAAAAGGATTTATTTTGGGCGCCGGCAGCTGGGGGGAGGTGACAGGCTCCTGCCTTAACAAGCCACCTCTCTGCAGCAAGGAGGACACCTAGAGTTTTATGGGAGAGGTGGAGGGTAGGGGGCAAGTGCAGGAGAGCCTGCAAGGAGCATCATCCTGGGTGGGTGGGGATGAGACCGGGGTCTGGGAAGGGCACCTGTGGGGGGTGGTCTTCTAGGCCTTTCATTATTGCTACCAGGGCTTTTCTGGTCTGCTGGTTGGAATGTTCTTGTAAATGGTCTGTCTGCTCAGTGCCTCCAGGAAGAGTGATAAGGAGTAAGTAGGACAGGTTCTAGCTAGTAAGAGCTGAGGTGAGCTCTGTTTCTGGTTCTAATTGTTGTGTCTGCAGCTGAGCTAGAGGGCTTACTGCCAAAATGAAATTGTGAGTCGGGTTAATCTTTAAGGTTAAGTCGTGCACTCATCCAGTCTTCCACCCTTTTATTTATTTGGCAGACATTTATGAGAACCTCCATGCTGTGGCATCAGGGTTTGAGAGAACGTCCATGCTAGGTGTCAGAGAGACAGAAATGAGACGGAAAAAATTTCTCTTCTCAAGGAACCCAGCCCTCTAGCTGTTTCTCACAAGGTGAAAGGCATATGAATCACTTGGAATCTGAAAATGTGGGTGCCTGGCCACACCCTCCATTCAATTCAAGCCTCATTCAGTTTGGCTGGGGTGGGTCTAGGAGTCATCCATGTTTTGTTCTGTTGTTTATGGGAATCCTGATGCCTGTGGCCTGGGTGACACTAATCAGGCACTTAGTAGCCAGAGGGTGCTGTAAACCTGCGTGGATCAACCTGTCAAGAGCACAAGATTCTCAGGACCTTCAGGGTCTGGCAACAAAAGTCAGATTCCAACTGCGTCACTCTGTTTGAGCTCAGACTTGACCTCTTTAAGGTGCAATTTCATTTGAAATAAAATGGAGATACTATTTCTTATCCCTTGGAATAATTTCGAGAATAAAATGAGATCATGTATGTCTGTCTGGCACATAACTTGGCACATAACAGGCTCTCAATAGATAGTTGCAATAGTGATAATTATTACTGTTGGTAATGGTGTTAACACTACCATCATTAACCAGATTTGCCAGAGTTAAGTTATATTAATCAATATTAGTTATATACAAATGTGTTACACTAATATAAAAGTGCTTATTTACTATTATATTAATTTTTTAACTAAAAAAATAAACTTAAGTGGTTTCAAAGCTAAATGGGGAATATAATCATCTTTCTCCCCCATAGTTTTCAGAATTTTCTATTTGAAAAATAACTTTTTTCTTAGGATAAAGTAATACTGGATATAAAAATATATATACATAGGGGCTCCTGGGTGGCTCAGTTGGTTGAACATCCAACTCTTGGTTTCGGCTCAGGTCATGATCTTAGGGCCGTGAGACTGAGCCCCGCACTGGGCTGGAGCTGAGCGTGGAGCCTGCCTGAAATGCTCTCTCTTCCTCTCTGCCCCTCCCCTGCTCTTGCATGGATACGTGTGCATACACGTGCTCTCTTTTCTCTCTCAAAAAAGAAAAAATAATTTAAAAATTATAAAGCATGGAAAGTCCTAGAAAATGAGAAAATAATCACCCAAGTAGTCACCATCTAGATATAACCATAATTAAAATTTGATGCTTATGTAACTGAACTCATGTGACTTCACTCCTTGGGGAGTCATAGGTAGAGATGACACCAAATGGAGTGGTCACACAAAATTAACTTTATTTGCAGCAAATAAGGAGATCCCAGGGAATAGCTTCCAAAGCCGGGAATCCCCAAGCAAGGGTGGATAGGGTCCTTTTATGTAGGGTTAGAATGAATATTTAGATAGAGGAGCCTCATCATCGAATATAGAGGTAAGCGTAAGGTGGTACATGTACCTGAAGGAAACATGCCAATACACAGTGTATGTTATGTAAGTGAGGCTTGTGCTCCCCCTTGGGTGGGGAGTTTAATATTATAATGAGGTAGAGGTTAACAGCTGGTCACACCATGGTCCTCTCGCAGGCGTGAGTCAGTGGTGAAGCTCAACCTGGTCCGGGTGGTCTGGGCCACCGCAGCTCTTACTTCCAGAAGTCAGTATTGCTTGAGGGGTCGTTTCTGTTTCCCAGGATGCTGTGCCCTTCGTGGTTTTTTCCTGAGTTAAGAGATAAGCTGGAAAAAACAACCCTAGGAAAATGTGGACAAACATAGGTACAGGCAGGTGGGCAGTAAAGGTCAGGTCTTGGGGTCAATCAGGAGGGGTTTGGCAGGTGACAGTCTTTTTTTCTCTCTCTCTCTTTATAATTTGTTTTATCATTGGGCTCCAAAACAGATGCACAAATTACGTTGTTTTTCTCTCAATATTATAAATAGAAATATCACATAACACATATGAACACGCTTGGTGGCTGAGTAATTCATTCTTCTTCACCCATCATTTATTTCACCAGTCTCTTATTTGGTAAGTTTCACTATATTAAGATATATAATCAGGAATGATTTTATAATACATATTTTATTATTATTATATGTATATTGTTTTCCTTTGTATAGACTGCTGGAAATAGAATTACTGAGTGAAGGATATGAGATTGTTTTTTTGTTCCACCAAGGGGGGCACTGTTCTTGGACTTACTGCAATACCCAGGCTGATGCCTGGAGCAAACACAGCAAGCCCCTATTCCATCTCCTAGTTCCAAAAATTTATCTAATATATTGTCCTCAGATAGAGGAAGTATCTGACATTACACTGATAGGAACAGATACTACACTTGACCTTAGCCAAAAGGCCAAGAAGCAATAAGGCATGAATATTTTTAAATTTGCAGACACGTTAATAAATTTCTCTCCATAAAGGTTATGCCAGCACTTACTTCCATGATCAGAAGAAAAATAATTTATCTGGTAACTAGAGATATTAATTTTGCTTCATTAATATATTGGCCATTATATTTCTTTTTCTGCAAATTCTACATTTCCTAGTTTTGTCCAGCTATCTGTTGGAGACTTACTTGATGTTGACCTCTTCCTTTCTTCTTTCCTTCATTCCTTCTTTCTTAGAAAAAATTTATAATTTGGGACTTTTCATGGAACAAGTCTTAAATATTAAGTGTATTGCTTGATAAAGCGAAACCTAGAAGCATGTTCCTATGCTCTCCCACAGTAGTATTGTATCAGGATTCCACCAAAGTTCACTTTTAGAATCCTGTTTGATGACAAGTATGTTGATACTTTTTTCCCAGGCAGACCCCCAATGCGGCAGCTTTTTGCAGTAGCCTACTGGATGCTTCTCCTTGGACCTATATATGGCTATCACAAGAAAGGAGGTATCACAAATCCTGAAGCTACTATGAATATTGTAAGTCATTCATTATGAAAAACAATTAAGTAAAGAAGTATTAATTTGCCATCATTTTAGATATAATAGTTGAGACATAATCGATGTGCTTGTCCACAACCAGTTCTACATTGACTAAATCTGTGCTTTCTCCCCGTTCCCTGGCGTAGCTAACCAATAGCAGAAAGTTGCTAATCTAAGCTTTGAAAGATGTAAGCCAATTTGGGGCAGTTATATGCCCTTTCCTGGTGGCTTGACCTACCATCTGATGGTGGTTTCCTGAAGGGCAGTCTCTTGAGTTCACACTGATGACCTCTACAGAGCATCCTGGTGTTCACCCACAAGCTTTGTCTAGAGCAGTGTCTTTGATTTGTGAGCTGCATCTGCGTACTATTTTTAGTTTAACCAGCTAGAAGTGGTTTTGGTTGATATAACTGAAAGTGTCTTAACATGCAGAAATTTATACCAAAAGTGGAATGGAATAGTGTGCTAGTGAAAAAAAGAAAGAAAGAAAGAGAGAGAGAGAAAAGAGGGAAGGAAGGAAGGTAGGGGAGAAAGAAAGGAGGGGGGAAAAAGAAAGAGGAAGAAAAAAAAGAAAAAGAAAGAAAGAAAGAAAGAAAAAGAAAGAAGAAAGAAAGGGAGGGAGGAGGCAGGGAGGGAAGGAAGGAAGAAAAGAAAGAAAGAAAGGAGAGAGAGAAAAAGAAAAAAAGGCAAATGACTGACAATCGCCACCCTTAGGCTTCATTCCAACAAGATACCCCCCATCTTGTATATATTATGCACCACAGATGTCCTCACCAAAGCTAAGTTTGTATTAGAACTTTAAGAAGAATGAAATTGTCCAAGTTTCTAATTAGTGTCCTGTGTGCTCCTCTCTCCACACTCTCCAGCAGGGGCCCTAACGTCCTACATGGCTGAACTCACAGTCCATGGCTATATGTCCTCAAACCGAAATTTCCTTCTTCCTGTCATATTTGCACACATCCTCCTTCTTCCTGGTCTGGGTGCTTTTTGTTTCTTAATTATCCTATAAAGAAAACAAGAATCATAAACATCTATAGAGCACTTATTTCATGCCAGACATTGTAGATATTTTATGGATAACCCTCAGAACAAATCTGTGAAGACACTAGTATTATTTTTATTTTACAGTTGAGGAAAACAGAGAACAAAGAGGTTAAATAACTTGCCCAAAGTTGCCTAGCTAATAAGAGAAAGAGTTTGAAATCGATGCCATACAGTTTGTCTCTAGAATCTAGGCTCATAACTCCTGCCTTAAATAGTCCCATATATATGCACACCTCTGGTGCACCTTGCATGGGCAAACGCATAATCCTGTGGCCAAGGTATGAGCTTTGGAGCTAAACTTACTTAGACTCTCATTTTGTCCTTCGCTCTTCCTTGAGTACAGTCTCAGGTAGAGTTTTCATCTGCTGAAACTCTGTTTTCTCAACTGTAAATGGATATAATCCCATCTCAAAGGCCCGTTGGAAGGATTATAAAAGCAGGGGTTAGAAACTCTTCTTCATGCTGAAGATGACCAGTAAATGATACTTCCCCTCCTGCGTGTGTATCTGTGTGGGATCATTTATGTGGGGCCACTCTGCCTTCTTCACACTTTTCTCTCTACCCAGAAGCTGACCCATAAGAACTGGGGCAACAAGTTCCCTTGGCTTTGGTTTTCTGTTCAGTTCAGCCAACTGAGATCTTGAGCAGGAGATCAGAAGGAGGGCGGCGGGTGAGATCAGATGATTTATTGCCCTGGGTTCCTCCATGAGGTCACCCCAGGTGGGCTGTCCCCTTCTGCTCAAAGTCATACTTCCTCTCCATGTGCCCTTTTCTCCCAGTCTCATTCTGAGCCTAGGGACCTTTTCTCCCACCTCCCTTCATGGGTGGTTGGGAAGAACTCACTCATAACTAGCCACAGGGTGTCGCACAGTCCTCCATGGTTTCCCTCACTAGATGACCATATAATTCATTTTCGAACATGGTGAGACTGAACCTGAGTGCATTCATAATAACAAGCCTGGCAAACCAGAATGTACAGTCACCCTCCCTTGCCTTCTCATGCCTCTGTATGCAACTTCTTCCCTAAAACCTTCCTCAAGTTATCCTGATTTTCCTGCTACCTTCTGCCCCAATACACAGTGGAACAGTGGGTTGTGTCATGTAAAAAGCACCACATTGCAATTTATCGAGAGATGTGTCTCTTTTCCTCTCTTTTCAGAGCCAGATTATTTCCTACTGGGGTTATCCTTATGAAGAGTATGATGTTGTGACCAAAGATGGTTATGTACTTGGAGTTTACAGGATTCCCCATGGAAGAGGATGTCCAAGAAAAAGTAGGATTTATTTTGTTTTGGAAGGAATCATGCCTAAAGCAGAGATTCCTAGGTCTGCTGGCAGTAACGGGGCAGCTTGTGTAGTGAAATGGTCTGGAGGCCAGAGTAGCCATACTTATAGCAGACAATCTAGACTTTAAAATAAACACTGTAACAAGAGATGAAGAAGGGCATTATATCATAATTAAGGGGTCAGACATAACAATAGTAAACATTTATGCTCCAAATGTGGAAGCACCCAAATATATGAAATAAGAGTCTGGCCTTTTCCAGAAGAAACTCATCACCTCCACTGCTATGACTCCATTTCACTTGTATAATCCTTGGGACTTTTGAAAACATTTAGATATACAGTTGGCTCAAACAACATGGGACTTAGGGACACTTACCCCCACTCCAAATAGCTGAACACCACATATAGCTTTTGACTCCCCCAAAACTTCCCTACTAATAGCCTAATGTTGACCAGAAGCCTTATCAATAACATAAACAGTCAATTAACATGTATTTTGTATGTTATACCTATTATACACTGTATTCTTACAGTAAAGTAAGGTAGAGAAAAGAAAATGTTACTAGAAACATCTTAAGGAATAGAAAATACATTTCTAGTATTATACTGTATAAAAACATTGTAAAAATATTGTATAGTATAAAAACAATCCACATATATGTGGACCCAATGAGGTTCAAACCCATGATGTTCAAACACCAACTCTACACAGTTTATTTAGTCATTTTTTCCTCCATCACTTTGTCCTTCTTACAAAAAACACACAAAAACAAATGGTATTCTAGAGATACCCTCTCTTCAGGCTTAAAAACCAGAACTCTCAGAATCACCTTGATACTTTTTTCTCCTTTGATTCCTATACCCAGCCAATCACCAAGATCTATCATTTTTGCCTCTAAATTTCTCGCTCCTCCAAAAACTCCTCTCAGCTTCAGTATTCCTCAGGTCTATGCTTGGACATTATCATCATCTTTTGCTTCAACTACTATGATAGCTTTCCAACTTACCTCATTTGTAACTAGTTCTCTACCTAAGTCATTGGGACTTCATTTTTTAAGTAAATCTGGCCCGGGGTGTCTGGGTGGCTCAGTTGGTTAAGCATCCGACTGGCTCAGGTCATGATGTCACAGTGTGTGAGTTCGAGCTCCACTTCGTGAGTTCAAGCCTGGAACTCAGGCCTGAACTCACGTTGTTCAATCAAATTGAACTCATGATTCAATCAAAGCCTGCTTTGGATTCTGTGTCTCCCTCTCTCTCTGCCCCACCCCTGCTCATGCTCTGTCTCTCCCTGTCTCTTTCAAAAATAAATAAACATTAAAAATTTTTGAAGCAAATCTGACCCTGTTAGTACTATACTTAAACTTAATTAAAGAGCCATTTCTAGCCCCCTACAATACAGAGGGATCCCTGTGGAGGAAAGGGGAAGTCAAGTGGCAAAGCCATTGTTTGCTTTCTTCTCTCATTTCTTAGCTCCTTAGATACTTTGGAATGTTGTATAACAAAACCTCCCAGGATCACAATGGTTAATCATGTAAAGGGAAAAATCTAGATTTTCCAAAACCTAGGGAGATGTTGACTTTATAGAAACAATTGCCACCCCCCAGATAACTCCATTACCTTTGTAAACACTCATGAGAACTTTGTTTGCCCAAACATTGATTTCAGTTCTGAGGGGTAACTGCTGGATGGCAGTTGTCTATGATGAGAAGCGGCGAGGGGCTCAGATCAGAGAGGGCCTATGGCCTCTGACTGGTCTTTGGCAATGATTTAGGAGAATTAGTAACACCTCTTCTTTCCATTCCCTGGAAAGATCGATTGAATGGATATAGACTTCCGTTCCTTGAGTGGGGGTGGCTGAGCCCAGTGTAGCCCGCCCCATCTCAGGAAGCTGGCCTAGCCCTGAAGTGAGCTCCGGAGCTTGTGGGCACCAGCACATGACCGCAGACCATTTATAAAAGCCAAGAAAATGGTAGCCAATGCTCTCTCTCTCTCAACACCACCTCCCTACCTCCTCCTCCTTTTTTTCCTCCTCAGTCAAACTGTTCCAATTCTACATTGTGAGCAGGACTTTTCTGTCAAGGTACCAATCCACCTCACATAACATTTCACCGAACATCTTGCACTTTGCTTCCCGACAATGAAAATGAAACTGTGCATTGTGTGTCAGATCTAGCCTAGTGCCTGGTGTTCATCAATACTCAAAATTGGCATGTTTATTGTTTGTATTATTACTTTTAGAAAAGTGTAGTTTCGTAATCAGAGACTTCTTGAGAAATAAAATGTTATCAGTTGGAATAATAATAATAGAAGAATGATTTATTGTGTTGGACAGCCTTTTATGTATTTTAATTCTGACTTAATTCCTGTGACTGAACTATGAGATAGTAGGTGTTACTAGTGTCCGTTACACAGATCAGTTAACTGAGGCACAAAGGGGTTTATGCACAGCAGAATAGATTCTAAGTAAGAACAGCCTGACTCCAGGACGTACGGAACAACACAATATATTATTTATAATCCAAATTTTACATGGAGAAAAACAGGATTATAACTTGCCCAACTAAGTAGTTCGTAAAACACTAGAACCGAGGCTTACCCGGTGCCACATTTCAGCCCTAACCTCTACCCTGGAGAGGAAATCAGGAAGAGAATGTTCCTATAGACACTCAGAGGGCTCAGACGTGACATTCTTGTTGCCGTGTCTTGCAGCTCCAAAGCCTGTTGTGTTTTTGCAACATGGCTTAATTGCGTCTGCCAGCAACTGGATTTGCAACCTCCCGAACAACAGCTTGGCTTTCCTTCTGGCCGATGCGGGTTATGACGTGTGGCTGGGGAACAGCCGGGGGAACACCTGGTCCAGAAAACACCTGAAATTTTCACCCAAATCACGAGAATTCTGGGCCTTCAGGTAAAGAGATAGGTACTGATAAAGTGTGTGCTTTGTTCATTTATTTTTTTTTTAGTGTTTATTTATTTTGAGAGGGAGGAAGAGAGAGAGAGAGAGAGAGAGAGAGAGAGAGAGAGTGAGAGCAAGTGCACAAGCAGGGGAGGGGCAGAGGGAGAGAATCCCAAGCAGGTTCACTACTGTCCGCACAGAGTTCAACGTGGGGCTTGATCTCACGAACTGTGAGATCATGACCTGAGCTGAAACCAAGAGTCAGATGCTCAACCAACTGAGCCGCACAGATGCCCCTCCTTTGTTCATTTATATGGACCAGCAGCCTTTGATTTTTCCCAAACATATCTTTCTTTACCCAGGCTTTCTTCACCGGCTCTGAAGAAACGTCCTTATTCATTGCATTGATGTTTGTTTTCAAAACCCCACTTGTTGAGGCACCTGGGTGGCTCAGTGGGTTAAGCATCCAACTTCAGTTCAGGTCATGATCTCACAGCTTGGGAGTTCAAGCCCCACATCCGGCTCTGTGCTGACAGTTCAGAGCCTGGAGCTCACTTTGGATTCTGTGTCTCCCTCTCTCTCTGACCCTCCCCTGCTCATGCTCTCCTTCTCTCTCTCTCAAAAATAAATAAACATTGAAAAATTTAATAAATAAATAAATAAAACCCCCACTTGGTGTGTGGAGGGGGAGTGTGTGTGAAGGATATATGCAAAAAAAACCATCGAAATGCAAAGGTCATCCTTAGAAGGGTTAATTCCAGGACTATCACTTTCTCAGTGTAGATACCAAAGGAAGGGAAGGTTACATGGTGTGCTTACTAAAGAGGAAAAAGGAAACTGATCGAGAAATGGGACCAGAAACAAGATTCTGGGTGAAAATTCTGAGCACCTGACATCCATGATAAGCCAAGCGGGAGCCTGGAGTGAGTGTGCCCAGATGACATCTTAAATCTTTAGTCACTCAGTCGTGAAGAAACCACAGGCTGGAGGGGCTGCAGCCTGTCCCTGGAGCCAGGTACTGGGGAAATAGAAAGCCTGACCACAGAATGACTGTGGAGCAGTGCCCCCGGGGCACTGTCTGCTTCCTCACAGGGGGAACTCCCACGCTGCCAGAGGAGCTAAGACCCATGTCTTGAAGGTCACTAAAATCATTGGTGCCTTGGCCTCGTTCCTAGAAGCCATGTCACCTTTCTTGATTCCACAGCCCAATGCTGTTGGGTTACGGTGTGATTACAAATGGCATGATGATGCCCTAGGCAAGCTACACATGCAGATTACCAGGCCTCTTTCCTGGAAACTCTCATTCAGCCTGTCCAGGCTGAGGTCTACAAATAGACTTGCTTTATTCTGTTATCAATGTAAGCATTCCAGGAATTGTTCTTCTCAAGGGAGTTTGGGAAAATTGCTGTATCGTTAAGTGAAACATGACTAGCCTTACGGGAACATCCTCTGTGGGCCTCTCCAAAGCAGATTTATCTGACTCTGGTTTCTTAACGGTGTTACTGCTGCCATCGAGGTGACATCCTCAGAAGTTGCAGAGATGCCTAATGTCATATACTGACTCTAGTCTTGAATCGACAAGTATCTATGTCTGCAGTAAATGTGTGCGAACACTGCAGGCCTGACCATGAGATGTTTTTTTCCAATTTTGTTGTTCTTTCTCTTTGACAGTTTGGATGAGATGGCTAACTACGACCTTCCAGCCACAATTGATTTTATTGTAGAGAAAACGGGACAAGAGCGACTCTACTACGTGGGCCACTCCCAAGGCACCACCATCGGTACGTTTGGGCAGGTGTGATCTGAGAGTCCCTCTGGCCTGTGGACTTGACCTGGGAAACCATTTCCTCCGGCTGGTTTCCAAAGAGTAACTAAAACAAGGATGACAAGAGGGATTTACACACACACACACACACACACACACACAGCACCCCCCATGACTGAATTTTGAGATTGTTGGAGATAGATAGATAAGCCAGAGGGAGAGACAATTAGTCATTTGCATACACCACACACATTTGGCAGACGCTGGGGAGGCAGAGTTAAAAGTGATATGCATCTTTCCCTTAACGAGCTTGCTGTCTAATGAAGACACCAGAAAGCAAGCAGAGAATTACAAATGGCGGGGACCCAATGTCACAATCGGTGGGTTTTTTTTTAATTCCAGAGGCACTGGGGCCATGTGGGCAATGCCATGAAGCACCTCCCTCCCTTCCCTGGTCCCCATTTAGCCAGACATCTCAACAACATCAACATTTCCACCAGGCTCTTTTCTATATCTGAATCCTAATCAGGTGTCTGGTGTGAAGTAGGTCTTTCCATGCCTGTACTATGCGGTGCATCTTCCGTACACCTCCCACTGCAACCTCCAGAGTGTGAGATCCCTATCATCCGTGTTTTACAAATGGCTGAATATGGAAATCCTTTCTAATGGTGAGAATGCCAAGTAATACCTTCAGTTTTATACGTATGTAATTTAACCTTCAAAAGAATCATCGCGAAGAATCCTATTTTCTACATTTACAGATTGGGAAAGCTGGAGGTAACGTGCTCGAGTCTTCATACTCGAATGGGAGGCCACAATTATAGCCCAATGTTGTCTAGTACTAAAGAGCCTGGTCAAAGGAAAATGGCCCTTGGGGTTTACTACACATGCCCTACATGAGTGTTTGAACCCTTTCTGCAACACTCTCCAGGAGTCAACTTAAATCTCCAGGGACAGGAAAGTCACTGTGTTTTGAATTAGCCAATCCCATCCTTGAGAAGGTTCTTCCCTACAGATAGTACTTACTCTAAGTTGGTTTTTCCCCTCAGTTGCTGTTGTTGTTTTGTAGATGACTACCTTTGCTATCATTTATGATAAACGAAGAATCGTTTGAAATCTATAAACTAGTGTCTTCTTCCCTTTCAGCTTTCATAGCATTCTCTACAAATCCAGAGCTGGCTAAAAGGATTAAGATATTTTTTGCATTTGCTCCAGTCATCACAGTGAAATACACTCAAAGTCCTATGAAGAAATTAACAACTCTTTCCAGAAAAGTTGTCAAGGTATGTGGCTCCTCCAAGTTTAAATCTGTAGTAATTAAAACTAGCTTCACTTTCACTTATTTCAAGAGAATCTTAAACAAAATGGCATTTTATAAGCTTCTGAGACTATAACAGATATAAGCTATTGATAGAGATGTACTGATAATGTAATTTTACCAACAGGGTTCTGAGAGCTCACTCTGATGCCGTTCTACCCTACTGTCTAAATCCACATCTGCAGGCTTCTGTCCATGTCGATCCTCAATCCCAGATAAAGCAAATGTTGATTTGATGAACTGATTGGTTTAATCTAGTAGGTTCAATTTCTCTCTAGCAGCCCTTGGTTTTTCAGGAGCAGTATGAAATAGTAGTTACAATCACCGCATGGAGCTAGATGGCATGGGGTTGGATCCTAGCTAGCTGGATCAAGACCTGAAATGTTTTGTGAATCGTTTCCTTCATCTATACAGGGGAAACCATAATAGTTTCTACTCCTAGGGCTGCTCTGAGGATTGAGTTCAGACATATGAATCCCTTAGAATGGGGCCTTGCACATTATAAGCTTTTAATAAGTGTCAGCTACTTCTAGCTGTCATGATTTACATATACCATACCTTCCCCCTTCACTAAAAGTCCAGCCTTACTCAACTGCCCACACTTCACAGATCCTCAGTCTGTCAGCTCCTCAAAATCTGGACAATATCCTAAACTCCAGATTCTCTGTGCTAGCTGATGGCTAACTAATCTGATCAGTTTCAGTTGAAGTGAATTGGTCCATGTGGCTTAGTTTGTTTTTCTTTTTCAGATTGATATGGGCTTCTTCCATGGCAGACTAAGAAAGATCCTTGTGTCCAGTGATTTTAATTAAAGTAGAGGAAAGTAAGATAACCTGTATGGATGCTAGAGATTCTGACTCATGAGAAATAATTAATTTAGTCCATGGTGATTCAATTCTATATTGATACAACCCGGAAAGACACAAATAAGTGAAAAGATATCCTATGCTCACCGATTGGAAGGATTAATACCACTAATGTGTCCATACAACCCAAAGTGAATTGCGAATTCAGTGCAATCCATATCAAAATTCCAATGGTAGTTTTCACACAAATAGAAAAAGAAACTATCTTAGAATTTGTGTGGACATAAAGATCTCAAATAGCCCAACCAGTCTTATGAAAGTAGAACAAAAATCAAGGCATCAGACTTCCTGAGTTCAAACTATATTGCAAAGCTATAGTAATCAAAGAAGTATTGTGCTAGCATAAAAGCAGATACACAGAGCAGATTGTTAGGATAGGGAGCCAGAAGTAAATCCACTCTTACGGTTCACTAAACTTTGACAAGGGTGCTCTGAACACAACGGGGGAAAGACAGTCTCTTCAGTACATGGTGTTCAAGTAACTAGATAGCCACGTGCAAAAGAATCAAGCGGAACCCTTACATTATACCACTCACAAAAATTAACTCAACATGGATTTAAAACTTGCATTTAGGACTTGAAACGATAAAGCTCCTAGAAGGAAACATAGGGAAAAAAGCTCCTTGACATTGGTCTTGGCCAATGATTTCCTGGATAAGACAGCAAAAGAACAGGCAATAAAAGCAAAAATAAACAAATGGGACTAACTAAAAAAGCTTCTGCACAGCAAAGGAAACATTGCAATATATTGAAAATGCAACTTATAGAATGGGAGAAAATCTTTGCAAACCATGTATCTGATAAGGGTTAATAACCAAAATATGCAAAAAGTTCATACTATTCAATAGCAAAACCACAAGTAATCCAATTTAAAAATGGGCATTTTTCCAAAGAAGACATGCAAATGGCCAATAGATATATGGAAAGAAGTTCAACATCACTCATCATCAGGGAAATGCAAATCAAAACCACAATGGAGTATTACCTCACACCTGTTAGAATGGCTATTATCTTTTCTTAATGTTTATTTATTTTTGAGAGAGAGAGAGAGAGAATGAGAATGAGCAGGGGAGGGGTGGAGAGAGAGGGAGACAGCAAAGTCCAAGCAGGCTCTGAACTACCAACCAAGAGCCGGCTACAGGGCTTGAACTCACAAAGCATGAGGTCATGATCTAAACTGAAATCGAGTCAGACACTTAACCCACTGAGCTACCCAGTCACCCATGGAATGGCTATTATCAAAAAGACAAGAAAGAAATAACAAATGTCGGCAAGGACGTTGAGAAAGGGAACCCTGATACACTGCTGGTGGAAATTAAATTACTGTAGCCCGTATGGAAAACAGTATAGAGATTTCTCAACAAATTAAAATGGAAAAGTTTAAGAGACTATTAAAAAGCCAAAAGAAAGTAAGGAAATACAGCCATTTGCAACATGGATGAAACTGGGGGCCATTACGCCAAATGAAATAAGCCAGACAGACAAAGACATATACTGTACTGAATCACTTAGACGTAGAATCTAGTATTAAAAGGCCAATTCAATTCCCCATAGAAAAGGGGAAGAGAATGGCGGTTACTAAGGGGTGGAGGAGGGAGAAATGGGGAGATGTAGGTCAAAGTGTACAAACTTTCATTTATAAGACATTTAATGTCTTACAGTGTCAATTATTCCTCAGTAAAGTTGAAGGTGAATGAATGAATGCATGAGTGAAAAACTGGATAAACTTTGTCAAGTTGTTTGGGAGATTCACTGAGATGATACGTGTTTAAGCATTGTGCCCGGCCTACACCAGGCGCTCAGGAGAGATCTAGTAGTATTAATTGAGTTTGTTTTGGATTCAAAGCCACAGCACTTGGGGTTTCAGATTTCCTGTTTGCTAATTGTTTATTCCCTCCTTCTCTCCCGCCTCTTGTTTGGCCCCTGGGCATTTACGTGTTCTTTTCGATCTTCTGTCTGACCTATAACTTCCTTTGACCCTTACATGTTATCTGAACAGTGAGGATTGCTAGTATTGTCTTCATTTCTTAAAAGAAAACCGTGAGGCTCAAAGAGGCTAAACAGCCTGTCCCGAATGACCCAGCTAGTGGGTGACAGAATGAGCATTGGAACCCAGATCTGACCAGGGCATCTATGGTGGGTGTTCTTTCTTCTGTGTTGTCACTTCCCCACCTTTTCAATGCCAACCTGAAGAAGTCAGTCCTGGATCCTTATGCTCAGCTGCGCACAAGATACCCAGCTCAGCAAGCCACCGGCAGCGGCATTCTGCCCGTGGTCTGCCTGGCAAGTCACGTGACCTGGCATGGAGCCACGTGCCCAAAAGAAGGGGTGCCGTTTTCAATTCGCACAGATACCAAAAGAGCACATTGAAGAATCTTATGCTGTTAAGTAACAAACACGCCCCCTTGAGAACGAACTTCGAATTACATTCTACAAGCCGGTTTCCCACGCTATACACATGGGTGCTATGTGACTGACTGGCCTGCATTACTCTCCTCTTTTCTTACCTTGGGGGAAGGAGCAATTATTTGTCCCTGGGTAAAATATACGGTAGTTTTGCTGAGTCACTGATGGATGAGTATAGAGGTAAAGTCAGAGACTGCCATGCTAATTCACCCTCTATTTGGAAATACCAGCTATCAAAATAAAGGACAAGGGTACTTTATGGCTGATATAATGTCTTTCTTTTTGTAAATGTTTATTTATTTATTTTGAAAGAAAGACAGTGCATATGACTAAGGGAGGGTCAGAGAGAGAGAATCCCAAGCAGGCTCCACGCTGTCAGCGCAGCGCCCAGCACGGGTCTCCATCTCACAAACCGTGACATCATGACTTGAGGTGATATCAAGAGTCAGACGCTTAGCCAACTGAGCCACCAAGGGGCCCCTAACCTCTTTCTTTACATCATGTTTTCACGGTTGCTCACTTCCCTGAACTGGCACTTCCTTTACATATGGATTTTCTGCCCAGTGTGGATGATAAAGATACTGGTAGTTGAAAAATAAAAATGTTAAGGGGCACCTCGGTGGCCCAGTCGGTTAAGCTGTGGACTCTTGGTTTCAGCTCAGGTCATGATCTCAGTTTCATGAGTTCGAGCCCAGCCTTGGGCTCTGCAGTGGTCGCACTGTCTGTCTCTCTCAGGATAATAAATAAACTATATAAAAAAAATTTTAATGCTAAAAAAAAGAAAAATGTTCACTGGTTTAAAGCAGACCCTGCTTTCTTCCTTAACTACTTATTCATTTGCTACCCTATTTAGATTGTTGCACTTGAGAACATAGAATAGATGTAATCATTTTTTAAGAGGTAAGTTCAAGGGCACCTGGCTGGCGCGGTTGGTATAACATGTGACTCTTGATCTCCGGCTTGTAAGTTTGAGCCCCGTGTTGGGTGTAGATATTACTCTTTTTTATGTTTCTTTTTATTTATTTTGATAGAGAGAAAGAGAGAGCAAGCAGGGGAGGGGCAGATAGAGAGGGAGAGAGAGTCATTGTCAGCACAGAGCCCAATGTGGGGCTTAAACTCACAAACCGTGAGAGCATGACCTGAACAAAATCAAGGGTTGGACGCTTAATAGATTGAGCCACCCAGGTGCCCCGGGTATAGATATCACTTAAAATCTTTTTTTAGGGGCGCCTGGGTGGCTCAGTTGGTTAAGCGGCCAACTTCAGCCAGGTCATGATCTCAGAGTTTGTGGGTTTGAGCCCCGCGTCGGGCTTTGTGCTGACAGCTAGCTCAAAGCCTGGAGCTTGTTTCGGATTCTGTGTGTGTTTCTCTCTGACCCTCCCCTGCTCGTGCTGTCTCTGTCTCTCAAAAATAAATAAAAAACATTAAAAAAACTTTTTAAAAAATGTATGATTTGAACTAGTTTAACAATTGTAGTGTCTCTTTCTTTTCCCTTCCTCCTTCCCCCTCTCCCACAGGAAGAGGTAGATGAAGTCACAATGTATCGTTGATTCCATTAATATTCCAGGGGATAGCAAACATTTCATTAAATAAAGATTACCTTTGATCATATTAAATAGCCACTTTTCAAATTCAGAATTCAGTCAACTACCCAGTAGGAATTTACAGGATCGAGTTTACCAAAGATAGTGTGAGATCTTATTGTGCACTGGTGCAATAAAAATAAATGCTAGTTATTACTGTTCTAATCTAATCTAATTGATTGTTGCAATCACCAGTCAATAAAGGATTTCAGGAGAAAGATAAACTAGATTTGTTTTGTTTTGCTTTTGTTTTTTTTTAATGTAAATGGATGCTTCTAAAAGAATTAAAAATATCTTTTCTTCCTCATATCTAGTTTATTATCCCAAGATTATAAAACTAGTTTTTGTGAAGCAAAGGTAAGAATTCATCTTATATGCACAGGAGTTTGATATGAATTTATGTTCTAATTTGAAGGGATTTCTAAAATTCAAAAGGTAAGTTCAACTCACTGGCAACATTGCCTGAAATTTCACTAGTAAAGATTCATTTTAGGGAGATCAAGCTTTGCTTCTGGAAGAGTTCATTAAAAGATTCTGGAAGGAATGGCTCATTAAGTCTGTATCATTCATGACTTATAATAATAGTTATTGTTTGGGGAATGTTTGCTTGGTTCTAGAAGATTCAGTAGGTACCTTTTATTTTATTTTTTTTTCAGTAGGTACCTTTTAAACATAACCTATTATCTTCACAACAGTCCTTCACAACATAGTGCATATTAATTTTTTATTTTATAGCTGAGAAAGTTCAGGATAATAGAAATGAAATACTTCCTTAAGGTATAAAGACAGAGTCCAGAATCAAACCAAGGTATCAATGACTCCAAAGCCTTAGCAATTTCCAACAGTGGCTAGGTTCTCAGAAGGTGTTCTGGAAAACACCCCAAGTAGAAGATCTTAGGAAAAGGCATAAAGAGATGTGTTGGGAAGACCACAAAGTTGGGTTGGGAGAACCAAAATCAAAATTTAACAGGCTTTTCCATTTTGCTCAGGACTAACACCGAGCAGATATCACCTCCATCCAGTCCTTGGCTGAATTACCACTCGCTTTACACGTTTGACATCCACGTCCATGAAATCTTTAATTAATCTTGCAGGTACTATTTGGTGACAAGATGTTCTACCCTCATACGTTTTTTGATGAGTTCATTGCCACCAAGGTGTGCAACCGGAAGCTATTTCATCATCTCTGCAGCAACTTCCTCTTTACTTTGAGTGGATTTGATCCCCAAAACTTAAACATGGTATGTGTAAGTAGTCAGATCCAGAAAAGCAATTATTTTGTTGCACAGAGGTGAGGAGAGTTTGTTCTGAATCATGTGGAAATCATATCTCATGGTCTCCTTTTTGTCTCTTGAATTGAAATTACATGTTGATGGCTTCCAACCAAAGCTTGGGTGCGGTGTTGGGGAGCGTCCGCCTGCTTTAGGAGGAGGAATTGGGAAGAAGGCTTTGCCACTGAACTTTCTCACCAACTCTTGCTGTTGGCCAAAGTGTCGCCATTGGCAAAGTCCTCCACTTACATGAAGGCTCTGGTTTTGAAATTTATCTTGCTCTGCCTGAGGTGTGCTTATCCCAGACCTACTGAGGTAGAATTTCAGAGAATTAGCTCAGGCATCTGTATTTTTTAAACCAATTTTCCACTCTCATACGTGATATGGAAATAGTCGTTTTGTGAACCACTTCTGTTTTTAATCCATTGGTATTAAGGCATAGCTTTCCAATGAGAGCTGCAGGTTCACTGTTCAAGGGGCACTGAGAGGGACCAGTGGGGTTTCTTGGTGAGTCCTCTCTAGCTGAAATCCTTTTCTTCTTCAGTCACCGTGAGCTGACTAGGTGGGAGGCAGAAGAAGGAAAGCTATTGTTTACTCCCCAGCCCGAGAGGAGGTATCTTTGAAACCAGAGGCTGGACAAAGTTGAAAATGGTCTCTGATTGTCTCACAGACTTCCGCCCAGAGCCTAGTCTCCCTCTGCTACTGGAGAGCATGGATTAAACACTTTTCTTGCTCTCAGACAAGATTTAGAGATGGCCATTTATGCAAAGGATGACTTAGCTCCTGCCTTTTTACATTCCTTTTCTATTTTCTCAGTTTACTGAGGGAATTGCACACGCCTATCACTTAGAAGGAAGCTATCATGCAGGCAGAGCTGAGTTAAAAGAGCTGTAAGTGAACACAATAGGGATAATTTCAAAACACCCTCTTGACATGGCCTAAGAGTTTGCTAGAGGAAGACTTCATAACACGGCCCCTAGAACATTCACTGAGGGCCCTCATTGCCCATTTATACAGTCAGATTGCCCTTTTTACTTTTAACTCTTGGGGACAGGCCTGTGGAATATTATAATCTCTGCAAGGATGTGTATTTTAGTGGAGGACACCCAGGGATGCCTGAGTAGAGTTTGTGGACCTTTGAAGGAATACACATGGCCAGGACTCAATCCTACAGAGTTTGATACTGATTCCATAGGTTTGGCTAGCTCATGAGGGGGAGTGTTTTTTTCAAAAGCTCCGAGCTCTTTTTATCCTCACTTTGGTGGAAAAAAATAACTGTTCTGTATATTAAAGTATAAAAAAAGGCAATGGAAAATATGAAAAAAAATTAAGTTGGATTTTTTTAATCCAGAAAAAATCTAAATGTCAGTGGAGGTTACAATCCTGGATGGATTATGCTCCACAAACTTTCAGAGAGCCCTGTAGAATATTCACTATGTTTTTAAAATCAGAACGCCAAGGAAACATTCAGATCTTTTCTCAACGTCTCATGATAAACAGCTCTCTCAGAATGTCCTTTGGGACTTAACACAGGGGGAAGAAGGCCACTGGGGCTCTGGCCCCTTGACCCCCTGTACTCTGGGGCCACCTGAGCTGAGGCTGGAGAGAAAAGACATGTTTGCATCTTTGACCAGCGGGATGCCCTCTGTGGGCTTTATGAAGACTGTACAGGATGGAATAGAGCTAAGAGAGGGAGAAAGTTCTTAAAGAGGGTATGGTACGTGTTTATTCCCAAGAGAGAGAAAGGGAGAATATTCAAATTTACTTATGGTGTGGTCATATAATTAGCCTCTGGATGAGAAACAATCTCTACTTTGCAGAGCCGCTTGGATGTTTATTTGGCACAGAGCTCTGCGGGAACATCTGTTCAGAACATGCTGCACTGGGCCCAGGTGCGTGCTCCCTACCCCTGGTCTGACGCACACACAGCTCTCCGTGAGCCCTGGGGGGGACGCCCAGAGAGCCCACTGCAGGGTTTTGTGGCACCTGCTGCCGTCGGGTGGATGGATGCTTCTGAAATCAGCATCAACTCGTGTTGGTTTCGTTCTCTCTTCTGTTCTCCGTGTCCTCGGTTTCGGGTGCTTGGGCCTGGTTCCCACCTATTTGGACTGAACTCTGATTTTTGGATTACTCCAAACTGCCTTTTCTAGGGAAAGTTTGTACTTCCTCTTTTGGAAAGTCATCAGTTCTAACAGCACTTGATATAACATGATCGGGGTTATTCTGGAAAGATCCACACATCCTCCTATTGGCATATGGACCTCCGAGTGTGGAAATAATGCTTTCCTCTGAGCAAGTTAAATGTGAGATAGAGATGAAAATAGATTAATGGTTTCTGTTTTCACTCTCAGTTTATAGTTTTGTGAGTGCTACTATAGATTACTCAATAGCCAGCAAGTTCAGGGATAAGTCATATTCAATTGGCACAGCTTTCTGAATCAAGTGTGTATGAGTGTGTGTGTGTATGGGGGGAGGGAGAGAGAAGGGTTTTCTCAAAGTTTAGACATATCCAAGATCCCTCTGAGTGAGTTTGCACTTTCACTTCCACCCCAATAAATGTGTTCCACACTTTAAGGTTGAGAAGTACTGCTACAGATAGCCTGAGACACTAATTGAGGATTTCTGAGCTCCTTTGAAGAGTCCCACCCCCAGGAGATAAGCCCTCAAGTTCCTGCAGGAAGAAAGATGTTCAGGACATAGAGCCTCCTCCAGGGAGGAGACAGACAGAGTCTGTGATGAATGTGGCCTTCCAGGGAACACAAGTCCAATTTTGTGTTTACTGAGCACTTACTATGTGTCTTTGCTACTCATACATGTGATTTCCTTCAGTCTTGCTAAATTCTCTTAACAGTCTTTCCATGAAGGCATTGATACCCCCTTTTCCACAAAGGTCCTGGCCAGTCCTTTACACATCTCACAGTTCATTGTTCTTAAAAAGGTCTCTTCTCCTGTGGTAGAACATCCTCTTCAGGACAGAAATAAATCAGGGGGTGGGGGAGGGGGGATGAGATGAGTACCTGGTCGTAAGTTGTGCAGACAGCTACGGCAAGGGTGACGACAGTGACGATAGTAGCAATATTAGTAAAAAGAGGTTTCTTGAGCATTCCTAGGTGCTACACCCTAGCACCCCATTTAATGCATCACCCTATTTAATCTTCACTATGGGAATGTCGTCATTCCCATTTCACAGACGAGAATTAGGGAAAATACATAACTTGCTGTGGATCACGCATTCGATAATCCATTAAGCCTGGACTCAAACCAAGTCTGTTTGCTGCTAGAACCCAGGTAGTTAACGAGCCCTTGCTACTGCTTGCCGTTGCTGAAAACCGACCACAGCAGACCCTCTGTCCATAGAGGCATGATGGGAATCCTTTTAAGCTAAAAATTGGGATTAAATCAATGAGTGTGGAAAAAAAATCTGAGAGTCAAGTTCAGAAAAACACCCTTAGGAAAGGGTGAGAGTCATTTACTGGAGCATGTGAGGTGAAATGAGAACGTTACCCATGTCCTCGGTCCAGTCAGGGTGGCAAATAACAGAAGACGGGCACCCTAGGCCTGCAGGTGTGTGATCACTTCCGTTCTCACAGCGGAAGTCTAAACACGAAGACACTCGGCCTGTGGCCCCGTTCCTGACGACAGGGAGGCTGCTGGGGCGACAGAGCCCCTCCCACAGCAAGCACTAAAGCTCCTCCGAGGTAACATTCCTTTCGGGAGCAGCGAAGGTGTTCAAGAATAGGGACTGTAGTGGGAGCATCCTGACAGGGACACTGTATGCAGCTGTTTAGTAAACTGTCAGTCACTTAAAAAAAATTTTTTTTACATTTATTTATTTTTGAGAGACAGAGAGAGACAAAGAGTGAACAGGGGAGGGGCAGAGAGAAAGAGACACAGAATCTGAAGACAGGCTCCAGGCTCTGAGCTGTCAGCACAGAGCCCGATGCGGGGCTCGAACCCACGAACTATGAGATCATGACCTGAGCTGAAGTCGGATGCTCAGCCGATTGAACCACCCAGGCCCCTCTGTTAGTCACTTTTCAATGTAGGTGAATAGCTGGGGCCTTTGTAAAAAAAAATATTATAATTCCTGAAGCTAAGATATTCAAGAATCATTCAATCCCAGGATCCTTGTAAACATATTTTAAAATTTTTTAATGTTTTTTATTTATCTTTGGGAGACAGAGAGAGACAGCATGAGCAAGGGAGGATCAGAGAGAGAGGGAGATACAGAATCTGAAACAGGCTCCAGGCTCTGAGCTAGCTGTCAGCCCAGAGCCTGACGCGGGGCTCCAACCCACGAACCGTGAGATAATGACCTGAGCTGAAGCTGGACGCTCAACCGACAGCCATCCAGATGCCCCGCTTGTAAACATTTCTATGCAGAGCCTTATAGCCTGTAAAGACATTGCCATCAGGGCGCCTCAGTGGTGCCGTCAGTTATGTGTCTGACTTGGTTTCAGCTCAAGTCATGACCTCAGGGGTCATGAGTTCAAGCCCTGCCTGCTTGGGACTTTTTCTGTGCCCCTCCCCCACTCAAAATAATAAAAATATTGCTGTCTAAAATTTTCTCTGGAGGATAGGGGAGAGTTCTGTGAATTAGTATATCAATTAATATCAATTTTATTATCTGGATTATTAATTTTTACTGGATTTTAGCCCCTGTGTCTAAAGAGTGGGATGTAATGTCATCTACTTTGTATATTTTCTATTTACTGTTTTTATTTTTTTTTAATGTTTATTTCTTTTTTGAGAGACAGAGCATGAGCAGGGATGGGGCAGAGAGAGAAGGAGACACAGAATCCGAAGCAGGCTCCAGGCTCTGAGCTAGCTGTCAGCACAGAGCCCGACGTGGGGCTCAAATCCATGAACCGTGAGATCATGACCTGAGCCGAAGTCAGACGCTTAACCGACTGAGCCACCCAGGCGCCCCATCTGTTTACAGTCTTTAAATGTGTGTTGCTGGGCGCCTGGGTGGCTCAGGTGGTTGAGCATCCGATTTCAGCTCAGGTCATGATCTCAGGGTTCGTGGGTCCAAGCCCTGCGTCAGGCTCTGTGCTGACAGCTCAGAGCCTGGAGCCTGCCTCAGATTCTGTGTCTCCCTGTCTTTCTCTGTCTCTCAAAAATAAATAAAAAATATTAAAAAATATTTTTTAAGTGTGTTGCTTTCGTATATCATTGTAGTGTGTTTTTATTTCTATTTTATCATAGGCTGCTAATTCTGGTCAGTTCCAAGCTTTTGACTGGGGAAACCCTGATGAGAACATGATGCACTTTCACCAGGTACGTGGAAGCCATGGCCATCAGTGTCCACTTACTAGGCACCTGCTAGGTTCCAACACTGTGCCCGATATTTTATATAGATCAGCTGCTACTTATGGTTTCTTACCATGTTCCACATCATTATGTTTTCATTTTTTTTAATGGTTTATATTTTGAGAGAGAGAGAAAGAGGGAGGGAAACACAGAATCTGAAGCAGGCTCCAGGCCTGAGCTGTCAGCACAGAACCCGATATGGGGCTCCAACCCACAAACCATGAGATCATGACCAGAGCCAAAGTCTGTCCTTCAACTAACTGAGCCACCCAGGTGCCTCTTTTTAAAAAAATGTTTTTACCTTTCCATATTATTTTTTATCCTCACAATGACCTTGCAAGGTAAATATTATTGTCTCCATTTTTGCAGAGGCTCAGAAAGGTTAGGTAAATTGTCAAAATTATTTAGCTTAGTAATGAACGAGGATATGACTCAGGGGTTCCTGGATTTTATAGCCATACTTATTTCTTCTTAAAAAATAGAAATCCTTGGGGTGCTGGGGTGGCTCAGTCAATTAAGCGTCCAACTCTTTCAGCTCAGGTCATGTTCTAACAGTTAATGAGATGAAGTCCCACATCGGGGCCCCCAGTAGCAGCTTGAAATTTTCTCTTCCTCTTTCTGCCCCTCCCCAGTTCACCTGCTCACTCTCTCAAAATAAACAAATAAACGTAAAAAAAAAACTCTCAGCACTTAATTATGACCATATATTTTTCAAAGTTTATTTAGTTATTTTGAGAGAGAGAGAGAGAGGTAGAGGGAGAGATGCAAAGAGAAGTCCAAACAGGCTTCGCACAGTCAGCCCAGAGCAGTCAGCCCAGAGCCCGACTCTGGGCTTGAACTCACAAACCGTGAGATCATGACCTGAGCCAAAATCAGGAGTCGGGCACCTAGCTGACTGAGCACCCCAAGCAACCCAAGACCATATTTTAAAAAGAATTAAAGATATGTAATCTTTGCTTCTGGAACATAATCTCTCATTTCTTATCCTTCTCTTATAAAAAGATCTTACACTGCTCTATTAGTTGTTTGGAAAGACATTTACTACTCATAAACAAAACAACGTATGAATCATTAAAGATACACCAGACCAAAATACCACTTTTAGGATGAAGCACTGCTATCCGCCAGAGAATGGTGTGTCAAGATATTACTTGACATAATCTCTAAAAATATTTAGAGCCAAAGTTCTGTATTAAATGGAAACATGTGCTGTTTAGTTGTTATTTTTTTCCAGTATTTACAAAGAAATCCATACATGAATTAGGCTTCATGCTGATAGACTGAGCTCAAGTACACAAGGAGTCCTCAAAGATACACAAGTTTTCTCATCTTGTAATTAATCAATTTCTCATCCTAGCAAGGTGAGCTTACCTTGTGGGAGCTAGACATTGACTTGGATGAGAACTGAGTCCCAGGGACTGGCTTTCCCATTATCGTTGCACTTGTAGGACATCAGAATACACAGTGATTCAAGTTCACCTACAAGTCTTTTGCTTGGGACCTTGGGGAAGAAATGGAAAACCCCAAACAAGCTGAGGATGAACAACATGCATGTGTAAAAAGCAATAACCTTTGTCACAAGTATAAGCAATGACCATAAATTAGACAGGCATAATGATCAACGTAATCACCAATCCATTACTAAGTAAAAAAAAACACAACTCTTCGCCAAAAGCCAGTATGTCTCATTTGCATAGTGATTTGCATATTCAGTTTTGCTCTGCCATCTTCTGGGCCCCCTTTCATCCTTCAGAGGGTCCTGAATCATTGCAGTAAATGTATTCTGAGTTCAGGGGCTCCTCAGACCCACTTTCTTGCCATGAAACCCACTAATATTTACAGCTGTCTCTGGGTGCGTTGTCTCTCTATTCTTTACCATTCTCCATCTTCGCCTCTAAGTATTTATGCTCTGTGTTATCCTGCCGAGAAAACCAGAGTCAGGAAAAGCATGCCTCTTCTTGCCTCAGTTGCTCTTTGCCTTTGAGACATTTCCTAGACTCTCCTGAGCCCTTAAAGCACCACCGGTGAGTGCTGAGCAGTACTCACCTCTCTGCCTTTCTCACTGCCTTTTTGTAGCTATGTCTTCTCATTTATCACTTGCTCCTAAGCCCAGGGCCATGGTCTCCCAGCAATATAGGGGACAGATGATATACTTAAGACATTTAGTAATGCAAAGACCCAGACACCAACCCATCGACCAATAGCAACTTCTGTAATAACTGAACCTGCTTATATACTGCTCTGCTGAGAGACTGTGCAGGTGCACAGCCCTAGGCCAGCCCCAGCCCCACGCATCTGGTACATTCCTAGTCTGGGAAACCGCTAGTCTAGGAAACCTCTCCCCAACCAAGGTTACAGGTTCCTAGGGATCTGCATCTTTGTCCATGTTACCCTTTCTTCCTAACCTTGCTGCCAAAAATTGTTAACAACAGTGTAGTAATCTTTTCAGGCTGCCATAAAAAAATTACCGTGGACTGAGTGGTTTAAGCAACAGAAATTTATTTCTCACATCCTGGAAGCTGGATGTCCGAGCCCCAGCAGGGGGGTCTCTGGGGAGGATCTTCTTCCTGGCTTGCAGAGGGTCGCCTTCTTGTCACGTGCTCCCATAGCCTTTCTTCTGTGTATGTGCTTAGAGAGAGAGAGATCTCTCTATTCCCCTTCCTACAGGCTGCCGGTCCTACTCAGTTAGGACCCAGCCATTATGACTGCATTTAATCCCAGTTACATCATAGTAGCCTTCTCTCCAAATACAATCAAATTAGGGGTTAGGGTTTCAACATCCAAATTTGGGGACAAGATATTTGGTCCCTGGAAAACGGTGGTAGTTCATATTCTTTCAGTTGCACGTGGCAGAGGACAACGCTACATTAGGTACTACACTGAACAGTGTGGTGATAAACTCACAATGGCTGGGAACTGGACGGCTGTCCTCCGGGCGCTCCTCCTCCCTGTACCCCTCCCCTTCTCTCCCAGCTCTGCTCAAAAATTCTTTCCCTTCTCAGGCTCTTTCAAAAATAGTAGTAAGATGGTGACTGGGTGTGCTTAACTTGTGTCGGTCTTTCAGCCACAATCCCAGAGGGACAGCCAATATTTCTCTCAGGGGGCACGGGCAGAAAGTTCCAGAGGGAACTCTGGCCTGGTTTTAGACATGTGCCCACCTTTCATCCAGTCACCGAGGCCCGAGGGATGAAGACTGATGGGCCAGGCTGGGTCATCCTGGGCCACTGAGGAGCTGGGGGATGGGATTTGCTGGATCCCAGAGGGAAGGAGCAAGACATTAGCATCACAGGCACTCTTCTCTGGAAGAACGTGGCTCCTCCTTCATGTCATACTTCAAACCTTTTCATCTGTTGCTCTCAATGCTCTCCAGAGTCTACTCAAGTGTCAATAATACCCCAAGCCCAGAGTTCTGCATGAGAAGAGCTATTTACGTGTACCCTCTACATATATACATATATTTTGTTTGAAAAGGATAATCTCCCAGTAGCAATCACTACCAGAAAGATGGCCACTTACAGGGGTCCCTGGGGGGTGCAGTCAGTTAAGCAACCAACTCTTTTTTTTTTTTTTTGAGAGACAGAGAGAGACAGCATGAGCAGGGGAGGGTCAGAGAGAGAGGGAGACACAGAATCCGAAGCAGGCTCCAGGCTCTGAGCTAGCTGTCAGCACAGAGCCCAATGCAGGGTTCGAACCTATGAACTGTGAGATCATGACCTGAGCCGAAGACAGAAGCTGGATGCTTAACTGACTGAGCCACCCAGGCACCCCTGCAACTGACTCTTGATTTCAGCTCAGGTCCTGATCTCATGGTACGTGGAATCGAGTCTCACATCGGGCTTTGTGCTGACAGTGGGGAGCCTGCTTGAGATTCTCTTTCTCTCCTTCTCTCTCTCTCTGATCCTCTCCTGCGCGCGCTCTCTCTCTCTCTCTCTCAAAATAAATAAACTTTTAAAAAAATATTTAAGATGGTCCCCCATAGAAATAAGAGCCCCTTCCTCAAGGATTCTTTCCTATTTTCCCCAGAGTGTAAATCAGGAATATCACAGTTATCTTTTTCTTTATTCACAGTTCATATCATTGCATAAAAGTGCTTTCAAGTAGGGGTGCCTGGGTGGCTCAGTCCGTTAAGCATCTGACTTTAGCTCAGGTCATGATCTCATGGTCTGTAGGTTTGAGCCCTGCATCGGGCTCTGGGCTGGCAGCTCAGAGACTGGAGCCTGCTTCTGATTCTATGTCTCCGCTCCCATCTCTGCTCCTCCCTTGCTTGCTCTCTCTCTCTCTCTCTCACAAAAATAATAAAAAAAAATTTTTAAGTGCTTTCAAGTACTTCTCACATTTTAATTTTTATAAGTCATTAAGTGTATTCTAACTGCATACTGTTAGTATTTGAAGAACTTGCTTAACAATCGATCATGTTACCCCCTGATGTGATTTTCTGCGAAATCTGGTGTTTTCTCTGTGTCTCCAATCGTACTTAGTGTACACCTCCCTTGTACGATGTCACCAAGATGCAAGTGCCCACAGCAGTGTGGAGTGGAGGACACGACCGTGTGGCTGACCTCAAGGACGTTGAGAATTTACTGCCTAAAATCCCCAGGCTTATTTACTATAAGTTGATTCTACACTACAATCATGTGGATTTTTACCTGGGACAGGATGCACCCCAGGAAATCTACCAAGACCTTATTAGACTGATGGAAGAATGTTTACAAAATTAAATACATGTTCCTTTCTCTAAGCAAGTGGATTTTTAAAATAATAATGTGGCGCCCAGACTCTAAGGCGACTGCTCCGATGATTTTCACCTCCTAGTGCCCACGTGTTGGTGTAACCCTCTCCCCATGAGTGTGGGACACCCTTAAGACTTGGTTCTGGCATACAGGATTGGCAAAGGTAATGGTGTTGCACCCTTAGTTAGATCATGTTTATGGCAAAGGACGTAACTCCTGAATGCATTATATTGCATGAAAATCAATCAAGTAGACTGGAGAAGAAATCTCTCTTGTTGGCTTGATGAAGAGGACAGATCTGTGGAGGGAGCCTAGGTGACCTCTGGGATCTGTGCCCAGAGCAGGTAACCAGCAAATAACCAGGTTCTCCACCATACAGCTGCATGATCAATTACATCTAAGCCCTGGATGAACATGAAAGCCCATGAATTCCCAGTAAACCTTCCAGTTGAGCACCAGGCTGGCCACCCCTCATTTGCAGTCCCCAGGGGGATGCTGAGCCGCAGGGAACTAGCTGTGGCACACCCAGACTACTGACCCACAGCCAGAGCCAGAAAATAAATGTAAATTCTTTGAAACCATCAAGTTTGTGGAAATGTTTTATTAGCAGTGGTAAATAAACTACTATTAATAGTAATAACAAGCCATTATGATTATTATTGTGATTATTATTTTGTCTCTTTGGCTAAAAGCTTGAGAGACCCTGGGGACACCTGGGTGGCTCAGTCAGTAGAGTGTCCGACTTTGGCTCAGGTCATGATCTCATGGTTCATGGGTTCAAGCCCCACGTCGGGCTCTGTGCTGACCACTCAGAGCCTAAAGCCTGCTTTGGATTCTGTGTCTCCTTCTCTCTCTTCCCCTCCCCTACTTGTGCTCTATCTCTGTCTATCTCTCAAAAATAAATTAACATTAAAAAAAAATTTTTTTGACAGCTTGAGAGACCCTGTTCCTTTTTTCCTTTTTACCCTTTGTCTTATTTCTTTATTTCTCTTGTTTTGATGAACTTCCTTCCAATTTTCTTGTTTGGCAGATCTACCTGCGAGTGATTCTCGGTATTTGTCTGAGTCTTTGTTTTGCTATCATTGAAGCTGAATTATATGCCATTATATGTACATATGCAGTCTGTCTTCTTTACCCAGTCACCTGTCAATGGACATTTAAGTTATTTCCATACTTTAGCTATTATGAATAATATTGGGATGATCACGGACGTATGTGTATCTTTTCAAGACCCTAATTTCAATGCTTTTGAATATATATGAAGAAGTGTGATTGCTGGATCATACAGTAGTTCTGTTTTTAATTTTCTGAGGAACTTCCATACTGTTTTCTACAGAGGGTGCACTGTTTTACATTCTCACCAACATTGTGGGAGGGGCCAGTGTCTCCACATCCTCGCCAACACTTCTCTTTTGGTTTTCTTTGTTTTGTTATTAATATTGTTATTGTTAGAGCCATCCCAACAGGCATGAGGATACCTCATCGTGGTTCTGATTTGCATGTCCGTGGAGGTCTTATCCCTCCACCCCCAGGGAGAGAGAGAAAGAAGTGGCATGTGTATATCCTTGGAAAAAGATTGAGAGACCCCCAGAGTCTCCGTTTGGGCTGACTGGTGAAAATATTTTGCCTTCATTTCTAAAAGATTTGGTTTTTTCTGACAAGAGAATCTTAGACATGCTTCCTGATTTGTTCTTACTCCCTCTGTGCTTTTAAAAGCTGTCATTACCTTCTGGCATGAAGTTTCTGATAAGTCTGTGATTTCTTATATTCGTGTCTTTGGACTTACTGTCCTTTTTTTCTTTGCTTTAAGATTTTCTTTTCACCAATGGAGTGTTGGCAATCAGATTTCATTGAGCTTTGGGGTGGTTTTGTTGTTTATTCTGCTTGGAATTCAACCAGCTTCATGGATCTGTGGATTTATGGCTTTCATCAAATTTAGAAACATTTTGTTCATTATTTCTCTAAATATCTTTGATACCTTCACTTTCTCTGGGTATCTAATTTATATGTTAGACCCTTTGCTATTGACCCACAGGTCAATGAAGCTATGCTTTTTCTCCAATGTTCTCGCTCCGTGTGCTTCATCTTAGATAGTGAGTGTTGTGTGTCTTCATGTCCACAAATTTTCTCCTACGCAGCGTCTAGTCTGCCTAATCCTAACTGCCTCATTTTCTATTTTGGAGACTATATTCTTCATCTGTAGAAATCCCATTTAGGTCGCTGTTATATCTGCTGGTTTTCCCCTCTTTATTTTATGTTCTCTCTTTTTTTAATGTTTATTTATTTTTTGAGAGAGAAAGAGAGACAGAGTATGATCATGGGAGGGGCACAGAGAGAGGGAGACACAGAATCCAAAGCAGGCTCCAGGCTCTGAGCTGTCAGCACACAGTCAGACGTAGGGCTCAGACTCACAAACCGTGAGATCATGACCTGAACCGAAGTCAGACGCTCAACCGACTGAGCCACCCAGGCGCCTCTTTTTGTTTTCTTTTAAATCCTTCAGCACAGTAAGCATCTTTCAGGACCTATTTTAACATACTTTCTGTTCATGCAGTTATCTTTCTCATTTATAGGTTTGTTCTATGGATCAATTCTCTCCTGGTTGTGGGTTATATTTTCCTGCTTTATGGCTGAATGATTTTCTATTGGACACCAGACATTGAATTTTGTGTTGCTGAGTGCTAAGTTTTATTTTATTCCTTTAAACGAGGTTACAAATTTTTGGCAGTCAGTTAGTTGCTTTTTGAGACATGCTTGTTTTTGTTTTTCATCTCCTAAGGGCCCATCTAGAGCAATCTCTCCTCTAAGGAAATTCTGCCCATGTCAACTTTCTGAAGTCTCTCCTGAATGCCCCCATGTGTTCCGAAAGGTCTCTTGTGCTGGCCGGCAGGAATTTCAGTGCTTGGGTGCTATGCGCACTGGAGGAGTTGTTTTGCTTATAGTTTTCCTGGCACCTGTTCTTTCTCGACAAGTTTTACTCTGCCCACTCTTGTGGGGCTCTAGCTTTTGCATGGGCACATTGTGTTTTGCCAGAGCTCCATGGGATGCCCCCCGATTTCAAAAGCTCTTTCTCTGTCCCGTTCTTTCTGATATTCTGACTCACTGATTTTATTGTCCTTATTTTCCCTGAATTCCAGTCTCTGCCTCCACTAGTCAACTAGTCAGTAGTCACTGACCTTTCTTTCTTTCCTTCTCTTTTTTCTTTTCTTTTCTTCTCTTTTTCCTTTTATCTTTTCTTTGCCTCTCCTCTCCTTTCTTTTCTTTCTCTTTGTTTCTTTCTTTCCTTCTTTCTTTCTTCCTTTCTTTTTGTTGTTGTTGTTGCAAAAGGTTTTACTCTTTCCATTGGGTTCACATCTTGCGAGAGGACTCCAGGGTGGTGAACAAGCTGCCTCATGGCTGCCAGAAGGCGCTCGGGCAGAAGCCCCGGCAGCAGGGGGATGTCAGAGGCCTCGCAAAGGCTGCTGGACTCTGGAGTCTCCTAGTTGTGCTTCAGAGTGAGCCTTTCAAAGGGATGCCCGTGCAGACATGGGGGCCCAGCCAGGCTGTGGAGGGGAGTCAGGTGGTTACACATCTTCTGGATGAGTGTCACCTCCTCACCTGAGAAGCGGTTCTCCAGGAAGTCCCAGAGATGGGGGTCTATGTGAGCAGAAGCCGGGGCGGGCAGATCCCAAAGCACCTGGCTCAAGTTCTTCTCCAACCACAGTGGCCTCCCTGGTGTCCATGGCTTTACCCTGCTCCCACTGGAGTTCTTGGAGTTCTTCTACCTTTGCTGTGATCTAGAAATGATCAGTAGGCAGAAAATTAAAGTTTACACAGGCAATACCTCATCTGTTTCCTTCTTTTCAGTGAAAACAGTCCTGTGCAGCCTGATATCCAATGTCTCAAAACTGCTATTACTTGGATTCCAATGTTCTAGTTTCTTGTGGGACCATAGTAATTCCAGACCCTGTTATTCTCCTATGGCTAGAAGCAAATATCAAGATATTTTTTAAAGATTATATCATTCTGCCAATGCATAGCTAAAGTAACTCGACATAAAGAAGGTAATTTTTCATAAAAAAAAGGCCATAACTATTAAAAATTTTAAAGTTTCTCTGTGTTCTACCTAAAATTGTCTCCTATGATTTGTATGTTATAGGAAACTAATGGAATCAAGCCCTCTGGTTTCAAAAAAATTTTGTTTTTACATTTATTTATTTTTGAGAGACCGAGTGAAGTAAAGGGTGAGGCAGAGGAGGGGCAGAAAGAGAAGGAGACACAGAATCTAAAGCAGGCTCCAGAGTCTGAGCAAACGTTCAGCACAGAGCCTCACATGGGGCTCGAACCCATGAACCATAAGATCATGGCCTGAGTCAAAGTTGGATGCTTAACCAACTGAGCCACCAGGCACCTTGTAGCCCTCTAGTTTCAGCTGTATTACTACGCACAATCAGAGTTTAAGTGGTGTGCCCAAGGTCTATGAGTTAGTGAGTAAAATAGGATTGGAACTGTATTTCCAAAATGCTGATCCAATATAGTATTTCCTTTTTTTATTTTAAGTTTATTTATTGCGAGGGGAAGGGACAGAGAGCGAGAGAGAGAGAGAGAGAGAGAGAGAGAGAGACAGAGAGGAGAGAGAAAGAGTCGGTGAGCTCAGGGTGGGGCAAAGGGAGAGGAGGGACAGAATCCCTCTGTCAGCCCAGACCCCCATGTGGGGCTTGAACTCAGGAACCATGAGATCATGACCTGAGCTGAAATCAAGAGTCAGACACTTAACCAACTGAGCCACCCAGGCCCCCTGAATTTAGTATTTCTACTGCATGAGTTTTTCTCTGCAAAAGTTTTATTGCTTCCTCCTTAGTATCTTTAACTACAAGTTTTTCCACGGATTCATATTCCCAATTCCTCCCTCCAAAGATGTTTTCACCATGAAATACCACTGTACCAGATCTTACCATGACTTTACTGCTTTTTATTTATTCCACCAGATCCTGACTTCCCTAGCTATAGCTCACAGTTTCCCACACCTTGCTTCTCCTGATACACCTGCCTCTGCTTCCCTAATCAAATGCATATCTTTCATTCAAATAAGGGCCATCCACCTACACACATCTTCTTCATTATCCTTGACAAGACCTGCCCACACTGTTTGCCTTAGGCTGAATGACTCAATTAAAATTAAATCACAACGTTGCATTTCCCAATCAGGTTGGATTTTCTTGTCTTTAGTGCTTTATTTAAAAACATTCTTTTTTAATTTATTATTTATTTTTGGTAGAAGCCTCAAGATACATCACTATCACTCTCATAAATCATGTGAATTTAGTATTTTGAGTTTGATTTGGTATTACGTATTTGGGGATCTGAACACCGGCGGTTTCTGGAGGGGAGATGCTTTTAACATGGAACTTTTCAGTTCTACCTTAAGCCTAATTTGTGCAAAGACTTGGGGGCTCAGAAGACTAGACTCTTCCAGGAGTGTCCTTTTGATCCCCACCAAAGAAGTTTTTGAACAACCCCCTTAAAGTTATAAGTCATTCATTTACAAAAATGTACTCTGCACTTCATCTGTGTTACAGGCAGGAGATAGGGCATTAAAGAGGAAAACGTAGTCCTTGTCCTATGATTTATATTGAGTTTAAATATTCTGGGGAACCTCAAGCCAAGGAGGGTAGTCATAAAAATAGCTCACATTATTTAGCACTTACTAACTTATTGGGCATTTATCAAAGGCATGGCCCAAGCCCTTTATCCCCACCCACATCTCTGTGATAAAGGTACTAGGCTTATCCTATTTTAAAGACCCCAGATCCTCAGAAGACGTGAACACTGACTGGGTCAAGTATCTAAGAATTAAAAGCAAATCCAGGTCTTGAGCCCAGAGTTATCTGAATCCAAAATCCAACTCTTTAACACTTCCTTGTGTTATCTGGATGAGGAAGCCCCGGCGAGATTGCCTGGTTAGGGAGACTCCTAATGTCGGGATTCTTGGAGTTTCCTACAGTGAGCAAGGCCAGAATTTTACACAGATTTAAAGTAAACAGAGAAACCAAAGCAAAATCTGTGTCTCCCAGAACTGCAGAGATGGAGTTGCCGAGCCAGCAACGGGCACAGGGGGTGAAACGGCCAATGTCAGGGCAGAGCAGGCATGTAGGTGAGTGTGTAAAACAGGTTCCCCGAGTTCTGAGTCAACACCACACTGGCAGAGAGGAGGGCCAGGTTTGCCGGCCTGGTTGGTATTCGTCTGACAAATCTGTTGACAGGTGTGTTGCGAGGCTTTTTCAAGGCCACAACACCTTGAGGTAGAAGCCAGGAGGCTCCACCTCACCCTACGCAATCCGATTCCTGTCAGTGGAGCCCCGCCCAGCAACGCGGAGTTACACAACCCTCGACAAAACACTGCTCTGTCTGTATTTAGTAGAATGGGAAATTTTGAGGAGCTGCCATCCTCTGTAAGGAGGCGCCTTTCCTTTATCTGCACCTGAGCTTTCTTTCATGAGGCTGACCATTTTCAGAGGTTTGGGGTTCCATCTCCCAGGCGCCATCTTGTGGAGCTGGCTGCAACTCACCATTGCCGGGAACATTGAAAAGTGTGCAGGATTATCCAATCAGCACGTTGTACCCCTGAAACTAACAGAACATCATACGCCTATCGAACTTCAACAATGAAAAATAACATAAAATAATGGGGCACCTGGGCGGCTCAGTCAGTTAAGCGTCCGACTCTTGATTTTGGCTCAGGTCCACGATCTCACGGTTTGTTGAATTTGAGCATCAAGTGGGGCTTCTCTTTCTCTCCCTCTCTCTCTGCCCCTCCCTTGCTCAACTCTCTCTCTCTCAAAATAAATAAATAAACTTAAAAAAATAAATTTCACAGGCACAATGACCTCTTCTCTTATAGACCAAGCAGTAATGTGGAATCGCTATGGAAAGATTGCTCATGGTAGCGTTAACTAACAGAGGTTCAGAGCCCGCACCCCTGGTTATTGACTGTGTGACCCTGGAAAAGTTATTTCTCGTTGATTCTAGCTATTTCCTTTTTTTTTTTTTTTTTTTTTTACAAGATGGAGACACTCATTCCGGCCCTAACTCATATGCCATCATGAAGACGAAAGCTGTATGTGAGGTATATTTGTATAGCACAGCCCTTCAACATGGGCTGTGAAGTCTGTACATTTGGTTCCTATCACTGTTGTTATCATTATATCCATAGACAAGTTAACTAATCACTCTAACCTACGTTTTTCCCATCTGTAAAATGGAGCTATCATTAAGTACCTTTGTTATTGAGTTGTTATGAGATAACATGAAAAACTTTAACACAATACCAGTTCCCAAGAAAGGGGTTAGGAGATGTTATTATTTGTAAAGTGCCGCATATGGATAATGGCTTAATATTTTCAAAAATGTCCAAAGTCCTATATGGAAAAATAGAATTCTTAATTCGCATAGGAATGACATTTACCAAGACATTAAATGGCATATGTAAAGTCATATTTAATCCCAAGAACAGTTTCCTTGCCCTCCTGGGACTTGAATATATTCATCTGAGTAACATTACTAGAAATCATCTCTACTTACTCTTTTGAGACACTTAACACTTGCCGAGCACCATGCTCAGGGTCTTCTGTATGGTTATCTCACTGGATTCTCCGGATAGCCCTGAGGATGGGCTCCATGTTTCCTGTTTTACAGATAAGAATTCCAAATGTTTGAAAAGTTAATAACTTCCTGAAGTGGCGGAGTGATTTTTGAGGGGAGGGGGGATGCACCCAAAGCTGTCTCAGTACAGAAGCTAGTGCTGTCTCACAGCGCAATGTTGCCGGTATAATCGTATTTGCCAATCAATTATTCTCCATTTATTCACACAGTCAATTAAATGGGGTCTAATATTTTACCTGATGCTGTATTATCCAATGCCATGGGGTGGGGGGAAGGGAAGAGGTACAGCGTGTGTCCATGGCGATGAGGATTAATATTTATTGATTCCTTGCTATGTGACAAGTTCTGAACAAGACACACATGATCTCATCTATCCTCACAATAGTTTATGACTTAGATGTTAGTATGCCCATTTTACACATGAAGGAGATCGGTACCAGAAATCATTAACTAAGGTACCCAAGGTCAAATGGCAAATAACTCACTGGTCATTCTGTATCCCAAAAGCACTTGCATATCCTCCAACGTGGGGTATAATCACGTGCATGTGAAGTTCATGGCATATCATAACAGACACCAAGCACTACATGAATGGTTAGGCATGAAGTGTTACTGAACCTCAAAGAAAGGAAAGATCATAGAAAGCTGAGGATCCAGAAGACATTTCAGAGGAGGAAGAGAATGACCTGAGTTGTGAAGAAAGCCTTGAAGGTATTTACAGGAAGTAAAAGGCACAGAGCTTGTGGAGATTAATTTGGTTTCCTGATGAACTTGGATGAGAGGCCAACTGCCCAATGGCAGTGGATCTGTCTCATTATGCCTGCACAGAACCAACAATCAGTAAATAGTTGCTGAATGGGTATTATTCTCGGGGTACCTTCTCTGTCCTCCAAACACTGGAGTAGATCCTGTAGGAATTGGGGTACTTTCAAGATGTGTAATTCATATATTTTGGTGAAGACTCATTTCTCAAGAATGTCTTGTCCTGTATAAAGGACCTTTGGATGTGAAGGGGAGGGTGTAGAATGGGGAAGGTTGGCTTGCAAAGCCCCAGGACCTTCATAGGGAGGCAAGTCTTTGGTGCTATGACATCTCAGACTGGCTTATCCTGACCCTTGATACTGTCAGAGTCCCAGAAATGACTGCACTTACACATGCTGACTCACATAACCGAAATTGGCAAGGTATGCAGCATAAATCAAAACACATGTTTATAATTTGCATTAGACACTGTAGCTATCAAAAGAACTATAATAAGACACATAGGAAGTCCTAGGATGAAAACATCACTTGGAGCACCAGGGAAAAACCACGAAGTATATGGTCTGACAAAAAAATCATCACCTAAACATCCTTGAAATACACAGAGCCTTTTCCACAGGTAAATAAGTCTAATCACTGACATGTATGTATAATCAACATAAGAATCTTATAAAATGGTACTTTTCTCATCCCTTCTTTATAGATTAGGGAACTGAACCTTGAAGATATTTCCCCCAAATTAGCAGTTCTCTTCTATTTGGAATCTTGACTTTACGGAGCTCTTACTCGTGATGTTACAATGCCGTGAGTACCTGACATGATCTAAATGGGCATTCAGAACAGGAAGAATAGTAAAGGTAGACACTGTTTCTGCCCAAGCGAAATTTACAGACTAACAAAAAAAGTAGATACCTATCCACTTCCTCCTCACATAATTTAAATCTTTAATTATAATTAAAGATTGGTTGGTGAAGCTGCCAACAAGGACCCCCTCATCAAGGTGGACATGGAAGGAAGTCTTCTCTGAGCAAATAAAGCTTCCAGATCTCTAAACCTTCTAGCTATTCAAGGCAGGGGGACTGGCTCGGGCGAGGCTCAATGGAGACAACTGAAGAACCACAGGGAGCCAGGGAGAGAGGGGACAAGGTGAGCTCCAGAGAGAGGCTGATCATGGGCTCTAGACTATCCTAGCCAGTTTCGGAACTGTAACTGCAAAGCCATTAAAGACTTTTAATTTCAAGAGTGCTTAAAAGAGACTTAGATGGGGCATCAGGGTGGCTCAGTCAATTAAGCGTTGGACTCTTGGTTTCAGTTCAGGTCATAATCTCACAGTTTCTGAATTCGAGTCCTATGTTGGGCTCTGTGCTGACCATGTGGACCTGCTTGGGATTCTCTCTCTCCCTCTCTCTCTACCCCTCTCTCACTCACATTTTCTCTTTCTCAAAATAAATAAACATTAAAAAAAACCCCACTCAGATGCATAATTTAAAGTGATGACAGTAGGGCGCCTGGGTGGCTCAGTTGGTTGAGTGTCTGACTTTTGGTTTTGGCTCAGGTTATGATCTCACAGTTTGTGGGTTCATGCCCCACTTTGAGTTCTACACTGACAGTGCAGAGCCTGCTTGGGATTCTCTCTCTCTCTCTCTCTCTCTCTCTCTCTCTATCTCTCTCTCTCTCTCTCCCCCCCTCTGTTTCTCTAGAGCTCGCTCTCTCTCTCTCTCTCTCTCTCTCTTTCTCCCAAAATAAATAAATAAACTTAAAAAGTAAAATAAAATAAAGTGATGACAAATAGCCACAACATGGAGAATGCATTAGACACATCCAGGGACTCTTGTTAGAAGTTTCCAGAGCTTCAGCTGAGATAAGGAAGCTTTGGCTACTACAGGGTTATTTGGAGCCACAAGATTAGCTATGGACAAACACTTTCTCAGTTCCACATTAAGGACTCAGTCATCTTTTAGGGACAATCAATGAAACTGTGCTAATACCCGCTAA
>NC_043701.1:113207367-113304585 GCF_006229205.1 Suricata suricatta | reverse complement strand
TTTATAGAAAAAAACTTGAATAATTCTACATTTATAAGGTTGAGAAGAGAGATTGAATGAAAGATATCAGATAGTGCCCTAATGGTTAGACCTAAGGATAAATTGAAGGCTGAAAAATAACAGAAAAAGGAATATCCAGTAGCAAATTTTTATTGTATCTGTGTCTGCTGTGATCTACGACTAATGGGGGAATTATTCCAACTTCATACAAAAACAAAGGAAGATTGACTTTTCCTATGAGTTTACTCTCTTAATTCAATTTATCATGTAACAATGTTAAGAGAAATGTCCTTTGCAGCATACTTAAAACCAAAGAGATCTAGCATAATTTATAGCCAGGCTCATAGAGTAACAAGGTAAAATATCTGATGCAAAGTAAATATTCAATAAATAATTAAGCATTCACTCTTTTTAGGAATAATAATAGTTTTCCTGGGTAACTAAGCAATGTTTTCTGGACTTCTAGGTTCATCCTTCCATTCATTTATTCACTCACTCAGAATTTATTCATTCACTGGGAGAATATGTTTGATGTTGATGGTGATTAGAGGAGGGAGGAAATCAAGATCCTGTGACGCTGAAAGCCATCTACCTTTCTCAAGGCTGCTGGGGAGATTTGAATGTGATTTAACAGCAATTTAACGCAATAAAAAGCTAACTCAGAAAAGAAACAGGACCATGTGTCAAAACAGCCAATGTTACCCATGGCGCACATTCCATTCATTTACCTACATCAACTGATGAGACTGTATCTGAAACTAAAATCAACTTGAATTTTTTGGCCAATTGGGGTGTGTGTGTGTGTGTGTGTGTGTGTGTGTGTGTGTGTGTTTAAAAAAGCATTTCCACTGGAACATACCTCCTACAGGAATTCAAATACAAAATGACCTGTAGAGAATACCAGACATAAATTCTGCACATTAAGTAAGCGGTTGGGCAGGTAAACCTGCTTGGAGGATCAGATGCTATCTATAAATCTCCTCCTATTCAATCATAAGGCCCCTCCTCTTCATTCTCACAAAGCTTTGACCTTTGCCATGTATACAGACCCGATCCCGCCACTCTGAGACGTGGATGTCATCCAGGTAAACAACCTATACCTTTTGGTAATAATGTCTCTTTAAATGCAAGCCATCTTTCCTTTGCACATTTTAGATTTGATGTGCTTTTTCTCTCTTCTGCATCTTTACTGTCACAATACAGTGTGTGAAGGTGGGTGTAGACCAGTGGGGCTGACACGGAGGTTCATGGACAGCAGGACCAAAGACAACACGCTCTACTCTCCTAGATAATCTCAGAAACAGCATTGTATCTTATAGATATAATGAACATGGCCAATTCTGCATTATGGGTGAAGAAATAAAATTGCTAAGTGTAATTTAAAGTGCCTTTCATAAAGCCAAAGTAAGCTAATCAATTGTTGTGTGTGTGTGTGTGTGTGTGTGTGTGCAGCTTTATTGAGCCATATTTGAATGTTAAGATGCGTAATGAATCAGATAAATTATCTAGAGAGCAAGCAACAAATCCCATGTTCCTATCAATGCGAAGTCTTTTGGAAAGATTTTTAAATTTTGTTTTTTTTGAGAAAGAGAACAATGGGTGTAGGCGCAGAGAGAGAGAGGAGAGAGAGAATCCCAAGCAGGTTCCACATCATCAGTGCATAACTCTGCAGGGGGCTCAAATTTACAAACCATGAGGTCATGACTGGAGTAGAAACCAAAAGTCAGAAGCTTAACAAACTAAGCCACCCAGATGCCCTATACAAAATCTTCTATTCCAGGGCAAAAGTTGTCTAGAGAGGGTAAGGTTTCAAGTTATTTATTTTTACAAAACTCTCATTGTTACTATTTTGTTAGTTACAACCTAATATTTTTAACCTCCAGTTGGTGATACAAATTTATATATTATGAGAAACCACCCTTTGGGGAGAAAGAAGCAAACAGACAAAAAACGATGCAATGTAATAGCAAATGTATTTTGAATGAGAACATTGGAAGGAAAATAATAATCATTTTCACACATAGACACCAAGGTGTCAGGACCTATGTTCTATGCTCAACCACATACTTTTAGCCACCTGGATATTTGAACCAGCAGTCATCATAAAAAAATTTGCTAATGGGGCACCTGGGTGGCTCAGTCAGATAAGGGTCTGACTTTGGCTCAGGTCATGATCTCATGGCTTGTGAGTTTAAGCCCCATGTTGGGTTCTGGGCTTACAGCTCAGAGCCTGGAGTCTGCTTCAGATTCGGTGCCTCTTTGTCTCTCTGCCCCTCCCCTGCTCACACTTTGTCTCTCTCTCTCTGTCTCCAAAAAAAAATTAAATAAATAAATAAACATTAAAAAATTTTAAATATATAAACATTTTTTTAAATTAAAAAAAATGGCCCAGACTGTGAGGTTGCCCCTCAACCTACATTTTGTATAAGAACATGTTCCAGTTCTAATATCATCTAATATTATGGGGCGGGGAGCAGGGAAAATTTGAGCTTCTAGAGATTAGAGGCAATTCTTTTGTATTTATGCTGGTCTATGAAAGCCCGAGACGTGTAACTCCACCCGCACTATTTCCACGTGGACCCATGGCCACAAATCAGCATTAAGAGTATGAACACTGTGCTTCCTAGAACTCTCCAGACTCCCCTGAAGTTCTGTTAGAAGCGCTCTTCCAAGTCAGAAGCCGGGAGAGATTCCCGGCAAGCCCGCCCACCTCTGCCAAGGGGCCGTAAGGAACGGGGGAGTCTTTCCGCAAAGGTGGAATGAGGGAGGTGGGTCCATAATGCCTCTGCCTATTCCAACAAGCCAACTGCTTGCTTTGAATCTACATTCGTGTAAGTAGCATGACACCTCCCATTCCAGTGGAACGGATCTTAGGGTTTGGATAAATACAAATAATGTCTTTGTTTTTGAAAGAATTGAATAATGGGTCCAAACTAAGAACTGAAATTACTGGATCTTTCTAGGTAGGACTTAGCTTTCTTCCTGCTTCTTGTCCCTGAGAGATTTGGTCGCTGCCAGGGCCCTGTAGGTGTGCAGAATACAGGACAGAACAAAAAACTGGTGTGCATGTTTCAGGTGCAGTGTAGAGCTAAATTACCTGCCTTCTCCTCTGACTTTTGCTTCTACTTTGTTTTTTTTTTAATATAATTTTTTTAAAGTTTGTTTATTTAGAGAGAGTGTGTGTGAATGGGAGAGGGGCAGAGAGAGAGAGAGAGAGAGAGAGAAAATCCCAAGCAGGCTCTGCAATGTCAGTGCAAGACCAACACAGGGCTCGAACTCACGAACTATCAGATCACGACCTATGCTGAAGTCAAGAATCAGACACTTAACTGACTGAGCCCTTCCACTTTGTTTTAAGTAAAGTTGAGAGGTCTGCGGTTCAGCACCCATGACGGTCCGCTTCCTATGCGTCAGTTTCCTCTGCCACAATGCTAGTACCAGGTTCTGCCTGGAGTCAGGATGGTCTTGTCGCCACAATTTAGCTATAATCAATCACATCCCTCATGGTTGACATCAGTGCGTTTACATTCATGGTTTCATGTGACCCCGGCAGAAATGCTGCAGCATTGAGAAGGTAGACATTGTTATGCCCAGTTTTGCCCATTGGGATCCTTGGTACATCCTACTTCCCCATTTCATGCAAGACTTTGAAATTGTTGCTGAACTCTCCCAGCCATGGCAGACACTCAGTGGAAACATGAAGGATTCAGTCAAACTGGTTATTTGGAATCATGCAGACCACTATTTCCCAACCTGCAGCCGAATCATGGCATTTGGTGTGTCAGGAAGACGCCCTGGGTGGTGTCTCAGGGCAGGATTTCCTCATTTCCATGGACTTCCTGTCTCCTCTCCAGCTTCTAACTGTCACTGCAACCACATCTCATTCTCCAGCCTGATGTCACATGCAAAAGTTCAGAGGTTCCTAATCGGTACAGAGCCTTCGGGAGCAGGGGAAGCTCACTTAACAAGGTAAGATCAAGATTGATCGATTGATCACAACCAGGAGGTGAGCTGGGAATGGTTCTCAGATGTAAGGGTGCTCGTACGAGGTGGCCAGCCTTCCTCTTCTCCATCTGTCACCTGTTGGCTCTGTGACCTTAGGCAGATCTAACATCTCTCTGAGTCTTGGTTTCTTTCATTGATAAAGTGAGGATGATAGGACCTACATCATGCAGTTTCTTTAGATTTAAATAACATACACAAAGCAGGAAGAACCATTCTCCGTGGAAGCCCAGCACTCAGTACATATTAGCCACCACTAATTTTAAAAACATTTAAAATTACATAATATTTGCAGGTAGGAGATTGTCTTCAACCCAACAGCAAACATATGGACAGCTATTTAACTTTAGAAGGAAGCTATCAATTTCTAGAAGTCAGTCATTAATTTGTTCCGGTAAAAGTTCTCTGATGTTCCTTTCTGGCTCATGCTCAGATTAGGAAAAACAGTGAAAGGGCTTACCTGTACTTAGTGCTCTGTAGGTCACTTAATCCTTCCTGTAAGCCTGTAAGGGAGGTGACCTTGTTATTCTAATTTTGCTCACAAGGAAACCTAGAGACGAAGAGGCTAAATAAATTGCCCAAGGTCAGATATCTTGTCCATGGTGACCCTGGACCTCCATCTCGGGCCACGGGGCTGCAGCTCTTACAGGATGAGCCTCTGCACCGCGATGAGGTCAGGCTTTCTTGGAAAAGATGCTTCTAAGCTGTGCCAAGGAAGAGATGACACATTTCAATGTGCAGCCTTCCCCTTTGGGTGTTCACGAGGACAATAATCCGGTCCCTGGAAACCGATCTTCAGGTTCTCTGCTCATTGTTCTTGTTTGTTTTGTGGGAAGCCGGTTGGGGTAGGAGCCCTTTTCACGTTGCTGTGGCTTGGACACCTGTCCTCGGTGTCTTCGGGTATCCGGCAACTGGCAGGCGAGCAGAGACTCAGCATAACTGAGTAAATAAAGACCAAAAAATAAGCCTCCATACTAGATTAAATTTACAAGAACTGGACTGGGTCAAAGCAGTTTCCATGTGAGAAATGGATTCACAGGCTCAGAGGTAGTTTACTGTGTTTGCTCCCTCACCTCTTCATCAACGTTGACCTATAAAATTAATCTGTGATTATTAAATGTCTTATGTCAGGCAATCCCATGATGTGGCTGTTTTTTACAACAACCTGTTTGCTCTGTGGAACTTTAAATGCTGGTACCTTCTTTAATTTGGAAAATGAAGCGAATCCTGAAGTGTGGATGAATATTGTAAGTCATGGGAAGTTCCAAAAGACACCGAATAAGGCAGATGCATGGGTTGTGAGAGTAGCAATGGTCATGTGAGAGCGGAAATACCTTAGAGAAGGAGATAGATGGGGAAACCCACAGGTGATTTTTAACATTTCTCTGAGTCAAGGTAGGCAGATGTTTTCTTTTGGCTGAATAAATAATATTTTCTAGCCATGTAAGCAAACACATGTTTGTAGGCAACCTCCTTTTATGTTTTTAAAACATGAAGAATTTATATTTTAAGCCATTTGGATGATGCACATGACTGCCTTCTTGTGGACTATGGTTTTATTATCTTAAACCAAGAGGGGTCTCAAGAATCAGCTGAGACCATAGTTTTGTCAGAAGAATGGGTTAATACGAAATACTATCTCCACCAACCACTCACCCCCAGATTTGCCAATAGTAGACATTTTCTAATAGTCTGCTTATTCGTTATCAAGATTTTACAAATAAATTAATCTTACAGTTACCTGGGGCTACAGATGTCAGATCATTCACCCCAATAAACACATACCAGGTGCTTTGTTCTAGTTTCTTCTGATAACCTCTGGAGATGTTGAGCTAATTCCTGTATTTTCACCGGACAGAGTGAGATTATCATCTATAATGGCTACCCCAGTGAGGAGTATGAAGTCACCACTCGAGATGGGTACATCCTCAGCATCAATAGAATCCCCCACGGGAGAAGAGATGCTAGAAGCACAGGTAGGAGATGTGTCTCTCCTGTCAAGGAGGACGGCAAATGACTAATATTTCGTGCCGTTTTTCCTTTAAGAGAATGACTGGGTTGTCAAAACTGGATTAGTCTTTAAATAGTCAACAGGGAGCCTCCCTCTTTCCCGTTCTCTGAAAACAGGCAAGAAGCTAAAAATACAAAGGGCAAGACTGATCTTGTTGAAGGCAAGCAGGCTGGCTGCTAAGGGTGTAAAAAGGCAGAGCGTACATTTCTCTGGTTCATTACTGATCTCTCGTGTGGAAAATTGCAGCATCCCAGGCAAGTGGATTTCCTCGCTGCTGGGAAGACATTTGCTGGGCTGTGGGAAGTTGGCTGGGTTGCACAAAGTCTTGTTGCCTGTGCAAAGATCAACAGGCTCTGTTGCTCTGTAGCATAAAGAGGGGAAAAATCAACTTAACTAATTGTGACATTTCTGAAGCTTTTTTCCGAGAGGAAAACTGGAACATTCACCTATGTTTTGATCTCAGAAACAGAAGTTTTGGGGCATGAGAGAGCATGATGTTAGGAAGGCTTGTGTTCTAGAATAAAGAGCCAGCCATGCAGAAGCAGAGAAATTATTCTTTAACTAGGGACACATAGTTGCAGAGCTCGGGATGAGGAAGAAAGGAGAGTAAGCAAAGAATCGGGGAAGACTCAGGCGCAAAGTCATTTACTCCGATCACTGCATCAGTCCTCTGGCCAGTCACATTCAGAGGCAGCTAACATCACGCTGTTTGACCTCCTCTGCCTCGCAGAGAGAAATGTGTATTTCTAGAGTTTTGGAATGCAAACTGGGAGTGGGGCGTAGATAGGGTTACCAGATAAAATAGGAGACACCCCGTGAAAAGTGAGTTTCAGATCAATGACAGATCAGTTTCTCCTACAAGTTCCACTCTACCATGGACTTGTACAGAAGTTTTTCTGCGTTCATCTGAAATTCAAATTAACACGGCATCGTGAGTCCCTTGTTAATCTTTGTTTTTGTTCTTTGGTAAATCTGACAATACCAGTGCGAGGGTCAAGGGGCGGAGGGGAGTGGCTAGGAAGCATTAGAGGTGAGCATTTCTCCAGGAAAGGTTTTACTTAAGGAGGGAGGATTTTGAGACAATTTGGAATTAAGAACCATCTATTGAGTGTATTATTTTAAAAGCTTTATGTTAATTTTCATCAGAGAAAGCTCTCAGCATCCAGATGAGGTCAATACTATTAATGGCTATCATTTTACAGATGATAAAACTGAGGCAAAGCAGGTTCTTTACCAGGCTCGAGGTCACACAGACAGCAAGGGATGGAATCTGGGATTCAAACCCAGCCCAACTCCAGAGAGCATGTGCTCTTACCCGTTGAATGATGATGCCTTTTGAAACCCTCCACCCTGGTTTTTCTTATCTCCCTTAACACCCTCTCCCTCAGGAATCTGGTAGTTGTCCAAGGGATGTTGTATTGTGTTTGAGGTGTTCAAATGCTCTCCAGTGGACTGAGGCGGGGGGTTTGGCCAGAAGCTTAGCTGCCATCTACACTCATGCTCCTCCTCCCCCGCCCCGGAGGAGACGCAGGACTCCATCAAACATGATCACCTTCATGTCTCTGCCAGCCAGACCCAGGAGATACGCAAAACTGAATTCATGGAGTAGCGAGCACCTTTACAAGTGCACGCTTGGGTGTGAAGCACAACCGGGCTTGAGTCCTGGTTCTGCACCCTGTTAACTGGGTGGTCCCTTGGGAAAGTCACCTAACTACCATCTAAAGCTCAACCTCCACCTCTGGAAAGTGAGGATCCTTAACTAGTAGCTACTTTATGGAGTTATCATGAGAATTTAATGAGCTTGTGCATGGCGGTCTGTCACCGTTGCACCACGTGCAATGTATGAGCTCCAGAAACTTACATCATGTGCTTGTAACACTCTATACGAAAGGGAAAGGTGAATGTTGGTTGGCTTTTTGCTGCTTCTGGGCATGTGTGTGTGTTTCTATCATGTTCCTGAGATGCCCTACTTGTCATAAATTACTCTCTCTCTTCCTCCCTCCTTCCAGGTCCCCGGCCAGTTGTGTACTTGCAGCATGCTCTGTTTGCAGACAATGCCTCTTGGCTTGAGAATTACGCCAATGGCAGCCTTGGATTCCTTCTAGCAGATGCCGGTTACGATGTCTGGATGGGAAACAGTCGGGGAAACACTTGGTCAAGAAGACACAAGACACTCTCAGTGACTGAAGAAAAGTTCTGGGCCTTTAGGTAAACTGTGTCTAAGAAAAATCATGAAGAAACTTGGGGACCATTTCTTTGAATATAATTGTGTGGGTGATGTTAATGATAATCTGTAACATTGGGAGTCACGTGCTTCTTCGTAGCTTCTACTAACATCTCAAAGCAGAGAAATCGCGAGGAATTTTATTTCTACTGATTCTCCCACAAGCAAGTTACATCGTTTTACCATCCAATTCTGTCCAGTACTGTACGTTATAAGTATGTCTCAAGGGGCAGCTCAGGAAATTCCTAAGACCAGCCCACACACTTGTTCAATGTTTGCTGAGTGTCTAGTCTATGCACAGTTCTGGGCCCTGAGCACTCAAGAGTAAGCAAAGTATTGGCCCTCAGGATGCTTATATTCATTCTGGTGCTACTAACACAGGTCTTTTCTCCCGGACAGTCACTCAGTTTCGCAGAGATGATGGGTACCAGTCCTCGATTTTATTTACAGAAACTCTGGCTGAGACTGTATTCAATACCATTTTCCAGGCAACTCCAATAGGAGGCCTATAAAACCTTGCTAATGGACAGTGGAGAACAATCCTCTCATATGCTGCCTGCTTCTTTTAGAGAAAATGCTCTCTGCCATCCCCAGAGGACAGGTTGATGCCTGCAAGAAACTTCCCTTTGCAAAGCTAAGCTCTTGTTGGTTTGCAAGCCTGATCCCAGAATGGAGGGTGCATTCCTCACCTGTGAATGAAATGATCAGCACCTGCTAGCATTGGCAGGGTGAAGATAAACGAAGGATAGAGTAGATTGTCAGTGTCAGAGCTTTGGGGCAGGGCAAACATCAGGGTATTTTGTGTCTGTGGACCTTGGCTGGGAACTTGGAGCCCATTTACTACAAGATGACTTTTAGCAGGCTTGCTACATCACGGGCATTACATTCCTTTCCCAGATGAGGAAGCTGAAGCTCAGAGCGTTTAAGTAATTCATCCAAAGTTACTCAGCTGGAGTCATGATTTGCTACCAGTTCTGTTTCCAAAGCTGGGCATGAGTCTTAGAAGTGCCCTGGGGTGGGGCAGGGCGGGGGAGGGGGTTGAAGTAGAGGCAGGCAAACCTGCTGGGAAAGGGAAGGGGATGAAGGGGAGAAATGGTAAGACTGACCTTCAAGCAGCACACACAAGTCTTGAAGTCAGCCCCATTAAAAGTAACACATAGAAATGCAGCCAACAAAGGCTACCATAGCCTGCTCATAACTGGATAAATAATGAAATGCATGCCACATGAGTGGACGGCACAGAATTCTGTGTATAAAAAATAAGTGAGCAGGTGCTCTGTGGTTTAAACTTAATAGTGGGTACTTATAAGCCCATGTTTTACTTTGCAGTTTCGATGAAATGGCCAAATACGATCTCCCAGGAATAGTAGACTTCATTGTAAATAAAACTGGTCAGGAGAAGCTGTATTTCATTGGACACTCCCTTGGCACTACAATAGGTATGTTTACTAATGCCCGTGTTTTACCAAGTCTGAGCCTTGTAAGAGTTTGCCTTTAAACTGGAACAGAGTAACTACTATTTATTCTGATCTTAATCCTCTGTCCAGTGCTGGTCATGTTAACCTAGTGCCCTAAGTGGTTGTGAAGTTGCCCTTAATTCCACTGGACAGATCATCCTAGTGCCCCAAGTGGCTGTGAGCTTGAATTTCAGAGATTGTGTGTAGGACAAATCTTTCCTCCGTTTCTGGTCCCAACCGCACATTTGTAACAGTGCGCCCCAGATCCAAAGAAGTATTTCCAAGAGTAAGTTCCTAGATCACCTCTGAACTGAAAAGGTAAAATGCGATGCCATGGAATAAACCTCAGAATGATAAATATACATCGATCGTACCTTCCTCACAACCCATATGGGATTTTTTAAAAGTAGTAAAAGGGTGAAGTTATACTTCTATTTGAAATTGAAAACATACGATCACTTTTTTTGTTGTTGTTGAAATGCAAAAGCATACATCAACTGGGCTTATCTTTTAGCATGTGATTTAATATTTAAGGAATCACAATTAAGTGTAAGCACTATGTAGAAAAATTTTCAAAACTCCAAGATCCTGCTTTCTGAAAATGTACATCTTAATGATTTACTAGATCTTTTAGAAAGAACTAAAAAATCCAGTTCCAAATAAAAATTTAGAGGAAGTCATACTGTTCATAATGTCAATTTGTTAGTGATCTTCCACTAAAGTTTCCAATTTTAAGAGATTACATGAAGTGCAATATTTTAGCTGGGATGAAACTATGCAAAAATAAATTAAAAATCTTACAGTCTCCTTATCACCATTACCAACAAAAGCAGATACATATTTATCGGTGCTTTATATTGGTAGTTTACGTTTGGAACAGTCAGGGCGCATCACAGGACATCTTCGAGAAGGATATGAAAAGTTAATAGGAGACAAAGACAAAACAAACAAAAAAACAAAAAACAAACCTGCCACTAACTGGCAAATAATTGTACTATCATAGCGAACACTTAGCGAGCATTTACTGCCCTGCATTTAGGGCAGGCCATTCCTCAGCGAGCATTTGAGCAGAGTGATTGTGGTTACGTGAGAAGGACCCATTCTTGGCAAGGTATTTAGCAAGCCGGGCTCCGGCTCACTACTAGTGAGTGTGAGCTTGGAAAAACTCCTCTCCCCACATCTCCAAAGATCTTCTAGGGAGAAGTCTCACATCCGCCTACCAGTTTCAGTCTTTGTATCAATTGTTTAGCCAATCAATACAAAGTCAGTTCTTTTTCTGGCCAGGATAGTTTCAATAAGAGTTTCAGGGAAGACAATTCTCTGCTATGGCTATGCCCCCATGGCTCACACACACACACACACACACACACACACACACACACACACACACAATGGCAAGGTCCCAGGAAGGCATCTCAGGGAACTGAAATACAGAGACACTCTACATACTTTCCCAGGCAGGGCAGACCTCCATCCTCATCCTCACAGGGCTAGAAACGGGTGCTATGGTGTTGCAGAAAAACCAGAGCAGGTGGAGACAGCTGGTCTTCCCCGGGACCACAGTGGACCGAGGAAAAGCAGAAAAGATTCTGGAGGTTTGTAGACATCCAGTTGAACACTGAATAATGAAATCTCTTTGTATTGTGAGAGAGAAAATTGTGGAATAACTGGATGATACTGCATACAGAAGTTGTTTGTTTGGTCCCATGAACCAATTAGTTACTGCTGGAAGCTCTATGACTCATCCTGGCATCTCAGATCTGTTGGTAAAATGCCTGCATTGCCCGCACGTAGCCCATGCTGTGAGGAAGATGTCCCCAGGCCACTCGGCCAGGGCTGCGCCAACAGCTTATCCCTCACTCTCCTCCACCAAATTAAATTGTTCAGAATACGAGAAAAATGGGACACTTGAGAACAGGTGACTAAAGGCAGATTATCTTTGCAGAACCACTCAGAAGAGCTTCCCAATTCATCCTCAAGATCATTGCAATAGAAAGATAACATGTTAAAAGCAGAGCTCCACTTTTGTTAGTACAGACATTGCCTGGGCATTTCTAATTTTTACAAGACTGTCTTGTCTTCTGTTCTCTTAGGGTTTGTAGCATTTTCCACCATGCCTGAACTGGCACAAAGAATCAAAATGAATTTTGCCTTGGGTCCAGTGGTCTCATTCAAACATCCCACGGGCATTTTTACAAGTTTTTTTCTACTTCCAAGTTCCGTGATCAAGGTAGGCTCGTTTTCACCAAAATGTACCTGCAGATCCCATCTTGGATCATGGATCCTTATTGTTTTAAAATCCATTATGAAGTGAAAGGAGGAAACTTATCTGAAATCTGGAGAAAACAGATTCTGTGACCATACGTGTGTGCGTGCACGCGCTCATGCGCTCACGTCTGTACCCACGTGCATGCCTACAGTTCCCATCAGACCTGAGTGTATCAGAGTTTCTAGCTGAGGTGAGAATTTCTAGCAGGGGTGAGCACTATCGTCAGTTTACGGTTGACACACAAGTTTTCTTGTTCTGCTGAGCAGGTCAATGAATTCACATGCCCAAATGGAAGACATTTTTCAAGTTACATTGTGATCACTGGTGTTTCTGACTTTGATGTTGGATAAGATTAATAACTTATCTAACTCGAGATGTTAGATAAGCCTGAATAATACACCCGTTCCCATAGGGGACGTTTGTTAAGAGTCCCAAACCTAAATGTCCTACAGCTTAATTATTCATCCTGACATTTATTGGTTATTTTCCAAAGGCTGAAAAAGTAGTTTGGTTCCCAGTGTGGATTTGGGACTTTATCCATCAAAAGTTGTGTTTTCTTTTCTGTTTGCATTTTTAGTCTCTAAAAAGGTCACTGCCACCTAAACATAGTATTTTGTCCAAATTGCCCCTTGAATTTGGGGTGTCAGCTAAAATGCATTTTGGCCAAAATGAAGTCAAGGAGACCAATTTGGGTTTCACAGTAATTTATATATATAATGAGACACTGCTTTAGGGCAAAGTGGTAGGAATGGAAAACTATTATCTGTGAGCAAACACAAGAAAGAATTTTTATAGTGCTTAATGATTGGCCTCATAGTAGTTTTATTGTGTTGTTTTGCTGTAAGCTCAAGTGATGTAAGTTGCCTTTTGTGTGGTTGAGTTCTGTTGCAAAGGGCGTCGACATCAGTGAGTTTTGGATGTTTTCTACATTTGAGGAGAGTTGAGAAGACAAATGAGTTACATTAAACTCAGAGGTAGATGCTTCTATCTAAATGCACTGTTTTTGCATAAGTACCGCTTTGCCTGCATAGGCATAGGCCATTTCCTCTCTGTGACCCCCAGCAGCTCCATCAGAGTCCCCCCTCCAAGCTTATTTCCCAAGCCCTAGAGGTTTTACCCATCCTGCCCCACATACATCAAGTGTTTTCTGCCCCTCCATTTCCTCCCTTCAGAACACCACGGTCCACTTTCCAGCATAAAAGCTGGCCTCTCTGGGACCCTGCTAAAAAGATGGTGTGCACATGAGTAGTAGGGGAAACCCTGCTTTTCCTTCCTGGTCAAGGCAGTGTTTGGTCTTAAGGAGAAATGGTTCTGCCTTTCTTGCCAATTAATGAGAAACGAGAAACACAGGCAGCCACTGGTTGGACAGAGTAGAGTGCTTCCCCACCGAGAAGTGAATTTGCAGTTGAAGATCCTCACTGCAATCTCCTTTTAAATTACGCTTGTTGACCTTCCCTTGATGGGGATGAATTCATAAGCAGTTTCTTTTCCTGGATGACTTGGTCTCCTTGGCAAAAACAGAAAATCCAAGTCCAAACAGATTTCCCGAGAATCCTCATTCCTGGCATACAGGGAGCATCAAGAAGTCCAAAAATGGTTTTTGAAAGAATAATTGTGTTTTATTTTGACAGCATTTTTTTGGTACCAAAGGTTTCTTTTTAGAAGATAAGGGAAAGGTGCCCTCCACCAAAATCTGCAACAATAAAATATTATGGGTGATATGCAGTGAAATGATGTCCTTATGGGCCGGAGCCAACAAGAAAAATATGAATGTGGTATGTAGGATGATCAGGGGCCATGGGGTGTTTTAAGAAATTCCGGCTTTCCTCTGACTCACTTTGATGTATCGCTAAAGTGTAAAGATTAATATTAAGGACAGAGATTGGCTAAGCATAGATTAGGTACTCAATGGACCATGACCGTGAAGACTGAAAAGAACAGGCAGCTTCATCCTTCCATCCCCGGTTGCAAGCAGGGAGCCGTGGCGATCCACCATGAGTGGGGGGTTCACCTGTTTATTCTCAACCAACCACCATTACTACAGTTCATTTGATTACAATCACCACCATGCCCTAAATAATAATTATTGTAATAATAATAATAATAATAATCCCAGAAAAAGAAGAGAAGTACATCTAAGCTTTGACCTTATATCCTGTGTACCTACATTGGTTGGGTGACGTTGGCCTTAGCTAAAACTCCTCACTCAACATGGAAAGTACGAGACAGAATGGAATGGAGGTGGAATCTCTTTCCTGCAAAAAAGGAACAGTCCTGTTTCATCAACTCTCTCAAGGCGGAGGAGCAGGAGGAGTTTCCACTTGCAGACAAGTGTGGTTGAGTTCCATATGGTGGCCATGAGCCTCTGACAGTGAGGCTAGTTCTCAAACTGCTTTTCTCTGCCAGCTCGCTCCACCCCTGTCAGATGCTAGGTTGTGCCCGACTGAAATACAATAGGAATCATTGTTCAAAGCCTGCTTATTCTAAAGAAAATACAGCTTTTAATTTGTTTTAATGTTTATTTATTTTTGAGAGAGAGAAAGAAAACATGATGGGGGAGGGGCAGAGAGAGAGGTAGACACAGAATACAAAGCAGGCTCCAGGCTCCAGGCTCCGAGCTGTCAGCACAGAGCCCGATGCTGAGCCCAAACTCATGAACCGTGCTATCCTTACTTGAGCCAAAGTCAGATGCTCAGCTGACTGAGCCCCCCAGCTGCCCCAGAAGTAAATATTTCTGATAGTTCCCTTGATTGCTTTCATTATACAATATTCTAAGACAGGAGTACAGTTACTATTATAACTATAATCTTCATCTCTCTATTGTTTTCAAAGGCCAAAGTACAGCACATACAGAAGTGATTGTTTTTTGCTTTTCTATTGCAGTATTTTATTTTTATCCTCAGGAAAGCCTGACACAGTATGATTTTTTAGCGTGTTCACTTAATAAGTGAAAATAGAGAAACTCAGAGATGTGAAATGACTTGCCCAAAGTCACAAAGCTTCTAATGAACAAAGTTAGGTTCTGAAATCCAGGTTTTTTGGCCGAGTGATCTGTGACAGTGCACACCCACGCACACGCACACCACGTCCCCTGCACTCTCACACTGGGGACCTTTCTAAAGCACGCTGCCCCGTTATGACCATTGTTGCTTCTTCTACTTCAACACCAGTGAAATAACCCACAGCTTTCAAGCCAATGGAGGTTTGCTCTTAAGCACCCCGGGGTTTACCCCCATTCTGGTGCCTGGCATGAATTTTTATTTATTTTACCTGCCTCACCATTTCCAAAACCCCAGCTTTCATTTGCTAATTCTTAGCACCATTGTTCTCTGCTTCTGGAAGGTATAGTTTATTTCATTGGGTGATTCTTGCTGTACTGTGTTTTATTTCCCTCAGAGTCGAATGGACGTGTATATGTCCCATGCTCCCACGGGATCATCAATACAGAACATCCTGCATATAAAACAGGTAGTGTCATTGTCGTAGGAAACTATTCCAAGCTTATTTCATTACATCCGTAAGGACAAGGTTAGCAGGTCCTCCCTAAGGAGCTTCCAAGCTGGCTTCTGCTTTGTCCTTGTCAGTGTCTTTGGTTTGATTTCCCTAGATTTAAACAAAAAATTCAGTGTTTATTTATTTTTGAGAGAGAGTGAGAGAGAGAGAGAGAAAGAGACAAAGTATGAACGGGGGAGGGGCACAGAGAAAGGGAGACACAGAATCAGAAGCAGGCTCTAGGCTCCAAGCTGTCAGCACAGAGCCCGACACGGGGCTCAAACCCACGAACTGTGAGATCATGACCTGAGCCAAAGTCAGATGCTTAACCGACTGAGCTACCCAAGCGCCCCTGATTTCCCCAGATTTTAAGGGAAAGGACTTTAAAGTTATGGTAGAGGACCAACTAGATGACAAAAACGAACTCTATCTTAGAATTGAGCTTGTAAAATAGAGCTGAAGCATGAGGTAACCTGGGAAAGCTTGAGGAGACCAGGCCTTCCCCCAGAGATCTGACCTCCTGCCGGAGTCCAGCTCGAGCAGGTCCAGGGATCCCTGAAGGATGGACAGTGTCGGCACATGATAGAGATGAGAGAGCCACAAGTTTCCTTCTGATCACCAGGCTGGTATCTCTGCCCTGTCTGCTTTGGTGTCCTTTTTTATTGATCAAGCAATAACATGACATCAGAAAATAGGAATTACTTACAGTGACTAATTCTTAGTGATAAGGTGCTTTAGTCATCGAAATTGTTCAGAAACAAGTCTCACAGAAGTGTTTTTCAGAACCATCCCATTTGTTCTTGGCGCCAGTCTCCCAGATTAAGAAAGTAACAAACCTATTCGGTTTTGTATGGGTTGGGTTTTTGCCAATACTTATGACTTTGTTTTTTAATTAACAAGTTACAACCAAATCATTTAACTTTCTTACAGTGAATTTGAGTAAATTTTATAACCAAGACTATAACAGGATGTTTTTAGTAGAAAACAGGATTAACATACATATTATTAAAGTTAGCAAAGCTAAGGTTAAAATATAGGTTAAGCTGTATATAAATAGGCTAAGAGTTATTGTGATTGGCTTATAAACTACCAGAGAAAAAAGAAAAGAGAAAAAAAATGTTTATTAGCAAGTTGCTTGAGAAAGCCCTTTTTTTGATGTAAGCACAATGGGAGCCCCATGTGTGTTGGCCTTGGACCTGGGTTTCCCACATTCATATCCATCCTCATAACTGAAGTCAGTATAAGGGAGGATATTAGTAGAATGTAGACTTTGGGAGGGGATCATGTTCTGACCTTGTCTTCTACTTCTAATCTCCAATTTTCTTCTGACCAGACTCAAATGGACTATGTTTTTGACTTTGTTTTTCTTATCCCCAAATTAACCTTTTTTTCTCCAGGCCAGACTCAAATGCAATTTTTGTGTTTTTAACCCCTTCAAGTCTGTGTTTCGGGTCTGCAAGACTCATAAAAGAGCCTTTTGCCAAATATTTATAATGTTTTGATTCAAAATCTCTTATACAGGGACAGGAAAATGTTTTTTCTTATGGAGTAGCTATATGGGGAAAATCAGTCTGATTCGGAACCCTGTAAGGCCTAATTAATGACAACAGGCTTATTGTCAACATGAGCAGTAGTAGCAGAAGGAGATACCAGTTTCGCCTCTCATGGCAGGAGCTGTGCAAACATCTGCCATTTCCTCCCTGTGACTGTGTCAGCCAGAAAGGCCGATGCGGCTCCCAGCATCTTCCCCCGAGGAGTCTTGATTTTCCACGAGCTCTTCCTTCAAACTAAGGGAGATCGTTGTTTCATCTCTGTTGACCTTGTGCTTCTAGTAGTAAAAATGTATTTATTTCCTTCTGGTCCTCTGGGAGCCTTTGTTTCTAATCAGTGCACAGTGGTTTTCTCAGAACTGCTGTTAACAGTTGTGACTCTTACTCTAAAAAAATTATTTTTCCAAAACATATTTGTTTCAGCTTTACCAATCAGATGAATTCAGAGCGTATGACTGGGGAAGTGAAGCTGAGAACATGCATCACTACAATCAGGTGAGCGGCTCTGAATTGCCCCAGAAGCCAGGTTTTGAGAAATTATAATAAACTACCGGAGGGGCCCCTGGGTGGTTGAGTCAGTTAAGCCTCTGACTTCAGCTCAGATCATGATCTCTCAGTTTGCAGGTTCGAGCCCCACGTTGGGCTCGCTGCTGTCAGTACAGACCCCACTTTGGATCCTCTGACCCCTCTCTCTCTGTCCCTTCTCCACTCAGGCTCTCTCTCTCCCTCTTTTTGCTCCTCCCCTGCTCACACACACATGTGCACGTGCACATTCTCTCTCTCAAAAATAAATAAACATTAAAAAAAAAGAAATTATTGGAGAATGAAAAGAATCTTACCTGGCGATTGGTGGCATTCTCACTGATAGAGCTTTAAAAAAAATGTCTAATTGAAATATGCATTCATTGCAGAAAGTTTAGAAAGAAGCATATCTTAAGGAATTTGAATAATTTATAATCTCTCCACCCAAACAATACTAGCTGTATCAATATTTTACTGCATTTATTCCCATTTTCTCAGTATTACTGCTTTTAGGGAATTTTTTTAAAGTTTTGTTTATTTATCTCTGCAGCCCCACATGGGGCTCTAACTCATGACCCCAAGATCAAAAGTCAGATGTTCTTGGGGTGCCTGGATGGCTCAGTTGGTTGAGCATCCTACTTTGGCTCAGGTCACGATCTCACAGGTCGTGGGTTTGAGCCCCACATCAGACTCTGTGCTCACAGCTCAGAGCCTGGAGCCTCCTCAGATTCTGTGTGTGTCTCTCTCTACCCCTCCCCTGCTCGTGCTCTGTCTCTCTCTGTCTTAAAACCAAAACGAACATTAAGAGTCAGATGCTTTTCTGACTAAGCCACCCAGGCACTCCCCCTGACACAATTTTTAATCTTGCTTTTTCATTTACAGTAACAGCAAGATCTAGTCAATGTTACTGAGGTGTTTTTTTAACATAATTTTGTTGACAGTATACTAATGGAAATTGTTTTATAAAAATCTATTAAAATATACAGAGTAGATGAATACCCATTTCTTGATACCAATAGGAAAAAAACAGGATCCCCCACAAGAAAATGAAAAGAATATTATCTACCCTTGAAGAGTTGAGTCATTAGTATCATTTTTCCCTCTGAATTTTTGCACTAAAATGTGTAGACCCACTTAACCCTCCTTTACTTGTGATTAATCCTGTTAATCACAAAGAAATCCACCATTTATTTCCTCAAAGTCAGGATCTGGGCTTTTTAGTATGAACTACACACATTACATGCTTCCTGTGTTTTCCCAGATGATATATACTGAAGGCTACTTATTAGCACCAGCATAAATCAATTAAGCTTATTTCTAAGCATCAAAACAGTCAGCCAGACCAGTCAATTTCTCACTAATGGTTTGGATTGTTAGAGAAATTATTCTACTAGCCTTTAAGCCGACTAAGACAGCTATGTATATTTTTACTAGTTTTTAGGCTTGATACAGGTGTGATTTACATTCAATAAAATTCACTAATTTTCCAATTCAGTGAGTTTTGACAAATACATTCATTGGTGTAACCATGCCACAATCAAGATACAGAACATCTCCATTACCCCGAAGGTTTTCCGCTGCCCCTCAGATGTACATTCACAGAGGCACGTATTTGCAAATTCCTAGAATAGGGCCAGAAAAAAGAAAAAAAAAAAAACAGCAAATGTTAAAGGGGTTACCTTCATAGAGGAGAAGAAAGGCAGAATGAAGGAGAAGAATGTGAAGTTTTAAAGGAGGCTCTCATTTTGAATTTTTTTAAAGTTTTTTATTTTATTTTTGAGAGTGAGAAAGACAGCATGATCAGGGGAGGGGCAGAGAGAGAGAGAGACACACAGAATCTGAAGCAGGTTCCAGGCTCTGAGCTGTCAGCACAGAGCCCAATGTGGGGCTCGAACCCACGAACCATGAGATCATGACCTGAGCCGAAGTCAGAGGCTTAACCAACTGAGCCACTCGGGCACCTCATGGAGGCTCTCATTTTGGATTTTACATACTTCCGTTTTCTTCCATTATTTTTAATGAGCAGGTTATATTTATATATTGTTTTGTTTACAAGAGAATGAAACAAAAATATCGCACACATACACTTAAGACCTTTGTTAGTCACAGTTCTTTCTTTTTCAGCTTTTTTGAGGCAAAATTAACAAGTAAAAGTGTAAGATTGAAGGGTGCAGTGTGTGTGAGAGCATCAATGTCTGTAGAACTTCTCAGCAGTTAAATAGATGGTCCTACCTTAGTTCAGGCCAATCCTGTTTTATTTGTGTATGATTTGGGGTCATTTGAAGTCAATTTTATTATATCTGGTCGCAACACTTAGCCCTCCTAAATGCCCAGTGCAGTCTCTGCGTGCACCGCCTTTGGTCGAGAATAAGAGGATCAGCCCGTTTGAGCCCCACATCAGACGTGCCACTCTGACGTGTTCACTGGTGTTTTCTCAGTTGGCAGGATGCGGGCACATCCTGGGCCCTTAACACTTATTTGTTGTGTACATGAAATTCCTTTTTTATTAATTTTTAAAAATTTTCTTTAATGTTTATTTTTGAGAGAGAGAGAGACAGACAGAGTACAAGTGGGGAGGCAGGGCAGAGAGAAAGGGAGGCACAGAACTGGGAGCAGGCTCCAGGCTCTGAGAGCTGTCAGCACAGAGCCCAATGCGGGGCTCGAACCCACAGACCTCGAGATCATGACCTGAGCCAGAGTCAGATGCTTAACCAACGGAACCACCCAGGTGTCCCATAAATGAAATTTATTAATGCCCCTCTTATCCATCTTGAGATGTCTCTGTGCCCTTGATTCTCTTCTTCCCTCCTGTCTCCCACGGTGGAGGGCCTTGTCTTTCCCAGCCTGAGGGGAAGGGCCCATCTCTCCCCATCTCCTCTTCCTCCTGGCTCCTTTGTCGGCTTCAATGAACTGCTGTTCCTTTTGAAAAATGAACAACAGCTTTCCGTCAATCTACCGATTCTATCACGCACTAATCCATCCCTCTGTTTTTACCAACATTTCTTAATATTTAAAAAGGCCGAGTTTCTCCACTTCCTCTCCTCCTCCACTCACTCCTGAACCCTGGGAAATGTAGTTTGGGCCTTCATCTTTCTACACAGCCTCCTGGCCATTCACTGCCCCAAGGTGGACTTCCATAATGCAGTGATCTTGCATTTTTCCTTCCTTTTTTTTTTTAAAGTTCATTTATTTTGACAGAGAAAGAGAGGGAGAGAAACGGGCAGAGAAAGAGGGAGAGAGAAAGAATCCCAAACAGGCTTCACACTGTGAGCAAAGAGCCCAACGTGTGGCTCAGACCCACAAACCACGAGATCGTGACCTGAGCCAAAGTCGGCTGCTTAACTGACTGAGCCACCCAGGGGCCCCTTCCTTCTCTTTTTGATTGTCTCCTCTATCCGCCACCCCCCCCTCCCCGCTCCCCGTCTACACTGGCTACTTTCCTGGTCGTCCACTCACAAACTGTCAGCTTCCTCCACAATTCTTCACACCCCTCTCCCTTCCTTCCTTGGAGAATCTAATCCTCCCTGTGGCTTCATTTATTCTCCGGACCATCCTGTCTGCCTGTCTAGTTGTCTCAGGACCTACTTCCAGCCTATTCCTGCCTCAAGCCATCTCAGATGATGCCCACACAGTCCTCTCAGGACAGAGCTCTGTGAAGTGACCCTGTCTCACCGCACCCCCCAAACTCCCGGAAGGTATCAAGAGACCTTAGCCTGGCGTCTCTTGGCTGTCTGTGTCCTCCCTCATCCACTCACGTATTTTTTCCTGGGGTCCTGGGGACAGTTTGCCCTCCTGCCCATGGGGTCCATGGTTTTTACTTGCTAAGAAGCCCTATTGCCCTCAACCCTGTCAAAATCCAACCCTCACTCAAGTCATTTCAACTGACTCTCTCTTCTGTGAAGCCCCATCAGAAGTCATTTCTTCTTTGCCCTCAAGCCATTGTGTTTGGGGAATGTTTTGTGGCTTTTGACATACGCTACTTTGTATGCAAATCTTTATTTATCTCTCTTGCCTTGTTCCTTCCCACTCCCGGAAGATTTCCTGCGGCCTTCCTGCTTCCCTCAGTGCCTGACAGAACTTGGATCACAGTAAATGCTCATTGAGCAGCCTGTCTGCTTATCTGAACCCAGTAGTTCCCAGGAGAAGCTTTCTCTCACGAATGCTCTTTCTCTTTCTTCCATAGAGCCACCCCCCGCTCTATGACTTGACCACCATGAAAGTGCCTACCGCTATCTGGATTGGGGGCAATGACGTCCTTGTCACACCCCAGGATGTGGCCAGGATCCTCCCCCAGATCAGGAACCTCCGTTACTTCGACCTGTTGCCTGATTGGAACCACTTTGATTTCATCTGGGGTCTGGACGCTCCTCAGCGGGTGTACAGGAAAATCATAGACTTGATGAAGTCATACTCCTGACGGCCATAGGTGCACTTCTGGGTTCAAAGTTGCGTGCAAGCCCGTGAGAGGCTTTGGGAAAGAGACTAATCATCAGGAGAGTCTTCTCCAGCCTCGTGCACCTCTTTGCTGTTGCTGAGATGCTCCCTTGCCTGGCATCCAATTCAGAATTATTTCAACTGTCCTGTTCTTTCTCTAAGCAATGCGCACTCCTTCCAAACCCCTTCCCCTCAGTCAAATCTCTTCCCCATGTTTTCATCTCTGCTAACTGTACACATGGAAGAGTAGTTCAAAGAGGACTTTTTTTTTCTTTCTTAGATAAAGTAAAATTTCCTAGAAGGGATGGCTCTGTAAAGGCAGCCACTTGGGAGTATATTTGGGGTGATGTGATCATAAGGCTTAGGCGAAATTGCAGTTAGGGCCATAGTCATTATGGTCATCTGTAAACAAGCTGTGGAAGAAAGCCCAGCCCACATCAAGCATGAAAGGAAACAGCAGACTGGGAAAACTAGCAAAATTTAAGTCTTCTGGGAGCGCATTTTACTGTTCAAGAATGAAAAGAAAGAGAGACAGAAATGGGAATGAGTCGGTAAGAGAAGCTGAATTACTGATTGTTAGAACACATAAGAAAAAATTCTCTTGTTTTTGCTCTAAAGATAAGTTAAACCAATCACCACTGGTGTCTTCGTTGTCGATGTGGACTTTGCACTATTGCCTGTGAACAAGTGACATTTAAAGCAGCTCCCAGAAAGCCAATTTTAGAAGCAGCACGGAAGGCACAGGAAGATTCCAAGTCTTGCTCTCCCTCATTCTCCAAATGATGCCAGACATTGATTCTAGGGTTTCGTACAGAGTTCCAAGAGAAGCAGGAAGTTATGTGTCAGTCTGTATCCTGAGTGGCATAAACTTGCAAAGGTTCTTGACTTTCTATGATAATGTCATTAACGGAAAACTGTTTACAATCCTCAAGGAATCATAAATAAATGATACACATGCATACCTCCCAAAGTTTATTTAAACTTAAAACAGGTAAATGTAAATTAGGTCACTGATATTTGCACGTGAGATCAGGGTTTGGGGGGATGTCAAATGCCACATCATCATTCTTCAAGAAACAATCCACGATTCATGATTTTTAATTTAAACGCTTGAATTTAATTAAACACATGAATTTAAGTTTAAATACATAATTTAATTTAAACCTATGAATTTAAACACTTCGTTTCAGTGTCTTTAAAAGGAATGACAATTTTAAAACACTTGGGAAGCCATTTTATTGTGTTTTTTTTAATGTTTATTTATTTTTGAGACAGGAGGGGAGGGGCAAAGAGAGAGAGGGAGACACAGAATTTGAAGCAGGCTTCAGACTCCAAGCTGTCAGCACAAAGCCCGATACGTGGCTTGAATTCATGAACCTTGAGATCATGACCTGAGCCGAAGTTGGATGTTTAACCAATTGAGCCCCCCAGACTCCCTTCAAATGGTATATAAATGACAATGGGACCCTATGGAGAAAATCATGTTCGTATTACCCTAGACCAAGATAACTTGGAAAATTAAGGCAGAAGATGAGAAAATGTTTTGGGTTTGTGTGTGTGTGTGTGTGTGTGTGTGTGTGGAAAGAAGAGGTGGATTGCTATTTTTTGCAAACTCTACCCACCAAATTGAGATGAGAAGATAGAACTACCATATGATCCAGCAATCCTGCCTTGGGGCATATATTCAAAGGAATGGAAATTACTATCTCAAAAAGATATGCATCTGCATGTTCATCGCCTTATTCACAGCAGCCAAGACATAGAAACAACCTAAGCGTCCATCCACAGATGAATAGATTAACAAAATGTGGCAAACACACACGAACACACACACACACACACACACACACACACTGGAATAATACTCAGCCATAAAGAAAGAAGGCAATCCTGCCATTTGCAACAACATGGATGGACCTTAAGGGCATTATGCTAAGTGAAATAGTCACACAGAGAAAGACAACTATTCTCAATTATCTGTGGAACTTAACAATATCAAACTCCTAGAAATGGAGAAGAATGGTGGTTTCCGGGGAGGGGGTTGGATTGCGGGGTGGGGGATGTCATCAAAGGGTTCACACTTCTAGCTAAGATGAGTACGTTCTGGGGATTATTACACCCTGGTGACTGTGACTGTAGCTCACAATACCGTACTGTGTACTTAAAAGTTGTTGTGAGAGCTTTAATGTTCTCCCCTGTAACAACAAAACAGTAATTATGTGAGATGAAGGATGTATTAACCAACCCTGGTGGCAAACATTTCACAACATACAGTGTATCAGATCATCAAGTTGTATATCTTACACTTATACAATGTGACATGCCAGTTATATCTTAATAAAGCTGGGTAAAAAAATTCAGATCAGTGGAAGATAGCAAATCAGGTCACCAATAACACATTTTTCATTCCTTTGTCTGAAACACCAGGATTGCTTACAAGAAAGCATAGAGTCTAGCAATCCACTAGTGAGGAACTTGGTTATACAGACTTTGTAACGCAAAGTTATCGAAAAGTTGACAATGTTTCTGTTTCTTTGTCTCACCCTTGCACTGACACAAAGCAGGAAACTCATAATCCTGTAACAGGCTCACTAGGGGACTATAGTTTCTCAAGTCTAAATATCCTATTAATATTTTGTATAGAACAAGGTAAATAATAACATTAATTTCTAATACAAATCCATGTCAAATGTAAAGTCTTCAGTGCATTTCTTTCAGGAAGTACAATTAGCTTCAGAGAGGCGAAACCAGACTAAAATAATGGCTAATCCAAGAGCAAGGAAGTTACTTGACCACCAGGGTCTTATTCATCTCTAACCACTTCCCATTCTCCTCCTGTGTAACTTTCCCACTCCTTCCAGAGTCTGGCCCAAACCCCATCAATTTTGAGATTTCCCTGAACCCCATGCCCCCAAATTAATACTTTTTCCAAATCACTTTTTAAAATATTTTTTAATGTTTATTTATGGGGGGGGGCTGCACAGAGAATCTGAAATGGGCTCTGCACTGACAGCAGAAAGCCCAATGCGGGGCTCCAACTTACAAACCATGAGTTCGTGAACTGAAGCAAAATCGAGCCAACTGAGCCACTCAGGCGCCCCACATCACTTTTTATTATGCTCCTGAATTATCTCTTTAGTCTATCTCCCTAATGCCCTTTAAGTGGCTTGAGAATAGATTCTATGCCTTTCTTATTGTGTAATCTTTCAAAATCGTTATTTTGCAATAATACGGATTGATGTCAAATTGCAAAAATAGTACAGAAAGTTCCCACATACTGTTCACTCAGCTTCCCCCAAAGGTAGTATCTTACCTAATTCTAGTGTACTCTCAAGACCGTGAGACTGACCTTGGTACATTCCACAGATCTTACTCAGATCTTAGAAGGTTTACACACACTTTTGTATGCACTTACGTGTGTGCACATGTGGACCAATGCAATGTTATCACATGTGTAGATTGTGTAACAACCACTACAATTAGGATCTAGAACGATCCATCATCACAGAAATTTTTTTCATGCTTTCCCTATATATGTAAATACCACTCTTACCGCTCCCCAACCCTCCTTGAACCTAACCCCTGGCAACCAGCAATCAGTTCTTTTATCTCTGTAACTTTGTGTCAGTGGGGTCATGCAGTATCTGAAGTTCTGGTACATTTCACTCACTTGAGATCCATCCATATTGTTAAATGTTAACTGTGTCAAGTTTGTTCCTTTTTACTGCTGAGTAGTAAGTACCCATGGTCTGGGCTTTTACCTTTTAACTTGTCAGTGCTTAGCACAGTGACTTGAAAGAAGAAAACACTCAACCTGGAGTCATTAATTTGATTAATTGCTAGTCCCACCCAAAGCTGAATTCCGTGCTGACACTCTCTGATGTATATATTGCTCTAGGGAGAAACGTCAGTTTCTCTGAGTTTCTTTCCATCAACTTAACTGCACAATACCTCACTCTTCCTATCTCAATCTGATATTTAGAGATTTCAAAACACTGATATGGTTCTCATTACATTTTTGAGTTGGAGGGGATTTCAGGAGTGCTTTGGGGTACAGTGAAAACAGATCGCTGGTATTCACACCTTGAGGGTTACGAAATATTTTCCCGGGTCAGCGTCAAGGTGTGACAGGCTTCTGCCTCAACAAAATCTCTATCAGCATCATCATGTCTCCTACAGAGCCAATCCAGATGATAAGAAGAATGACAACATTTTGCAGTCATTCAGAATCTGTGTGAAGTATAAATAGAAGCACCCATACGTTTTTTCCAGCAACTCCTACCTTTGCCATTTAAAACACGTTTTTATTGAGGGACAGCTGACACAGTGTTATATTGATGTCAGGTGTATAATATAGTGCTCCAACAACTCTATACACGATGCTGTGTTCACAAGTGTGGCTCCCACGTGTCACCACATGACGCGATCGCCATACTGTTGACTTGATTCCCTGTGCCGTGTCTTTTATTCCCATGACCTGTCCATCCCCTTCCCGGAAGCCTGTGTCTCCTACTCCCTTTCCCCGTTTTCCCATCTTTCCACCCCTCCCCTCTGGCAAACTGTCAGCTTGTTCTCTGTATTCATGGGTCCATTTCTGTGTCTGGTGGTTGGTTAAGCTTTGTTTTGTTTGGTTTGGTTTTTCTTTGTCATATTAATCTGTGTGATTGCTTTCCTAACCAAACCTCAGTCAACTGAGCTCAGAAAGTTAGCTTATTTGGAATACGATGGGCCCTTCGGAGCAAAACAAGCACTTTCCAGTGCTCACTGGAAGGAACAGCACATAAACTAAAGTTGGAATTAGAGAAGATCAGCATCACTTCTGCCTAAGGATGACTTACAAATTTGTGGAACATCCCGTATATTTTTTATGTTTATTTGTATTTTTACTTTTTAATGTTTATATATTATCTTTGAGAGAGAGAGCATGAGCAAGGAGAGGGGTAGGGAAAGAGAGACACAGAATCCAAAGCAGGCTCCAGGCTCTGAGCTAGCTGTCAGCACAAAGCCTGATGCGGGGCTCAAACCCACAAACCATGAGATCGTGACCTGAGCCAAAGTCAGATGCTTAACTGACCTGAGCCAACCAGGCGCCCTATATATATGTTATGTTTGATATAATACATATTTTATTTGAAAGAGAGAGAGAATGAGCAGTAGAGGGAGAGAATCTTAAGCAGACTCCATGTTGCTTGGTCTCTCGATCAACCGACCGAGAGGAAATGCAGGAAATCCAGGAAGTGCAGGCAGCCACTTGAAGCTGGGAAAGGCAGGGAAGCAGATTGTCCCCTGAAATCTTCAGAAAGAACACAGCTATCAACACCTTAATCTTAGCTTTCTGATCTTCAGAACTGTAAGAGAATAAACTTATGTAATTTTTTTAATTTTTTAATGTTTATTTTTGAGAGACAGAGAGAGAGACAGAGAGCAAGCAGGAGAGGGGCAGAGAGAGAGAGAGAGAGAGAGAGAGGGAGACACAGAATCCAAAGCAGACTCCAGGCTCCGCACTGTCAGCACAGAGCTGGATGGGGAGCAGTGAGATCATGACTTGAGCCAAAGTCTGATGTTTAACCATCTGAGCCACCCAGCTGCCCCTAAACTTATGCAACTTTAAACCATGAAATTTGTGGTGATCTGTCGCAGTGGCGATAGGAAACTAACATCCTGTGGTTCAGTACGATTTAACACCATTGTATTATTCAGTAGCTTGTGCAGCAGCTAAAATTGCCCGTAGTCCCAAGGAGGGGAGGCTACACTTGGGGACACAGGGAACTCCACTGCGTCATCAAGGAAAACAGTAGCCATAGATTAAAGCACCTGCGGAAGGATGTACTCCTGAGGCAGCGAAGCTTGTTGTCACGATGATGGCTGATTACAGGGGAAGAGAGTGTGGTCAGAGTCCTGCTTCCTGCCTTCCTCAGTATCTGAGCTGCGGTGACAGCATTCCTGAATTAGCCGTCCTTCAGCAAATGCATTCTGCCCTGAGGTAGGTCATCCGTATGGTTCTTCCTGTCCCTAAATTGCACTGCCTTTCTCTGGATTAAAATAAGGCTGGGAATATTCTCTGAAATTAAAAAAAAAAGTTTATTTTGTTTTTGTGCAATTGCAAAAGTAAAATATATTCATCCTAAGTATCTTGGAAAATAGAGACACTAACAAAAAAAATAATAAATAACCAAAATTCTCACCCTCCAGAGAAAAACTACTTGGTTACTATTTTGATAGATTTCTTTCTGGTCTTATTTCTATTCAACTCCGTTTATAACTTAAAAATATTCAGTAAAAATTATTTAGTAGCCTTGATCCTCCCCTTCGAAACTTACTATAAATGTGTTAATACACTGCGACCGCGGTATTTGTGATTACAGAAGATAATTGTTCTCAGGATGAACTGGAATTTCTGTAACCATTTCACTCACCTGATACTTAGGATGTTTTTGCTCACCTCGGATGGCTCCTAGAAATAATTTTTTTAAATATTTTTATGTCTTTATTTTATTTTGAGAGAGAGAGATAGAGAGTGAGCAAGGGAGGGTCAGAGAGAGAGGGAGACACAGACTCTAAAGCAGGTTCCAGGCTCTGAGCTGTCAGCACAGAGCCCGATGTGAGGCTCGAACCCATGAACTGTGAGATCATGACCTGAGCCTAAGTTGGACGTTTAGCCACTGAGCCCCTAGAAATATATTTCTGAATTAAGACTGTTTAATTTTGTAATTAATTGCAAGATTGAAAGAATAAAAGAGAGGGTAGTAAGTGGTGACTCTTTTGGGGGAAAGGAGAATCCTTTTACTTCGTATTACACGTGTTGAACAAGAGAACATCCTTGCCTTCCCCTTCACTTTCTACTGGAGAAAGAAAAAGGGCAAAGAGAGATGTTCTGGAAGGGGAGTAATTTCTTAAAGAGGAAAAAAAAACAAATGAGAGTATTTTTTCCTAGAATATTTAGATAACTTTATAGATATTCTCATGTCGCATTTTTCCATCACATAAAGATACGACACATGGACAGTTCTCAATGTGGCAAAACGGGGAGGGTCTTTTCAAAATCTTTGCTTTATTAGAGAAGTCTCCTGGTAGGCACCCTGTTGATTGAATCAACACAATCATATCGTATGGCCTTAGAGTGTCTGCTTCGGCTGCCCACACAGGTTATTAGATGAAGAGCTGCCAAGTGTCCTGCTGGCTCAGTGCTGCCACACTGACAGTGCATGAGCACGGCTTCAGAGCCAGGGCCAGGCAGGTCTGCCTAAACCTGACCTTGCTAGCAGGTGCTGCTTCAAAGAGTGCAGTCTGTTGTCAAGGTCACCGCCAGCTTCAAACTCAGACATTTTTCCTGAAATGTGAAAAAGCAAATTTCCAAGTAGTCAGATTTATGTTTAGTCTTCTCCACCTCAAGCCTACAAATTCATCCCAGTAAAAATGGCAACAATAAATACCAACAACGTATTACATGGCTTCCGGATGCCAGGCACCACGCTGCATACCTCATGCATAATATTTGCTTTAAAGGCTTTACAACAATGTTGCAAAGAAGGTGTTATTATTCATTTATAGGTAGGAAAAGGGAAAATCAGAAGATCGTCCAACGGCCCATAGCTGGTGAGAGCAGAGCTGGGACTTGAGTCAATTGAGCCACCCAGGCACCCCTAAATGTGATCTCTTTAAAAAAGCAGAGTTGAGGGGCACTTGGGTGGCTCAGTCAGTTAAGCATCTGACTCTTGATTTTGGCTCTGGTTGTGATCTCACGGTTTGTGGGATCAAGTCCCAAGTCGGGCTCATGCTGATAGTACAGAGCCTGCTTGGAATTCTCTTTCTGCCCCTCTCTCCTCTCATTGCTCTCTCTCTCTCTCTTTCAAAATAAATAAATAAACTTAACAACAAAACCCAGAGTTGAACAGCCACGCACTTTGGCCCCCGCCATTGAGGGTACAGCGCTTACCACTGCTGGGCTGTGTCTCCAGTTGATCCCTTCTCTCATCCAGGCTCCCTCTCTCTGCATAAGAATATATCCTGCTTCATGCTACCCTCCCTAATCCCACACCCCAAGTATGGATTCACCGAGCCTGATTCTCCCCAGAGCTCCAGGACTAAATAGATCCCCAGCCACGGCGCTCCTGCCTGCTAGCAAAAGTTCCAAACTCTCAAAAGGGGAAAGTATGAGACATTTTCTAATTCTTTTAATGAAGAAACTAGATATAATGTTAGAAAAGAGATTATAGAAACCATCTCACCCAGTGATTTTAAAACAATTTTAGAACAAAAAATCTTTTCCAACAAAAAATATTACATAAGGCTCCAACACAAACAAAATAAATGAGTAGTAGATAGCTAGTCTAAGCTTATCATGTCAAAATCACATTTAGGGGCACTTGAGTAGCTCAGTTGGCGAAGCATCTGGTCCTTGATTTCAGCTCAGGTCATGATCTCCTGATGCCTGGGTTCCAACCCCGTGTTGGGCTCTGCCCTGATAGCGCAGCCTGCTTCTGACCCTCTGTCTTCCTCTCTTCCGACCCTCCTCTGCTCTCTCTCTCTCTCTCAAAAATACATAAACATTAAAAATTTTCTTAAAATCCATTTATAATCTTCAGTCATCATGCAGTGATAAAGATGGATCGACTTTGAGAATCCCCAGAACTAGAAATGATTATAAGCAAGCATTCTTGGTTATACTTTAGTGCTCTATTTTGTTGAGTTATACGATATGTTACAATCTGCACAAAAATGGGTTGAAGTCATCATTGTTTTTAAACAATTAAGGAGTTTAAAACAATCTCAATTCTCTTCAGTTATGTCAGAGAGCTGAGGAAATGCCACTCTAAGTTGCTGGCACGACTTAATGACTAATGACTTAAGGCGCCCCCTTCCGGCTGATTTATTACCTATGTGAAAATCCTAGGATCCTCCTTTTTTCTGATGTCATTCTCAAATTGCCAGACCTCCTGCCCCAGCCAGAATCCACACACTCTGAGTGTGGCTATGGAGAGAGTTGTGAGTCAGTGCTCAGACCAGGGCTCCTGGGACCCTGATCGTCTCCATGGTCCATGAGCACGGGAAGAAATAGCCCTCCTGTGCCCACCATCCCATCTTTAGCTAGATCTGGATGACAGATCGAGTGGGTATAGATGTCACCGAGTCCCTAAGCTTTCACTTTCTTTTGCCAAAATGCTCTCCACCAGGGCCCTGTGTCTAACTAGCTCTCAGGTTTTTTGTTGTTGTTTTTTTTAATAATTCTTCCAACCCAAGTTATCTTCCTTCATGATTTGCAGGCACACATTCAGGTTTTGTCACTTCACTTCAAATTTTCCTTCCTTCTTTGACGCACTCTTCAGGTAATCAATCTGATGATAGATACAATGAACTGGGAATGCTAACATCTAAGGACATCAGGGTGATTGCTTCTTGTTGTTGCTTTCTAACTGATAAGCGTGCCTAAGAAAATTATTTTGCTACATCTGAAGCAGTTTTGGAAGTTCAAGTCCTTCACTGTGCTTCTCGGAACTCTTTTATTGCTGGGTTGAGTGGCCTCATATACTAACCATCTCAATAAGTGAGGAAAAGTTCCTTTATCAGAGTATTTTGCAAAATGCCTCCGTGGGCAGCATTAGGTGACTCACAGCACTTCCTTGGCATCGTACGGACCACATCCATGTGATCTCATTCTCTAGGCTTATATATTGTTTGTTAAATGCAACCCAGACATATGATACTTAATTAATGTTTAAATCCATTTTGAGATGAAAGAAAATTGGACCCACATAAACTATCATTAGCAGCCAGAGAAACGAGCAACCCGCGTGCTTGTTTCTTTCACTCCCCCCTCCTTGATTTTCCCCTATAAAGTTTTAAAACCTCAGAGAGGTCGTGGTTATTATGAATCATCTTTTTACAACATTTTTTTGGTGCTGGTGGATACAGGGAAATCGTTAACCCCAAAAGTCCCAGTCCGACTTTATCCTCAGGATTAAATTCCCTTCAGGGGAAAGAGCCATTTCTGGAGCTCCTACTCCGGCGGACAGGATGTCCAGCTCATCCTCACAACCATTCAGTTCACCTGATAAAAGTACAAATCACTGGGTCCCCAACCTGGAGATGCTCACTCACTCAGATGTCCCTCCGTCTGACTCTCGTGAATAGGGGAGGGAAAGTCAGCTTTGAAAACTTCCGCCCCACCTGGTCTGCTCACAGCCAGAGCTCTGAAAAGAGCTCACAATTAGTATATGCAGCTGTCATTCAAAGGAACAAACAATGTCAGGGAGAATAAAATATTCCTGTTGTGGAGCGAGCCCAGGAATGTCAGTGTCAAGTCTCTGTGCTGACAGCTCAGAGCCTGGTGCCTGCTTTGGATTCCGGGGCTCCCTCTCTCCCTCCCCTGCTCAAGTCTTTCTCTCTCTCCTTCAAAAATAAATAAACATTTAAAAAATAATATTTAAAAAGGGATGTCTGTGTGAAAAGTCACACAGCCAGCTCATCATGACCATTAGCTCCTCTATAAAACTACTTTTGGAGACTTTATCAACAGATACGAAAATCCAGCAATTTAAAATACTGCTTTTAAAACATGTTCATATACCTTTTCCAAGTAGAATTTTTTTTCTCAGACCTATGTTCATATGCCACAATGGCTCTAAGACAAGATTTCATAGTCTTGTGAAATCGAATGAGGTTGACATTTTGAATGGGGAAATTCTTTGCAGTATGTGCTGTATGTGCTGGATGCGGGGAGGGGCGGTCACTGCCTTGTTCCTTGTTTATTTAGCAGTGTCTCTGGCCTCTGCCACTAGATGCCAGTAGCTTCTCCCCTAGTAGTGACAACCGAAAATGTCTCCAGACATTGCCAAACGTGGAAACAAATTGCTCCCAGCTGAGAAGCCTTCCTCTGAGAAAATCACGTAAGCTCTCTGAGGCTTCCAAAGCTTGTAATAGAAGATGAAAAAGCAAAGATCACATGCATGGCAGTGGAATCAGACAGAAAAGACTATAGGGTAAGTTTTACTTGTAAAATGAAACAACTACTGATTTAAAAAATCCAGATTCCATACCCACCCATATGGAAAAATGAATTTCAAATGATCTGGAGTTCTAAACAAAAATCATTGGGAAACTATTGGAAAATATATAGAATATATTTATATAACTTTGGGGTAAAGAGAATTTGTCTTGGAAAAAAAATCAGAAAACTTAGAAGCCCAAAAAGAAAACTTCACGAGGCTTGATTCCATAGCATATTAACGTTTCTGTAAAATGGAATAAGAACTAAAGAAATCAGCATTTTAGAAGGAGAAAAAGAGAAAATATTTGTAGGACATATAACAAACTAAAGATCAGTGTTCATAAAAAATAAAAACCTAGCAAATCATTTTAAAACGGCAGAGAAAATAGGTTAATAATTTGAAAGGGTAATTCGTAACGAAAAATCACTAGCCAAAGCACATGGAAATTTCCAAGGTTCATTGTACCTCCAAAACAATACAAACAAAAATTTTAATATCATCTTGATTTCATCAGATTGGAAAAATTAAAAAGATTTATGAAATGGGATGCCTGGATGGCTTAGTCGGTTAGACATCTGACTCTTGATTTAGGCTCAGGTCATGATCTTACAGTTCTGGGCTCAAGCCCCATGTCGGGCTCTGTACCAGGGTGCAGAACCTGCTAGAGATTTTCTCTCTCTCCACTCTCTGCCCTCTCCTGCTTTCTCTCTGTCTCTCTGTCTCTCTCAAAATAATAAGAAATCAAATTTAGGAAAGGCAGAATCAATAAATGAAGACATGAAGCAACAATCACGCACATGTCTTATTATGAGAATTTCCACTGGGTCTATCTTTTGGGGCCCATTTAGCAGTTATCTGTGAGAATGTACAAACTATATAACCTTAGATCTAGTATTCCCCGTCTTCCACCTATCCTTTAAAAATACTCTTATATGTGCACACAACAGGTGGCTATGAGGGCACTCACTATGGTAGTGTTGTGACAAGTAAGCCGTGCAGACAGAGGAGAGCCAGCCATCAGCATTGAATGGTTGGGGCATCCTCATATCTCGATCCCCACACTGTGGCTTTTTGCAGTCGTGAAATTGAATGAGGTAGGTTTAAAATATTGAAATGAAAAGGACTTTTCTATGACAGAAATTTCCAAAGCTATATAGAAATATGGAAACATATACATCGCTCTGTAAATAAATATATTTATTCATGTAAATAAAGCTGCATGTGTTTTGTATGTATAATTATGTGTGTATGTAAACATATAAAAAGTATCTTGGAGGTGACACATCAAATTATTAATGGGGATTAACTTCAGGAAGAAAAGATGAACATCTAATTTTGTGTGCTTCATAGTATTTCAAATTTTGTCACAAATATGTATTCTGTGTAACATGTAATTTTTATTTTATGTGTTTAAATTTTTTTAATGTTTTATTTATTTTTGAGAGAGAGAGAGACAATGTGAGCAGGGGAGGGGCAGAGAGAGAGGGAGACACAGAATCCCAAGCAGGCTCCAGGCTCTGAGCTGTCAGCACAGAGCCTGACACGGGGCTCCAACCCAGGAACCACGAGGTCATGACCTGAGTTGAAGATGAACGCTCAACCAACTGAGCCATCCAGGCACCCCTTTTTATTTTTAAGGTTTTTTTTTATAATTTATAAATGAAAGTCAGGACGGTGAGCTCAATGATTTCAGAAGTCTGTGATTTCAGCTCTAACAAACTATGGCTTAATTAATCCTGGGTTGGAAATAAATCTGAAAAGATAATCCACCAAGCTTCTCTCCATATCACAGGATCCTTCGAGAAAAAATAATAACTGTTTCTTAAGCCTACACATGTGCTTAGCCCGTGTGTATACGTTTTCCCATTTATCATCGTGACCCTGTATTTTCACTGAGGTGCTGAGAGGTTGAGGGGCTCACGGAAGATCACGAGCCCAGCAAGGGACAGAGTCAGGAGTCAGACTTGGACCAGCCTTCAGTGCCTGTGACTGTGGCTCTCCACACCAGATGATTCCTAGTTTTACTGGTTGGTGGAGAAACTGGTTTATTTCATTCTTTTTTTTTTTTTAATGTTTATTTCTTTTTGAAAGAGAGGGAGACAGAGTGTGAGTGGGGGAGGGTCAGGAAGAGAGGGAGACACAGAATCTGAAGTAGGTTCCAGACTCCGAGCTGTCAGCCCAGGGCTTGAACTCATGAACCACAAGATCATGAGCTGAGCCAAAGTTGGACGCTCAACCCACTGAGCCACCCAGGCGTCCCCAAAACTGGTTTCTTTTATAAACATCAGGTCAGGCAGCAAAAGGCCCTGGTGCAGGAGCACTGCCAAGCATCATAACCACCGTGATCTGCATGAAATAAAATGCAGTGCTGTGCTCAATGCTATTCTGCACAAGCATTGCCTTCTTCTCTCACTCAACCCCCACAGCAGCCTGGGAAGGAGGTGCCATCACGTTAACGTGTTTCAAGGGAGGACACCGAGGCGCAGCAAAGGTACGAAAGTCTCCAAGCAGAAAGTCACACATGCAACCAGTGTAGAAGACCCCAGCCTGTCCCCCCACCACAACACTCAACCAGTAGACAATTGCCCACAAACAACAGCCCTGGGAGTGTTCTGTAAGGAACCTCAGCAACAACACAGTGTAACAAATAACCTGATATAACCACACCCGACAACAAAGGAAGACATCTTGGTTTTGCCTGCATCACCCCGTCCCGGAAGCCGGCATTGGCCAGTGTGAAGGGCGAGGTCCCCAGCTAGAGACAGTCCCTCCTGCTGAGAACGAAGGAGGAAGGGAGGCGATGAGATTCCCCAGCCTTTCAGGACACGCATGAGAGACCTGCTTTGGTTTCACCCACCCAGTCAGCCAGGCCAAGACAATTAGAGACACGTGGGAACAAAGAAGAAAGCAGGGTCACCAAGACCAGGCACAACATCAGGACCATCATAGGTCCCAGTCACGGCCCTGCAGACCAAGCTGGCCACTTTTCCCACTAAAGAAACCAGTGGCCACACAGAGCCCACAGACCTCACCAGCTTTTGCTGCGCAGTATTCACGTCCCCAGACCCAAGCCCCCTGAGCACCTGCTCCCCTCCAGTCCCCTGCCCCACGATGCTACAGCTGCAGGACAACAAGTCACCAGACTAGACCCCCACGGCCAACGCACACACTCAGGGCTAGTCCCTCAGCCGTGCTCTTGCACACCACCTGCCAGACGCCAGTCACGGACCTCCGCTGCCATGTGCCTGCCCAATGGGTGATGGTACCGTCATTGGGAGAGCGCAGGGACAGTCAGGGCCCCCGCAGCTGCCCTTGCCACCTGCCCTGCCTCCCCCTGCACTCTACGTGGGTTTGCAGTCGGCCCCTGCAGCTGGCCCCCAGGGTCAATTGTGTGCACAGCACCAGCTCCAGCCATCACTGTCGCCTACCCTGATCCACAGCCCCTGGACCTGCTGAGGACTCCAGCCACCCTTGTCACCACTGCAGACCCCCACAGAGCTCACCTAGGACCACACAGTTGTCGACACCCTGGACCTCAGCAGCCTGAGCCAAAAAGGCATCACTCCCTCCCCGATTCTGTGCTGACACTTATAAGTTATTTAGAATTGAATAACTTCATTCTAACTTAAAACAATTTGTATTTTTTTTAAAAAAAAGAGCCAACCTATGCTGATTCCTAGAGCTGAGAGGCATTGGTTGGTTTCAAAATGAGAATCATGTATCTTCAGACGCGCCAGACCCACTGGGAGGGTAGATAAACCCCAAGGCCATTTGCCTCAAGGCCTGGAGTGTCCTTGAAAATAACTCTCGGTGCAAGAGGAAGGGGTCAGGCCTGAGTTCAAGACAGTACAGAAGTTCCGGATGTTTGATCACAGAGAGAGTCTGCTCAGAGCACGGTCTCAACTTCAGAGAGATTCCACAAACCCAGCCCCCACGGGACTCAGGGCTTCCGCTTGTAAAACCTGTTCAGTGTTGTAACAAAACTCAGTTCAACGTTGAGGGAACGCAGCCCAAAGGTGAGAGCCCTTCAACCCACATCTCAAACGGAAAAGAGGATTTCTCTTCCAGTTGGGGGTTGGTTTGTCTTTTTTCCTTTTTTTTTTTTTTTAACTCTTGTGTTCCCATGAGTTTTCTGTTTTTTGGTTTTTCTCCTGTTTTGTTTGTTTTAACTGTTTCCATTTTTATAGTTTTTACACACACTACATCTTTGCTCTTATGTGATTTTGATATTTAATTGATTTATACATAGTGTCCTTTGGGGGAGACCTATTTTCTTAGTTTCAAAATGGCAAATTATTCCAGATATTGACACAATAAAAACCCATTTTAAAGGACGACAGAGTTTTTTTTAATAGAAACCCCTGCAGATAGATCTCTTGAGATAAACAATCCCAAGTTGGAGGTCACGTTGGAGCAGCTGGACCCCCATCACCCTAATGCTTCTGATGCTTTCCATGTTTCTGAGTTGCTCATGTGGCCAAAATTCTGGAATGGGGAAGAACTAAACTTATATCACGTTTGCTCAAAATGTAACTTTCTCAGCTGGATTTAGAATGTCATTTACCTGCTTCCAAAATGATACTTGTAAGCTCCTAAAAGTCACCCAAGAATTTGGTAGCCAAATTGAGCTGTTATTTTCTCTGCACTGTTCACACCCACGGAGGACACAGTGTATAAAGATTGAAAACAAAACTACCCAAAATATAGGATTCCTTCTGAACTAATCAGGTTTTTGGCACCAATTCTTTTATTAATAAATCTGTGTGATATTCACAAGTTTATTAATCCGATGTGGGAACCCATCTTACCTGAATATATTAGAGCAAATGGGAGTAGATTTCCCAATTTATAATGAAATCACAGAACAATTCTGAATGTCAAATCCAGGAGAGAATGTTTTAAAGAGACCAGTTCCCAGAGACTGACGTCATTTCTTCTGATGGTAGTGAGACTTTGTCCCTGAATGGGGAAGAGGACACCGAAGTGCAACACTGTTTTTTCTCTCCATGTGTTAGTAACACTAACCAACAAATTAAAACACCTGAATGTCAGTTCTGGTGTTACCACAACCTCGTAGGCAATATTGGCCAATCATTTCATGCATTCACTTTTCTAAAAACAAAAGAGCTGCATGGAGTTTGTCTTTTTTTCTAGCTACGTGACATTGAGAAGTCCTAAAAGGGCAGTGGTGGGAGCCAAAGTCTGACTTTGCAGAACCGGAGAGTGAGCACGGAGGGGACGGAGGACATGGGGCTCTGCGGAGTTGGACAGCTGTCCCTGCAGTCCTGAACTAGGTCAAAGGGCCCCTCCGTAGCAGTATCTGATCAGCCTGGTGGGAACATTGAGGTGGGTCCGGGGAAGCGCCTCTGGCTTACGCCGCCACACCCGTGCAGCTGGCCCAGCCCGGGCGAGGCTGAGACTGGGGGTGGTTTTGTCACAGACCCATCAGTCCTGTTCTGGCCGGGGCTCGCTGGCCTACCACATTCCAAGTCTGTCAGTTCGTGTGCTGCTCTGCTCCCTTCTGAAGAGCTGATGTAGGAGTAAAGAAATATATCACTTAAAGTAATGTGTGTTTTCTTACATTCGAACGCATTCTTTCTTACTGTCCTAAGTCTACCCTCCTGGCCTGTTTAAATAATAATAGAAGGGTAAGGAGGGATTGGCGTGACCACACAGTACATCAAACTGGGACATTTAGTTCGTGCAAATAACTAGGCCGCAACTCCTTTTAGTTACTGCAGCCGATTTAATTAGCGGGTGTCCGTCTGATGAATCTCGGCAATAAGCCAGTGGGGCCAGCCCCACATAACACGTTTTGCACATGTCTGTTTAGTGGAGCCACATCAACAAATGGTCTAAATGTGGAAGATGCATTTTCTTCCAATCGATAATCTCACTCATCACTAAAAAAGAGGAAATGTCCTGTAATTTTCTGACATGTTAAATGAAACACCTTATGACTACATCGATCTTCAGTGAAAGGACTGATCACTGAAACCCTAGAAGGTGGCTATAGAAACTTGTCATGTTTTCTGCAGAGCTTGTATCTTTCCACCCTTTGAAGGAAGATTAAATACTGGGGGCGGGGGCGGGGAAGGGGCGCCTGGGTGGCTCAGTCGGTTAAGCATCAGACTTTGGCTTGGATCATGATCTGGCAGTTTGTGGGTTCAAGCCCCCCATTGGGCTCTGTGCTAACAGCTCAGAGCCTGAAGCCTGCTTCAGATTCTGTCTCCGTCTCTCTCTGTCTCTTCCCCACTTATTCTCTCTCTCTTTCTCAAAAATAAATAAACATTAAAAAAAAAACTAGGAAGAAAAGAAAACTGATCTCCCTATGGTTCTTATTTCCGGATGATGGAGAACAGGGGTTTTATGGGCTGTATATGTGTGTGTAGCTCCAGGTTGCATCAAAGAAAGTTCTACACACCTAGAAGGTGAGGATTGGTGAGTCTGAGCTGTGTGAGCGGTAGGAGGAGCCTGGTGGCATTGGGACATCCTGGGCCACATTTCCAGTCTACCTGGTGCTCTTTCCTTCCTGTCAACAACGCTTGTTGAATTTGTCTCAGAATTTGGGGAGGCATCCTAGCTGGAACATTCAGGACTGGATTTTAAACCTGCAGAGCCTTCTGACATTAGAGCCAGTTGTTCTACTGGAAAAAACATAAATGCAGATGTCGGATCATGTCAAAACTCTTGTCAAGAATGTGGCTTGTCTCACACAGGACGGAGATGTGGCTTCTGATTCTGGTGGCATACTTGTTCCAAAGAAATGTGAATTCAGGAGGGATGCCAACTAAAGCGGCGGACCCAGAAGCATTCATGAATGTTGTAAGTTGGGATTTTCCATGCTTGGGGGGGGCGGGGGGGAATGAGGTGGCTCACGTGCTAACTTTTGCACCGTGTGTTATCTGAGTTACGTGTGATATTTATATGCGGTGGTGACTTCTGCGAGCAGAGCGGAGTCCTAAATCAGCATATTGTACTAGGAACAAAGCCAGCATGGGTGTGAGTAAGCCTGCATTCTCCTTGAACAAATTCAGTAAATTTGGGCCAATGGCTTAATCCATTTGCTTCAAGCACAATTTAACTCTTTCCTGGATTCTTGAGTTCATTCTTGGAATTGAGAAATCACCATGGTGTCTTGAGCCACACCCAGACCCTTGATTATTGCCGTCTCCTCTGTGCTCTTTATTCTTCCTCTACTTGCTCCCGTATTAGAAAGGTCTCGCTTCTCACTCCTTCCTGTCAAGACACCTGCTTCTGGTCGCATCCTGTGCCCATTGTAGTCTATTCTCTGTACCCTCTTTTGGATTGGTCACTCGGTTGGCTGGCGGTAAGAGGAACCTGATGAAATCTAGAGAGGCCCCTTCAAGTGGGTAAAACTCATGAATGGCGTGACATCTTTTTAGATACCCACAGAAGTTTTCAGCTTACTTTCGAGTTCTTAGCTGAGCTTAACAGCGTCCATCATTAAGTTGTACGTGTCCCGGAGCAGACATTGTCATGAAAGTGGCAGAGAGATTGTGTCCTCCTCGCTGCCCTAAGCAGTAGGTAGTATCGTCCCCATTTTTCAGATCAAGACACTGAGAATAAAGAGGCTGTAAAGAACATAAATTGGGCCACACCACTGGCAGGCAGCTTGGCTACCAATTTCAGTCCAGGCCTGTCCAAACACAAACCTCATCATTGTGACCACTGTGCAATAAACCCTCCCGGGTGAGGAGATGCTACCTCCTGCCTTCTGGCCCGGCGAGGGGCCCACACACATTCCTCTGCGTTATTACGTGGAGGGAGCCTCTCTAGCCATGGACAGAGCCTCACCCACTGGGTGTGCCCAGCACCAAGCGCTGTCAGGGCCTTAGGAGCCCCAATCCTAAAATTCATTGGCTCGGACTCTGCCATTGAGAGTTTATGCATGGAGAGGCAAAGTAAAATAGGAAATTCATATAATTACTGATTTAGACTCAAAGAAATGGAATACACGTGGTTCAGCGTCTGAACAGATTTGATCCTGTCTACTGATTTATACGGATATAATCTGTCCTATAGTTTGATATACAGCTGACTTCATGCATGTGTTTTTCTAGCTGGTGTTAATAGGTGAGCACCTATTAGGCCCTAGTTACGTGCCAATCGCTAGGTGACAGAGATCGAAGAATACCAAAAGACCCGAGTTCATGGAGCTTTACAGTACAGCAGAGAAAATAAGCACTCGATTACTAATGACAAGAGCAGTGAAATCAAAGAAGAAAACATAAAATAGGGGGACCTAATCCAGGGAATTTTTTCTGAAGAAAAAAAACAAAGGTCTCTTAACCTCAAGTCTGCAAAATGAATAGTAGTTGCTTGAAAGGGTGGGGGTGATTTTTAAGTATAGTGGTCGCTAATGTTTATTGAACACCTATTATGTGCCAGGAAATCTAGTGAGTGGTATATGTGCATTTTCTCTTCACATTCCCTGCAAGAACCCAATGAAGGATACACCATGAGCTTACCTCATGTATAGGTTCATAAGTTGAGGAACAGAGACAGGTTAACTAATTTTCCCAAGACCATACAGCTAGTTTGTGTATCAGTGTTAGAACCAGGATTAAAAGTCAAGCAATGGTCTCTCCTCACTACTAGACCCCTTTTCTCATGTTCTGCACTGGGTATTTCAGCCCTGGGGTCTCTTCTCTTGGTCCTTTTAATGCAGCAGCTGATAGAAAAAATTCCCTCTTCTGAGTGATGGCAGCGGTTAGGTATAGTGAAGATACGGAGGAGATTTCCAAAGCCTCATATTTTACAAAGACCGTGTACAGGTGGTAAGTGTATAGAGTGGGTCCTTCACCAGGGGTCCGCTCATAGGCAACAAGCAAGAAATCAGGAACTGCGGAAAGTATATACACAAACATGCTTGTGTGCCCATGTTGGCATTCCTTCTTATAGTTCTCGAATTCACTGAGGGATCCTTGACCCGAAAATGTTAAGAACTACTGCTCTTGAGTCTGTGTTTTTTATTTTGTTTTATTTTTTTATTTATTTAATTTAATTTTTATTTTATTTTTCTTTATTTTTCTATTTTATTTTGTCTTTATTTTATTTTTCTATTTTATTTTCCTTTGTTTTTATTTTATTTTAAGAGCACAAGCAGGGAAGGGGCAGGAAGTAAAGGAGAGAGAATTTTAAGCAGTTTTGTGCCCAGCACAAAGGCTGACCCAGGTCTCAATCCAATGCTCCTGGGTTCATGACCTGAGCCAAAACCAAGAGTTGGATGCTCAACTGGCTGAGCCACCCAGGTGTCATGGGTCTTTTTTAGAGCTGAAAAGATGCTGTGCTTTTTCCTTAGAGCGAAATCATCCAACATCAAGGCTATCCCTGTGAGGAGTATGAAGTCATGACGGAAGATGGCTATATCCTTTCTGTTAACAGAATTCCTCAAGGCTTAACACAACTTAAGAAGACAGGTATGGTTGCAACATGGCGGCCTTCCCTACAGTAATGACTTCCTTGTGGTTTGGGTATGTAGAGGAGAGTCTGTGTTCTTGTTACAGACTGGGGCCCATTGTTTGGGCCAAAAGATAGCTTCACTACCCCTGTAATCTCCATCACCACCACCCCATTTATCCAAATATCCCCAATTATCTTAAAGAAACATAGTGTTTGCTTAAAAAAAAAAAGACATTCCAGAAAGGTCCATTTCTTGACCCCTTCTAGCACATAACCTATCTCCAAACTCTTCTTATGCAGATCATCTTAAATATTCACTGATGATCTCTTGAACAGACCATACCAGCCCTGCTCTTGAAAAATGTAAATTCCAATATGGCACCCTGTGCCCACACTTGCACACTCTGTATTCCCCACCCAAGTAGCACCTTAAGTATTTCAGATGTTGCCCAAGTTCTCACTAATTTTTCTTGAGAATCAGGCAACACATGTACATTTAAAATTTTTTGATACCTTTCTTCAATTCATATAATCACATTTTTTGTATATGGGATTTTTGGCTCATGCTGGCTTTTAAAAAATTCTCATTCATTACCAACGAAAGTGTGCCCACTCTCTATCTCCATTTGACTCTGTTCCTTTGAATACTCTAGCTCTACTTGTATAACAGCAACTACATTATTTCATTATTTGTGATGAATGCAAATGATATAATTTCATATTCTGTTCTTTCTAAATGCCAAGCACAATGCTACGTGTTTTATTTGCATTTGTCTCACTTAACTTTCACAATCATCCTAAGGAGCTGGCACTCACAAAGGCTAAGTAACTTGTCCAGAAAGTCTATGCTAGCACTTGCTAGAATATTGCAAAACCCGCACTCAAATCAGGATCTGTCTGCCGCTCTAGCCCTCGTTCTTAACTAGAACCAGGGAAGGGTGCGTGTATCCTCCTGTCTTCGGTGTAAACAAGTGTTAGGGTTCTGTGGTATTCCAGTTTACACTTGGGCAGCTCTTTGAAAACCAGCTTTTTTATACCAGCTGCACAGCAGTGCCTGATACACGTTGAGCATGCCCCAACCTGAGTGCCGTTGAACTTACAGTTCTCCCTCTGGACCACTAATTCATCAGATAGTGACACAGTCTGCCCTGGCCTTCACTTAGGTCCTCTCTGTCACACTTTTTCCCTAACCACCCCGTTCAAAATAGCAGCCCACTTGCCACCTAGTCGGCTCTAGCCCCTTATCCTGCGTATTTTCCCTGTAGTACCTGCCACCTGGTAGGATAGAGATTTACTTACTGATGACCTGTCTCCCCCAGCCAGAATGTAAACTCATTGGGAACCGGGACTTTATTTTGTTGAAGGCTACACAGCTAGTGCCTGAAAGAGCATCACACACATTCAAGATGCCAATAAATATATATGGAATGAAGGAATGAATTTTATTCGAGTTAACAAATAGCCTGGAGTTGTGGAAAGAACTTTTCACTAAGCCCCACTTGCCCTAGGAGGTAACCCAGGCACGGCTCTTCTGAGCAATCTAGTGACTGCGGCAGTTCCTAAGCATACGGGTCACCTGCAGCCCCTATTCAAGAATGGAGTTTGCTTCCTCATAGCATGTTTACTTGGACTGTTCACTCAGGGCCCACATGTTTGGAGTTCAATGGATCGCCCTGCATTTTTGGTCCAGTTGATGCAGAATACTCCCCTCTAGTGGCCAGTATTGTTTCTGCAGCTCCTGTTGGCCTCTTGGCGTAGAAAATCTGAGCAGGCTGGATGGTATCTTGTTTGCCTTCACTAAAAATGTTTTCTATAATCACAATACATTTATCAAAAAGTATGAAATTAAATGATTGATGTTACTATCTACTGCATATCCCATATTAAAATTATGTCAGCTATACAAAATCCTTTATATTTGCTTTTATCCCTGGTCAGTAATCTAATCCAGGGTCATAGGCCAGTTAGTCGTCATGTCTTTTTGTCTCCTATATAAACTGAAACAATTCCTCAGCTTTTGTCTCTTTTGACTTTGACATTTTTAAAAAGCGTTTTGGACAGTGATTGCAGAACACTCTTCAATTTGGTTTGTCTGATGTTTCTTCATGACGTGACTCGGGTTATACATTTCGGCAGGAATACCAGAGAAGTAGTTGTGTCCTCAATGTATCATATTTTGAAGCTCATGATAATGGCTTGTTCCCATATTTGTGATATTCATTTTATTTTAAAAATATTATTCTTTTCTCTCCAGCTTTATGGATGCATCATCGACAAATCAAATTGTATACAGTTAAAGTGTACAATTTGATGGTTTGCTCTATGGTTTTCATTATGCAATGATCACCATAATCAGGTCAGTTAGCACATCCAACACCTCCAATAGTTACCGTTTTATTTTACTTTTTTTTGTGGTGAGAATGCTTAAGATCTTTTCTTTTAGCAAATTTCAAGAAAAAATGCAATATTATTAACTATAGCCACGCTGCTGTACATTAGATCCCCAGGAATTATTCATATTATAACTGAAGACTTGTACCCTTTGACCAATATTAACCCATTTCCCCCACGCCTCAGCCTCAGTAATCACTATTACGTTCTTTATTTCTAGGAGTTCAACTATTTTTTCTTAGATTCCACATATATGTGAGATTATATGGTATGTCTTTCCCTATCTGACTTATTTTACTTAGCATAGCATCCTCCAGTTTCATCCATGTTTGTCACAAATGGCTGAATTATACACACACACACCCCACATCTTTATGCGTTCCTCAGACAACAGACCCTTAGGTTGTTTCCAATCTTTTAATGCTGCAATGAACAGGAAAGTGTAGGCATCTCTTTGAGATCACACTGATTTTATTTCCTGTGAACATATGTCCAGGAGTGTAATTGCTGGATTATCTGGAGGTTCTATTCTTAATTTGTTGAGGAACCTCCATATTGTTTTCCATGATGGCTGGAGCAATTTATGTTACCACCCAAGGGTACAAAGGCTTCCCTTTTCCCCAACATCCTCAACTTCCTGGTTACTCCTTCTTCTCTCTAAAAGCTGTTGGAACAGGTGTGAGGTGAGAGCTCATTGTGCTTTAGATTTGCATTTCCCCGATGATGAGTGACGTTGAGCCTTTTTCATGTGCTTGTGGACCATCCGTATGTCGTCTTTGGCACAATGCCCTTTCAGATCCTTTGCTCATTTTCAGTCAGATTGGTGTCTTGCTAGTGAGTAGTATTTGGGGATGTTAACTGCTTTTCTGACACATGGTTTGCGAATATTATCTCGCATCCCGTAAGTTGACTTTCCCTGGCAGGATGCTTTAGTTTGCTGAATCCCACTGTTCAGGTTTGGTTTTGTCGCTTGGGATTTTGGTGTCTGACCCAAAAACATCATTGCCAAGACTAACGTCCAGGGGATTTTCCTCTCTGTTCAGTTCTAAGAATTTTATGGTTTCAAGCCTTACATTCAAGTCTGCACGCATTTCGAGTTAATTTTTGTTAATGGTGTAAATTAGTGATCCTGTTCCATTTGGTGATATTAACTTTATAGTAATTTTGTTAAGGGGTATCTGTCAGGTTTTCTATTATAAATTCAATATTTTTCCCTTTGCAACTAATAAATAATTTGTAAGGAGATGCTTTCAGGATATGTAAACATCTTATATCTCTTTAAGCTTTGGCCCACTAATTTTAGTATCCATTGATGATTTTATAATGCCATCAATCTTTCCATATTTTTGATATTTTTCTGTAAATAATAGCTTTTCTTTCCCCTCTAATTATTTGTTTATTCATTATTGATGGATATCAATATAGTCTTATGCATTCTTAATGTATTCACTGGGATGTAATTTACTGTTATCGTTATTTATTTTGAGTCTCAGATTTTCCCATATTTGAGCAGTAGGAGCTCCTTTGAGCAGGCGTATGAATCCTTTTGACATGAAGGGACCATAATCATTAAACGATTATATACATGGCATATGTGGTCCATCCATCTATACATAATTTTATAATACATTATATATACATTTAAAATTATGCAATAATTATATTTATAATTACATAATTATCTTAATCATTATACTATTCTACATCCTGGACACTTCCAATATCCTCTGTGGTGCCCAGACTCATCTAGTGATAATAAAAACTACACAAAGACAACAATGGAAGTTGAACTTTATTGATTTTTTTTCTCTGTGCCAGGCATTGTCCTATCAGCTCCTTGTCCACTATTTTGCTTAACCATTACAAAAATCTTGCTTTTCTAATGAGGAAATCAAGATACAGGGAGGTTGAGTGACCAACCAACACAATCCATCTAGCCAGCAGCTATATCAAAATTTTGAACACAGGTCTGTTGAACTTGAAAGCCCTCGCACACTAGAGGGTAACGAGAAAGGTGGAGAACATGTCTGTCACACAGCTGAAATTCTCTCCCATGTAGGTTCCAAGCCGGTGGTGTTGCTGCAGCATGGCCTGCTTGGAGACGCCAGCAACTGGATTTCCAACCTACCCAACAACAGCCTGGGCTTCATCTTGGCCGACGCGGGTTTTGACGTGTGGCTGGGGAACAGCCGGGGAAACACGTGGTCCCGGAGACACAAGACCCTCTCCATTGACCAAGATGAGTTCTGGGCCTTCAGGTATACACTTTTGAGAGTGGAGGTAGACATGGATATCTTTGGGAGAACCGGGTAAAGAATATGGCTTCTAGCATTTGGATAATTGACCTTGGTTGGGTCATCAATATCTTACCATGATATCCTTAAGTTGCTTTAATTTAACTAGTGATTCTTTGGGGGAAGGATGGGGAGGATTGGGTTTCCCGAGGAGGTGGCTCTGGCTAAGAGGATGAGAGCAGTGGTTGGCGTCAGGCGGTAGAGACTGAGGTGAGAGAAAATGCAGATGCATTTCCTTGTAGATGCACATTTTGGGGTTAACTCCCCCCTGAGTAATGACAAAGACTAGTACCCAGAAAGTGATGAGATCAGGCAACGTTAAAGACATAAGGGAAACTCGGGGTGCCTGGCTGGCTCAGTCAGTTAAATATCCAACTCTCGGTTTTGGCTCAGGTCATGATCTCAGTTTGTGAGTTTGAGCCTCACATTGGGTTCTGTGCTGACAGCATGGAGCCTGCTTGAGATTCTCCCTCTCCCTCCCTCTCTGCCTCTGCCCCACTCACGCACCCACTCTTTCTTTCTCTCTTCTCAAAAAAAAAAAAAGATAAAAGGGAAACTATTGAGTCTTAGGGACCATCAATTTACTAATACATATCTCATATCTTTTTAATGTTTTTATTTAAATTACCTATTGGCATTCAACCTGCTCTTTACCCATTTCATCAGAGAAGGGCCCCCAAAGCATTTTTAATCGTTTCCATACAAATGAATCTGCCCGGCCCTGTGCTGTTCTACTGTGTAACAGGACACCTCCTCGGGGAGGTAAGTCGTGTGCTCAGTAAATATTCACTGATGATGATTCCGGCTCTGGGAAAACATCTGGAGAAAACAGCAGTGTGCAGAGAGCTTGTGGCCCCAGCGGCCCCCATGTGTCCCAGGCGTGAAACAAGTCCACTCCGAGGGTTGTGAGGGCCACTGTCACAGGCCGGCGGGGATGGTGACTCGGGGGCCTGTTTGTAAACCCTGGGGGCTGCTTTTGTTGTTTCTGATTGTAATTTTTCATGTAACTTTGTCTTTCCCCCCTACCCCCATAGTTATGACGAGATGGCTAGGTTTGACCTTCCTGCAGTCATAAACTTTATTTTGCAGAAAACCAGCCAGGAAAAGATCTATTATGTCGGCTATTCACAGGGCACTACCATGGGTAGGTTCGAAGGAAAGCAGGTTTGTATAGTCAGAAGTGCGGGCGGACGGTGTGCGCGTGGGTTGGAATCCGTCATCCGACTCGTCTCCCAAAACCGGCCCCTCCTCTTCAGGGGCTCTGAGGGCTGTGGGAGCCAGGGACTGAGTGGAGAAGAGCTTGCGGTGTGGTCAACAGAGTGAGGGCTTTCGAGGCGCAGAGAGGTGGAATTAGATCACATCTGACTTTACTCCCTCGTAGGTGGATGTCCTGGAGCAAATTATCCAGCCCTGTGGTCTCAGTTTTCTCATCTATTAAATGGGGATAATAACTCCTTCTTAGGGGAGTTAGAGGCCATTTGGACTATTCAGTGGTAATGTATATACGATCTGTGAAGGCAGGGATTTCATCTTCCAGCTGCTTCTGGCAGAGCGTATGTGCGATTCAATACACATCAAACGCGGTCACCACACTACAGTGAAAGTCAAGTCTTTTTCCTTTCCTCCCAAGGACAATGTCTGGAACTTTGTGATGTTGTCCTTTTACATTTGTGAGAAACTAACACACGGCCCCTGCAGGATACAGGTCATCCACTGGGGAGATGGGAGTGCAGGCTGTGGCCTCTGGTCTTGTCTCAAGCCACACCAGCAGGAAAAGTGTGTTTGGCTTAGATCAGGTCAAGGGGAGAGCAGGAGGCGCCCGGTGTGTGCCATGAGGGCAAGGCTGTCCCGGGAGGGCTGAGAGAGCTTTACCTCCACCCTGAGCCAGACCCGAAGGTGAAGGCCAGGGTATGGGATGTAAGAAGGCACATAAGAGCATCTACTGGGATTCAGGGCCTGGGTTCAGTGGGCTTATTTTTATTTGGTGCCCTCTGGCTGATGAAGAGTCCAACTGTCACATTTTCTCCTCTGGAGTCACATTAACTGGATATGGTGATACCCCATCTCACCTCACACTTCTCAGAAAGAAAGTTGAGGTGTTAGCGCCTGCTCTTGATCTAATGTCCAGAGGCCCCTGAGATTCCTCTTCTCTACACTCAGCTTGTCCAGTGTGACATTAAGACCAAGGTGCTCATGATGAGGCCAGATGCTATTTCGAGAAGAAAACAGGGGCAAAAAAAGCATAGGCTTCTTCTAGAAGTCAGCCAGGGAGTTGTTTGTATGGAAGACGTGTACTTGCTCTGCTCAAAGAGAAGTATCATTGGGGGAAGTGAGTGAGAGTTCTCAAACTTGACATTCGAGGGGAGTTCAGAGAGGGTCGTAATGAAGCTGGAATATAGTTTAACGGAGTTGCAGCTCAGCCCTGCCGATAGGACGTACATCTGGGAGCATAAAAACTACGAGTCAGTTACTCTGGGCCTGCCTTTGCCTGTGGCTGGAAAACCTGTTCACGGGGGGAGAAAAGTTGACAAGCAAGTGCCTTCATGAATACTCAGCTTCGGGGAACTGGAGGGAGTCGCGGGATACTGGCTTGCCTCTGCCCAGCTTCCTCGCCGCTCAAGCTGCAAATATCAGAGAGCACAGAATATTTCAAATACAATGACCCTGCCCTGGCTTTAATGATAGCCCCCTTTCTCTCCCCAACACTCCACAGAGATCTCCCCTACACGGTGGTAATTCAGACTCTTTCATAGATGCAGAAACCGAGGCACTGAGGGGCAGGCCAGCATCCCAGTCCCAGTCTAGGACAAAAATGAGAGTTGAAACCCAGTTCACAAGACAACTTAGATTACATGACAGTTTGGGTTCCAGAAAAGGTAGGAGTCAAGGAGAGCAGTGTAAACCCTGCTATCCCAACACCCATTATATTACAGAACGTGCTTGTTACCAATAAAAAAGGTGATTTCTCTAATGCTCAACTTCTTTCACTGTAAAGCAAAGATTTGCTTAAACCACCTTCCTCTCGAGAGTCAGAATTAAATGAAAGAAGAACTACAAATACCTTGAAAATGTCTCTCACATAGTTACTTCTCTCTACATATACATGTTTCAAAGTCCCTACTGTTGGACTCAATAATTCAATTCAATAATGTAAGGAGAACCTGCTAGTTGGAAAGTGTATGCAAGATGTCTTTGGGGCCACAGAAATATTTTGGTTTTGGATGTTTTCCCCTTTCAAGGAGCTTATAGTTCCCTGGGGCAGTTAAGACACCATTGCATCTAGTTACTGAAATAACTTGACCAAAGTAAACTCGGGATTTTTTATGGGTTATAGGATATTCAGTATCCACACTGACATACCTCTTCTCTTGTAGGTTTTATTGCTTTTTCCACCATGCCAGAACTGGCTCAGAAAATCAAAATGTATTTTGCTTTAGCGCCCATAGCCACTGTCAAACATGCAAAAAGTCCTGGCACCAAGTTTTTGCTGCTGCCGGATATGATGATCAAGGTACGTGACTCCTCAGAGAATTCCCTGTCCGTGTTAGAAGGGTCTCCAACCCAGATTGCTGAGACACACAGACAGCCCCGATGTATGATACAAATCGACATCACGATCTTTCGACGTTACGATGGTGCAAAAGCACTCACTAGAAACCATACTTTGAATTCTGAATGTGGCTCTCTTCCTGGGCTAGTGATATTTGGTGCAATCCTTTCAGTGCAGTACCCAATAAATTACACTTTATTATAAAACAGGCATCAGGGCGCCCTGGTGGCCCAGTCAGTTAAGCACCTGACTCTTGATTTCCACTCAGATCTTGAACTCACAGTTCATGGATTTGAGCCCTGCATCAGGCTCCGCATGGACAGTGTGTAGCCTGCTTGGGATTCTCTCTCTCCCTCTCTCTCTCTCTCTCTCTCTCTCTCTGCCACTCCTCCACTTGTGTTGCACTCTCTCTCTCAAAAGAAATAAATAAACATTTTTAAAAATCGCCTTTAAAATAAATTAATTTTTAAAATGGGCTTTCTGTTAAGCGAATTTGCCCAACAGTAGACTAATGTAAATATTCTGAGGATGTTTAATGCCAGCCAGGCTGATCTATGATGTTGGTAGGTTAAGTGTATTAAGCACATTTTTGACTTAGGATATTTTCAGCTTATGATAGCTTTATCGAGGACATAACTCCATCGTAAGTTGAGGAAGATCTGTATGCTTTTAAATTAGACTCACTTCTTTCTAACTATAATGTAATGACTACTATTCCATTTCATATTTTTACAGGGACTTTTTGGCAAAAAAGAGTTTCTGTACCAGACCAGATTCTTCAGACAGTTTGTTATCTACCTGTGTGGTCAGATGATTATTGATCAGATTTGTAGCAATGTCATGTTACTTCTGGGAGGATTTAATGCAAACAATATGAACATGGTGAGTGGAAGCCTAATAAATTCCCAATTTCCACTAGAAGTGACCAGTCTCACTCCCAAGAGCGAGCTACTGCCAGGGGAGACTCAGAAAAATGACATACACCAATAATTCAGTTCTCTTCAAGCCACACTAACACGCAGAAAATACTTCCACACAGGCTGAGTCAAGGTTGACATAAGGGCATCGCTAGATACAAACTTCGTAGATTATGATGGAAGACGGGTGAGAGGGGCTCTACTCTGGTGAGTTAGCTGCCAGACCTCGTGCCCCTCTTCTTTCTCCTTGGGTCCTTCCAGTCTGTAATGTAAGGGGACATCTCAGAATCTCAGTTCAGCTTAGGCCTAGGTACTGTTGGTGGGGTCCCTGGGGGGCTTTCCTCAGAAAGATGGAGATCAGTGTGCAGAATGATTTGAGGTTAGACCCTTGGGATGGTGCCCAGGGCACGGAAGGAGGCAGGATTCCATAGATGGAAAGCATCAAGTTGCTTTAGAGGCTCAATGGGAACCTTGGTTGATATGAAGATCAGATGACCCTTCCAAGTTGTCCCAAATGAGAGTGAAGGGACTGGTCTTTATCATCCTGCTTCAACTGGTCACTTACTACAATGTCACCAGGGGAGACACTGGGCAGGACAGCTCTCTGCAACTGGGCCGCCCCCCCCAAGGAAGTCTGACAGTGGGGTACTGTCTGCCAGTCACAACTCCCAGCAGCGGGGGGCATATGTCTTTCACTCCTCGAGATTTTTTTCCTTCTTTATTAATAATATGATTAATAGCTACCATTTGATAATCATTTATTATATACCAGGCTAAGCAATTTCCTGTAACAATCCTATGAGACAGGTCTTATCAATATGCCCATTTTATACACTAGGATCCTGAGACTTCATGCATTAAATAATTCCCAAATTGAATGGCAGAGGTGGGATTTGAATACAGACCCAATTCTAGAGCCCTCATCGTTAATTACCCTAGGAAAGCGTTTAAAAGAAGTCAGCTGTTTCAGGAGAAGCTCTTCTCAGATGAAAAATATAGTGCCTGGAAATACGTGTAGTGGCATTTCTTAAACTTACATGCATGTGTCTGTTACTGTTCCATGGAAAATTGCTGATAACATAATGATATTCCCGTTTCTTCACCTAACGCCCTGGAGATGTGGTCTTGCCAAGGTGCCCATCTTGTGAGTTTTCCCATGCCCCACAAACCGCTCCTGCTTTGTTACAGAGCCGGGCAAACGTGTATGTGGCTCACACCCCCGCCGGGACATCGGTGCAAAATATCCTACACTGGAGCCAGGTAAGAATGTTGCCGTCGCCGGGTCTTTGTGCGTGTCGTCTGGAGGAGTCGAAGGATGTGCTCGTGACAGCACAGGTGGTATTCACGTTTACGCCAAGATGAAATGTGATCTTGTCAATGCTCATTTCACTGTGGATTCGATTTAGGGCACTGAATCTTTTCAGGACATGGGAGGGAAGACTCAGCTCAAGGAATCTTGAGTGGACCTTAAGAGTGTGACTTCAGGGGCACCTGGGTGGCTCAGTTGGCTAAGCATCCAATCGGCTCAGGTCATGATCTCACAGCTCATGAGTTTGAGCCCTGCTTTGGGCTCTGTGCTGGCAGCTCAGAGCCTGGAGCCTGCTTCAGATTCTGTGTTTCCCTCTCTCTCTCTGCCCTTCCCCTGCTCATGCTCTGCCTTCCTCTCTTTCTCTCAAAAATAAATAAACATTAAAAACAGCTTTTTTTTTTTTAAGAGTGTGACTTCAGATGGTCCAAGTGCGACCTTTTTCTGTCCCTCCAGATGAGGCTGGAGATCACATTTCCATTCTCCTTTGCTGCTGCTCCAGCAGCAGGCTCAAGTGGTAATAAAAATGTGAAGGCAGGACATAAACACCCAGAGAGGTTTTCACAGGAGTCCTTCGTGCTGCAGACTTCACCCGCAGTCACAGAAGGGAGGGTCCCGATACCAGTCACAAGTACCGTCTCTGGGGGCCGCGTGGCGGATCTCGGATCACTCAGAACTGATTCTTGGGCAGTTGGATGCTGACTATCCTTTCACATATGAAGAAACACTGCACCTAATATTGTTCATTAGAGATGGTCCTGCAGAGTCGCATGTAGACTGGCTGTCGAAGTAAGGATGGAGGTAAAGACAGAGAGCCAGAACGTGGTTAAGCTTAGATTCTCATCTACCAAAACCACGACTTAGATGAAAAAGTAAATAAATAAAACTCCGACTTTGTTGAACAAAAAAACCCAGAGGGATCCTCTTGCAAGCAGAAAGTTTTAAGAATTCTGATAAGGACATTTAAAAACCATAAATATGGGTCCTGTGTCTCTAACGACTTAGAGCCTAGTCAAATTGTTCCTCTAAGATCACTGCCGTGTGTGTGTGTGTGTGTGTGTGTGTGTGTGTGTGTGTGTGTGTGTGTGTAGGGAGCGGGGGGGGGGGGGCAGTAGCGGGGGCCGGGCTGAACTGGACTGTACTTTGGTCAACTTCTCCCAGCATTGCCCCACCGCGAGCTCTAGGGGGCGCTCTCCCATCTCAGCCTGCAAGGTCCGTGGGACAGTCATCCCTGCACAGGCCGCTCTGGGGATGCACTTCCTGCCCCTGTAGGACAAGGTGGCAGGTGCTTTCCGGGTACATTTTTCTCCCTGAAAAGGCCTTACTCTTGCCTTTAAGCGTTCCCGAAAACCGTCCTAGCTCTGAATGGAAGACCAGCCTCAGCCCCGGTTCTCCAGTTCCCTCCTGACTACAGACATGGTTGCAGATGCATTTGGTGCATTTGAAGGCCATGTCCATTTGTCTCCTTTCAGGCAGTGAATTCTGGGGAACTCCGGGCATTTGACTGGGGGAGCGAGACCAAAAACCTGGAAAAAGGCAATCAGGTAAGAAAATCAATTGCATCCTTTTTTAAAAAAATAAACGAGAGGGACGTGATAATGACAAGTTGTGTGTGTGTGTGTGTGTGTGTGTGTGTGTGTGTGTGTTTTGTGGAGGCGAAAATAAAATATGAGAATTTAGCCAGCAGATAATAATTCGAACTTGGCTCCATTTGAAAAGAGAAATTCCAAGGCACCTGGGTGGCTCAGTCAGTGAAGCATCAGACTCTTGATCTCAGCTCAGGTCTTGATCTCAGGGCCATGAGTGAGTTCAAGCCCAGCGTTGTGCTCCGCTGGGTGTGATGCCTACTTAAAAAAAAAAGAAAGAAAGAAACTAGAGAAGTTCTCAGCTTAGCCAAGAGGCCTACTGCTTTCATAATGGAGTAGGAGAACTTTCTTGATGAGGTGGGCTCCAGGAGACACTTGGCTTCTAAGGAGCAAGCCTGGGTAGATTCAGTGAAGGGAAGAGTGTAGTCTGCGGTGGTCACTAGAAGGATCCTTTTAGGATCAAAAAACAAAAATAAAAAACAAAGCCATGAATGAAGATGGCAGGGGTGAGGTTGCTTCACAACCCATGAATGAAGGTTGCCAGTTGGTCCTTCCCTTGCTTGACCCCCTGTGTGGTCCTGAGCAGGCTGCTTCCGTTCTGCAGACCCCCATGTCTCTGCTTTTAAAAATTAGTGGACTAGATAACCCTTAAGAGCCCTGCTGGTCACATTTAACGACTCTAATTTATGAGTGAAAAATATGGAAGGTTATTACATTACCTAAGAAAATGCACAGTCGATGCTATAGGATAAAATCAACGCTTGTGGAAAGTTGGAAGGGGCTGTGATACTCTTCTGAGCATAAGATCCCCACTGAAGATGATTGCTTAGCTTGTGTGTGAATGCAAACAAATACTGACCGCACAACATAGAGGCAGAGGGAGTCCGACAGGCCGAGGGCTGCCTCTCAGAGTGTTGATCACACTTCACATCCACTACATGAGTCTAAATGGGACAGACTGGGAGTGCTCTGACCAGCCTATTCTCCACCACAGGACCTTTTATTAGGTCCTTCTTCACTGCTCCCTAAAACATGTCTTTGGAGAAAGCATTCTAGCTTCAAGGTCGTTTTACACACATTAGTGTTTTACATTCTAGAGAAAGGAGCTTGTGGAGCATAGGCCCTAGAAATGGTCGGGGAAAGGAAAGGAAAGCACATGTGCAAAAAAGGTGTCATAGAAGCACAGTACCTTGGAGTTTGACCGTTCCGTCTTTTCACGCGTAAAAGAGAAAAATGTGTTAATGGCATCCTAGAGTGCTCCAGCCTTTCTGTCCAAGTGAGGCTAGAAAAGGTAGATCTGATCACCAAATTCCTGTATGTTTGAGTACGGGGAGATTCCTCACCACCACCAAGCAGTTCGGACACCAGCTGCGGTCCCTCCTTTTAACTCAGATGGGCCACTACCTGGAGATGGCGTCAGATCAAGGGCTCGGTTCCCTAAAAGCCCCCTCCAGCTAGATGCCAATGTCAAGCCCAGGTTGTTCCTGGGCTTCTGACCAACAAGCCATAAATCAGAGATTGTAACAGCTCTCTCCTTGGGTTCTGGTCATTTGCCGGATTGGCTACCAGACCCCCAGAGGGACATTTTACCTACTAGATCACCCGTTTATTACAAAAGACCGTGACTCAACAATAGCCAGATGGAAGAGACGTAGAGCACAAGGTTGTGGGGGAGGGGCAAGGAACTTCCTGCTCACTCTGAGCATGCGCTCTCCCCAATCTTCACCTGTTCGCCAGCTGGGCAGCTCCCCAACCCTGTCATGTGTCTATGCTTAACCAACTGAGCCACCCAGGCGCCCTGTCATGTGTCTATGGAGGCTTCATTACATTGGCAGGACTGAGTCCATTATTGGTCGCTGGCGACAGAACTCAGTCTTTAGCCCCTCTCCCCTTCCTGGAGGTCCGGTAGCAGGACTGAAATTTCCAACCCTCTTGTTCTGGTCCCCACTGGGGGACCAGCCTCCATTTTTAGGGGAAGTCCAAAAGTCAGCTCATTAACTTCACAAAAGACACTTTGTTGGCTCTCATCACTTGGTAAGTTCTAAGGGTCTTAGGAGCTCTGTGCCAGAAATGGGGTGAAAACCAAATATATATATATCTTATTTAAAAAAATTACAATCTTGGGCTAGAACTGTAAATTCTTAGAAAGCCACAGAGAGTCAACCAGGACTACCTGGGTTGAAACCTTGGCACCACAGTGGATTTTCTGAGAAGAAATGAGCCTCAACATCACTGTGGAAAGTTCTGGGTGCTTGATTAACCTCAGGGCACAGGCAGCCAGTTTGATTGGGAAGCACTCCCTGACAAAGGAAAAGTGTCAGTTAGGAATCCCAGATGTGGATCCTTTCTTCTGGTGATGGAGGGCTGGAGCAGAGCTCTGCTTGGTGCAGACTGCCTGAGTTCCGGTGCCTTTGACTTCCCCAGGCTTGAGCTTGGGTCTGCCGCAAGGGCTTTCTGTTATTCCAGAAAGTCTCTGTGAAGACCCAGAGGACTGCTCAGTGAGGCTCCAATCTCTTGCCTGTCTCTGTAGAATAATAGATTTATTAATATAATATTATATATATACACATATACATATACATACATACATACATACATACATACACTCACACATATTTATAGAAAATTTTCCTCTGGCCTCCTGAAATCAGCCTTTAAAAGGACAGGAACATTATCTTCCAAAGGTAATGTATTAAGTATTTGTTCATAGGAAGAAAAAGAATCGAAAATTAATGCTTCAAGTGGAAGGCAATGTATGTGGTTTCTCCCTTAACCTCGTAAGTTATTACAGGTGTCATCCTCATTTTCCAGATGAAGAAACTGAAGCTCAGCAAGGTTAAACAACTGGACCTTCAAGTAGGGGCTGAACAGAAACCCTTGATGAATTACTGTTTGGCTGTAATGCCCAGACTCCTTTATTCACAACACATGGCATATTTTTTCCAAAAGCTTATTTATTTGTTTTGAGAGAGAGAGAGAGAGCATGTGGGAGGGGCAGAGAGAGAGGGAGAAAGAGAATTCCAAGCAGGCCCCTAAGCTGTCTGTGCAGAACCCAACTCCTGGCTCAATCTCAGGAACCATGAGATCATGACCTGAGCTGAAATCCAGAGTTGGACGCTTAATCAACTGAGCCACCTAGGCATCCCACACATGGCATATTTTTATTGTTTATATGAAATATCAATTGTGAGTTTGGAAATCCAGATGTTACCTACAGTTAAATATGATTGCTTTTTTCCTAGCCGACTCCTGTAAGGTACAAAGTTAGAGACATGACGGTCCCCACGGCAATGTGGACGGGGGGTCAGGACTGGCTTTCGAATCCAGAGGACGTGAAGACACTGCTCTCCGAGGTGACCAATCTCATCTACCATAAGAACATTCCCGAATGGGCACACGTGGACTTCATCTGGGGCTTGGACGCTCCTCACCGGATGTACAATGAAATCATACATCTGATGAAGCAGGAAGAAACCAGCTTTTCCCAGGGAATGTGTGGCGTCCGATTGTGAAGCCGCAGATACTGACAAGTCTTAGGAGAGGCTTCGTGGAACAGGAGGATTTTAATGGAGGATTTTAAGGATCTCCAGAATTGAAAACCTATCAGTAGAAGTGGGAGGGGGGTGGAGAAGGGAGGACAGAGAAATAGTACATATTCCTTCAGATTTCCTGCATTTGACACTAAAACTGACATTTAAATTTTTTTTGGCTAATTAAATATTCATTGGGTGAACATAGTTTCATGTGTCATATTCTACCAGTTTGAAGGGTAGACTTTACCTGACAGCTAGAAGTTATCTAGGGTTCTCTATGTCATTCAGGTAGAGCCCCTTAAAACGCTAATTTTTTTCTATAAGCCATATATTTGGAACAGTCGAGTAAAGTGACTGATTGGGACAGAGACAGAGGTCTTGAATCTCTCTATTGTTGTCACTTGGACAAAATAAGCTAGACATTTTTACCTTATTGCTATAGAGACAAAATACTACCTCAGGAAGCTGAGATGAAGAGAGACAGACAGAAAGAGAGAGAGAGAGAGAGAGAGAGAGAGAGAGAGAGAGAGAGAGAGAAAGAAAGAAAGAAAGAAAGAAAGAAAGAAAGAAAGAAAGAAAGAAAGAAAGAAAGAAAGAAAGAAGAAAAAAGAAAAAAGAAAAGAAAGAAAAAAAGAATGAAAAATGCAGATGGAAGGAGGAAAGAAGGAAGAGGGGAGGGAGGGAGAGGGAGGGAGGACAATATGGATGAAATACATTTTAAGCATCATTAGAAAGGGCCAGGCTCTTATAGTTGAGTCTCAGAGGAAATCATTTTATAAGATATTTAATGAGTTTTCCATAAATACATCAAGCACTCCACAAAACACATAAATGTATTGCGGTACCTAGCATCTAGTCCAAGCTCATTTGAGAGTTTATTGACTGATTCTAGAAGATCTAATGCTTACAAACGTCTGCCTCAGTTTTCTGCTTTCAAAAATTAAAAACTAGGAAGAAAGTTGTAGAATGTCATGAGCATAAAGACAACAAACTGCCATGTATTTTATCCTTTGATCTTGATAACTATCCAAACTCATTCACAAATATGAATTTTTCTTTAGAAAAATGCTCAATTTCACACCATTTCAAAGATGACAGCTACAGATTACATGAGTGATAGCATAATTTTGCAAACCAAATTGAAGGTACATAGGTGCGTGCTAAAGGTCTATGGTGTGTCAAGTTCATTTGTTTATTCAGTTCCCCAGAGTCACCTGCTGACTCCATTCAGTGCAATGTATCTTAAATAATTTAAGAGACACTTAAGCACTTCTGAAACTGTATCTACACACTCCTATTTCCCTCCTAAAACATATACTTTAAGGCTCTGTACATCGTTCAATAAATATTCTGGATTCGATTTTCATTAGCCCTTTGTTCTGTTCAAGGATGGTAAATCTTTTCTTCTTAGACTGTTCATTTGTTACCTCACATAGTGTGTAATATGTCTACACTTTAATCCGTGTCTAAAGATATTAATGATTCAGACTTGCTTTGCAAAATTTGATCATTTTTAATATGTTTATTTCTACTCTGTGTCATTGACAAGAGCCTTAAGAAATATATTTTGATATGTACTATCTCCACCTCTGGAAGTAAAATCCAGATACCACCTCATTTCCTGTAAAGAAATCCTTTGTCCAACAGTTAATAATATTTTAAATTTTATTAATGAAAATAAACAGAATGAACAACCTTAGTAGCTGCCTGGCATTCACAGGAGAATCATAAAGGTGTTTTTGAACAAACATCTTGATAGTTATATAATTTTGTTCATAATCAAGATGGCTGATGGTAGAATGTCTAGAGGTATTCTAGTTAACTTGGCTCTCTGGAAAGAAAAAGAAAAAGCCCGGACTTACAGGATTTCCCAATTACTGTGGCATAAATACCCCCACCCCCGATGACTGATAGATAGTTTTATTGAAATTGTTTCACCAAATGAATATTTACATAAAGCCCTCCCCCCACGCCCCCAACACATCATTCTATACAAATATATATACTTTGAATCTTCCTCTTACTACTCAGAAGGACGGAAAGAAACTGTTGTTTTCTGGATATGATATAGACAGGACTATCTCTTGGTGAGAGGTGCACACCTGAGAAGAGAGAACCAAACAGCCAACTGCAATCCTCTTCTTCAGACAAACGGGGGTTGAAATGTCACCTTTTTTTGACCAAAGAGGAAACTCCAACAACTTGAGTGTTTCTCCTAGAAGAATTATGACCATGGTCAACTCCACTGGGCAAAACAACAAAGAATTATAAATACAAAGCCCTTCTAAAACTGTTACCATGGCAACCACTATTATGGTTAGCCATGGCAACCATAAAATTCTGGCACCTAAGTTGAGCGGTCCACAGACCAATTGTCCAAAATGGAGATCAAACACGGTGCTTTAATTTTTTCTATCTCTTCATGTGAGGCCACTAGGATTATGATGCTTTCCTTAGCATTATCTCAATCTGGGCAAATTTTAATCTCCGTGCAATATCCAGCGAAGTCTCACCACGCTGAGGAGAAAAAGAAATTACAGTCATTTATCTCCAATGCAGTCCAAGGTCAATACAAAAGTTCTAGTCAACAATCCAGACTGACTGACTCATGGGCTTGGCAACAGTAATAGGATAACATAATTCCTTAATGAGGACAATTAGCTTTGCGGTTAACAACATCAGAGGCAATTAATTCACTTCAACTGACAGCCGCAGTTAGAAGATGTTGCTGGAAGGACGTCGGACCAAAGTCCGCAGATTCTTACCTTATTCTTTATCATGGGGTCTGCATGAGCTTCAAGGAGCAGAGGGATGAGATTCTGGTTTTTCATTTCGCAGGCGTAATGTAACGCCGTGCAGCCGTACTGAAAGGTAAAGGACCAACAGTGAGCTCATCACTGGGCTCTGCGGACCCAGCAGGTGGCTTCTTCTCATATCTTAGATGTTTAGGGGCACCTGAGTGGCTCAGTCGGTTAAGCGTCTAACTCATCAAAAGTGGGGCAGTTCTTTTAAAAATGTCTTCTAGTCCGGGCACCTGGGTGGCTCAGTTGGTTGAGCATCAGACTCTTGATTTCAATTTAGGTCAGGATCTCACGGTTGTTGGGATCAAGTCCTACCATCAGCACAGAGCCTGCTTGGGATTCTCTCTCTCTCTCCCTCTCTCTCTGTGCCCCTTTCTCACTCATGCTCCCTCTCTGTCTCAAAGAAAATTAAAAACATTTTTTAAAAATTCTAAAACTGTCCTCTAGTCAATAAAGATCCCTGTGAGTTTAGGCAGCATCTAACCAACTCCCAGCTCACCTGACGAGCAGTGAAAACAGAAAGAAAGAAAAATGAAATGTAAAGAAAGACCAGGAAAATGTAGGCATGTCTAGGAAAACAAAGCAAGTAGCTTTGTAGGTGACAAATGCTGTGCCTGCAGACACCATTCTGAGTGTCATTTCAGGCTGACTAAACGCAGGCACTTACACAGTCCGTGGCGTTCACGTTGACGCCAGCGTCGAGCAGCATTCGAACAAGAGCCTCGTTCTGCTTGGTCTTTGATACCTGTTACAAACGGCACGTAAAGAGGAGGTTCATTGACATATTTTCTTCAGCGTATGCCTGGACTACTCTAGTCAACAGGGCTTATTTTAATCATTAACACCTCTATGCATCTTTCTTAAAATCTCCCCCGCCTCCTTTCCCGCTCCGGGATCAATCAGGTAAAGCCATGGTGCTCAGGGTGTGGTCCTGGAATGGCAACTCGGGCACCTGGGAACTGAGGAATGCCCCACATCAGACCTGCCAAATCCTACTGAGGTTGCGGCCCAAGGACCAGTCCTTCCTTCCCTGGCTCAGAGCCCACTAGACTGTCCCATTGTTCTGAGGGCACAAGCAAACCCCCCAGCCTGTCCTGCAGGGCCCCGTGTGTGTCGGCCCCCACTTCTGGTCCCTGCTGGCTCACTCCATACCTCCGGGATTGCCCTGTGCTAGCCACGCTGGCCGCTACAGGTCATTTAGCCCCCCAGCTGCACTGAATGTTCCTTCCGCCTAGAAGCTTCCTCCTCTCTTCCTCGCCTGATAAATCCATATTCAAAAAAATGTTTTTAATTTGTTTTAGAGAGAGAGAGAGAGAGACAGAGAGAGAATATAAGCAGGGAGGGTGACAGAAGGAGAGAGAATCCCAAGCAGGCTCCATGCTCAGCGTGGAGCCCAACACGGGGCTTGATCTCACAACCCTGGGATCATCACCTGAGTCAAAATCAAGAGTCCGACGTTTAATCAACTGAGCCACCCAGAAGCTCTGTTTAAATTTTTTTTTAATTTTCTCTAAATCCACTTTTAGTATCCCAGCCCAAGCCTCTCTTCCTCCAGGAGGCTTTCCCTGACCTACTTGGTGATGTAAAATCTCTTTGGTCTCTCATAACACCGATCACCTCCCTGGATTACCTACTTCATAGTAATTTTACATGCGTTTCTGCCATATTTCATTACTGATCCATTCTTCACCACTCTCTAATGAACTCTTGCAAGGACAAGACTACATTCTTTGGGTTCATCACTGCATCCTCACACCCAGCACAGTGCCTGCACATAGTAGGTCTGCAGCAAGTATGTGTGGGGGATTGAACAAAAGAATGAAAGGAACCAGGCTCCTCAGAAATCTACTTTTCCTACCCAGTCCCCTGAGACTCTGACCACAGGACAGTTTGGGCACCCCCCCCCACATCCCATTGCTGGGAGCACAGCGGTCCCGGCAACCCCGGAGGTCAGGCCCTTGGCCGTGCAGGAAGCCCCATCGGTTTTCCTCCTCTGTCAACATCTACACTGCTTTTCTCTGAAATGATACAGTCCTTCCTGGTCCCTTCCTCTGAAATTTCCTCTCCGGTCACTTATGCCATTTGCATATCAAATGTAGATTCAGGTTTCATGAATAAGTAGAAAAGTCCTTTGCCAAGGCCTCCAGCTTTTGGACCTCCGACCTTAGAAAGCAGCATTGTGACTCAACAAATTCTGAATGACTCTTGCTAATCATCCTTGTGATCATTTTGAAAACAAATGGAAGATCCCTCACCAGCCCTGAAACTACGAATGCCATGTACTAAACACACAATTTTTCAAGAAGTTTTCCAGGGTATAAACAGAGTATGTGTTTATCAGTGACTACAATTTTCTTTTCCCCGTAAATCCAAGCATCAAAGTCAACACTATCCTATCTAATTAGGGGCCCTCAATTTCTGTAACACTTAAACACTCAAGGAGGTAATAATTACACTTCCAACAGGCAGATTTTGTCTGGAGCTCATGTCAGCAAAGACTACTACTATCATGGTCTATTAGCCACAAGGAGAAGGGAGCTTGGTCATTTAATTGGAGTAAGTGACATATCTGCTGAGTCATGTCTCAAAGGTGGAACCGGCCACCAGGGAACCAGATGGAAAAAGGGGAATGAGTTGTAAGTCAGGGGGGCACCTGGTGGCTTGGTTGGGTAAGCATCTGACTCTTGATTTCAGCTCAGGTCACGATCTCATGGTGCATGGGTTCGAGCCCCACATCAGGTTCTGTGCTGACAGCATGAAAGCTGCTTGGGATTCTCTCTTTCTCTCTCTCTCTCTCTCTCTCTCTCTCTCTCTCTCTCTCTCTCTTTCCCTCTCTGCCCCTCCCCTTCTCTCATTCTTTCTCTCCCTCTCTCTCAAAAGAAACATTTAAAAAAAAGGAAGTACATTTTAAAAATGCAAACCAAGAGCTCATTTTTGTTACTATTCTTTTACATACGAACGGCCCAGCCAAACTGGATGGGTCATGCTGTTGGCCTCCTCCCCACTGAGCCTTCTCACCCCTGCGTGAACTCACCATGAGGAAGTACCCAATAAGGAGAACAGGCATTAGGAGGATAATGAGGAGGTAATCAAAGAAGGTAAATTTTTTCTTCACAGCATAATGCAAGCAGTTTCTCTGTTTCTGAAAATTAAGAAAAGAATTGATCATTAATATTTGTCTCAAATTTCATATTTTTGGGTTACCATAACCAAAAGTTTCATTTGTGGGGCACCTGGCTGGCTCAGTCAGTAGAGCATGCGACTCTTGATCTCAGGGTTGTGAGTCTGAGCCCCATGCTGCGCAGGGGAGCTTACTTAGAAAAAAAAAGACTGCATTATTTTTTTATTAAATTTTTTTTGAGAGAGAGAGCGGGTACAAGCAAGAGAGGGGCCAGAGGGAGAAAACAGAGGACCCCAAGACTCTGCACTGACAGTGGTGAGCCCGACGTGGAGCTCAGACCCCCAAACCGTGAGATCATGACCTACGCCAAAGTTGGATGGTTAACCCACTGACCACCCACTCAGGTGCCCCAAGACTACATTATTTTTTTTAAACTTTAGTTTGTGCTTTTTATTTTTGTGGTACCCAAGGTGCCTCCTTCTGTGGAGTGTGTCTGTGGAGTGTGTCTGATTAATAAAGCCAGGTTTCCAGTGACCAGAATGTGGGACAGTCTGAAAAACCTGCCAGGTGGGGAAGCGGGCACAAAAAGACAACAGGTGAAAAGCACAGTTTACAGATCATCATAGTATAGATTCTCAAGTTAACAGAAGACCATGGGGGAAGGGGAAGGGGAAAAAATAGTTACAAACAGAGAGGGAGGGAGGCAAACCATAAGAGACTCTTAAATACAAAGAACAAACTGAGGGTGGACAGGGGCAGGAGGAGAGGGAAAATGGGTGATGGGAAATGAGGAGGGCACTTATTGGGATGAGCCCTGGGTATCGTATGGAAGCCAATTTGACAATAAATTATAGTAAAAAAAAAAGATACATTCTCATGTGCATGTTAGTTTTGGGGGGAAATGCATTGAGATACAAACATAGGACTGAATTCAGTGTGAAAAGCTAAGTTATCCCTGAATCATCTAGAGCGTCCAATTATTCCTTCGTGCTTTGTTTACCGGAAAATCTTAACCGCATGGTGTATTTTCACTTTTCCTATGTGCATACAGTCAGTGCTGGAAGAATGGAAATAAGTCAGTGTCATCCTTCGCATTTGTGAGTATGTATCAGGTGATAGACTTAAGCTTCTCGGTGATGTGGGGGACGTAAAACCTTGTGGCTTCATAGTCAACAGTAGACAGAAATCAGCACAATAAATATAACACAAAATAGGCAATGGTGATTGAAGGCCCAACCAAATCAATGAGAAGAGAGAGAAAGAGAGAAAAGACAGGTTAATTTCCACTTGGGGGTGGGACACTGCTCCTAAATAAGAATACGGTTTGGGGTTGGGGTTTTTTTTTATATTAAGGTAGATTTTTTCTCTGTACAAATTTTGTATACTAGACATGGATGAAATGACAGAATTTAAAATTGCCCGTTATCAAACAGCCCAGGAAGAATGGTTGACATTTTGGCTGTATTTTCTTCCAGTCTTTTAAATTTCATTAGGTGGAATTTTAAAATGTAGGACCATGCTGTATGCACAAAATCCGATCTCTTTCTTCTTTAATTAAAATTTAAAACTTTAAACATAGGCCTATAATGGCTGCCTGACTTTCTATTGAATGGAGATGTTCTAATTTATTTAACCAAACCCTATCTGTTGGACATTTCAAGTTTTTATCTTTCTATTTGTATAAATGATACTGCCTGAACATCTGCATTCATAACATTTGTCAACATTTCTAAATTTGTCCTTAGCAGAAGTTTCTAAAAGTATAACTGCTGACATGAAATGTATGAATGTTTTTCATATTGTGCTAAATTGTGCTCCAGTAAATCATAACGATTTAAACTTCCTTCCTGGGGCACCTGGGTGGCTCGGTTGGGCATCGGGCTTCGGCTCAGGTCATGATCTGTCAGTCTGTAAGTTCAAGCCCAAGTCAGGCTCTGTGCTGACAGCTCAGAGCCTAGAGCCTGCTTCGGATTCTGTGTCTCCCTCTCTTTCTGCCCCTCCCCTGCTCATGCTCGCTTGCTCCCTCTCTTTCTCTCTCTCAAAAATAAACATTAAAAAAAGTTTAAACTTCCTTCCTGATTAACACTTGATTTTCTTTTTTTAATCCTGGTCAATCTGACAGGCGAAGAAAAAAAGGCATATTTATGTTTTAATTTAACGTGTTCTGCAGAGAATTGATGTTCTCTATTAGGCATGTGCATGTGAATTACCCACAGACCTTTTTGTTTTATCTAAAGGCCTTTATAGTACTTCTGAAAATGACTCATAAACATAGATTTAAGGTATGAGAAGGCACTGGCTAAATTATTAATGTACAAAGATTCTTGCTTGGGAAAGATTAAATATTTAAAAATCATTAACAATGCCTAAAAAATAAAAAATGCAAACCGAACCCTTCTTCTGATAAAATCTGTCTTTATCTAAAGTGTCCCTACAGTCCTGCAGAGGCTCCTGACCCCAGAGGATGCCAGCAGCCTGAGGACCCCGCTGTCTCAGCCCCATCCCTGTGCTGTTCCTTCCCTCAGCTTGCAGTGAGTGCATCGCCAGAGGATGTGAACCCGCTGACACCTGTCTTCACCACGCCCACTCGCCACCAGCACTGGCACCTGGGCCTCCAGCTGTGTGCAGGAGAGACCACGTCACAGTCCGCTAAGCTGCTTCGCTGTCACACTTGGCGCAGGCAGACCTTGCTTTCAAGCCCAACCAAGCGAAAAACAGTAAGCGCAAACAAGGTCCAGTAGCGATCTACTTTCTGATAATACGTCTTTGCTCCAAAGAACCTGATTTCTTTTTTAATGTTTTATTTATTTTTGAGAGTGAGAGACAGACAGACAGTGTGATCAGGGGAGGGTCAGAGAGAAAGGGAGACACAGAATCTGAAGACAGGCTCAAACCCATGAACCGTGAGATCATGACCTGCGCCGAAGCCGACGCTTAGCTGACTGAGCCCCCTCCAGGCCCCCCCAAAGAACCTGACCTTGATACTGACTCAGAAAGGGGCAAGTGGGGCCCAACAGGCTGGTTTCTCTCGCTGAGTATATGTTGAGTGGAAAGAGGGCACTCACAGTTATTATAAATAGTGACTTTTTATATTTACTCGGTGTGCTTTAAATATTATCTTTACTTAGATGCAGACACTGGCTGTTTGAAGGTGTTCAGAAAGAAGTTCATAGAGATACACACATAGTCTGCTCTTCCTTGATTCTGAGAGTTCCATCAGCTAACATGGCATCCATAAGTACAGTCCTTCTGCCTCTCTGTGTCGCTTCAGGGAGCCTCTGGTTCATGACTTTGCTTATCCTTGGCAAATATCTAAACTGACCTTCTTCAATCCTATCAAGACCTTAGGATCTTCCGGAGAATGACCCACTAGGTAAAAACCTAAAGAAATAGCACCACCAAGTCAGTATTGTTTTCCCAGGAAATCCTTCCCATTATTTCTGGAATCATAAGGAGGAGAAGCAAGGAGAAGCAGGAAGGCAGGGAAAAGCATGGTGAGGAAAAGGAAGAGAAAGGAAAGGCTCTAGTTAGTCAAATGAATGAATGAATGAATGAACCTTTCTTTTTAGAAGTACAAGTACATAAGTAACCACAAAATACCCCTGGCTGATTGAACTCTGAGTTATTTGACTTTTTAGCCTAATAGAATAGTATGTGTCAGTCCCTTTAAAGTAAAGCACACACAAAAAAAAATGGTATCAGGAGTTACAAGCCATGAGAAAATGGCATCCACTACCTCCATTGCTGTGAGGAGGAAAGATTACCACGGTCAATTGCTCTCCTCACTCATGTGTGATGGTCTCACCTGGTTTTTGAGGTTCACGTCAGCATTTCTTTTTAAAAGGAAGGAAACGATTCTCAGGTGCCCACGCCGGCAAGCACAGATCAGGGGAGTGTCTCCGTTAAAGCCATCTCGCACATTGATGCAGCTGCTGTCCTCTCTAACCCAGCGCCACACTTGACCGAAGTCATTCTGATAGGCCGCCTGGCAGATGGGCTGAGAGGGGAAAAACAAAAGCAGATCTTGAAATACAGGTATAATGAAACCCCCATAAGAGAGAAATCACCGCCCGATAACTGAACACTCCAGTCTTTCCAAATTGTAATGCAAGTAATACAAGAACCTTGGTTTGTGAGCATAAGTCATTCCAGAAACACGCTTGTAATCCGAAGTGCTTGTATATCAAAGTGAATTTTAAGAACCATTGGCTCAGTTGGGACCATGTGCCATTCAGCATCATGTACGACTTGGATTACAAGACATCACTCGCTTATCAAGTTAAAATTTATTAGAAATGTTTGTTTGTCTTGCAGAACACTCACAGAACAAGTTACTCGCAATCCAAGGTTTTACTGTGTATTGCTTCGTAGATGAGATTTTTGGTCTCCATTATGCCTGGCTTTAAATCTGGAACAGACCTAAGTCCATGAGGAGCCCTTCAACGACTTTCTAAATTGCTTGGCACACAGATGTGTTCACGGAATGAGTGAATAAATGAAAGCAATATTGCAGATTCAGCTCTGTGGGGAAGGCTGTGCTCACGGAAAGATGGCGCCTGTCAGAAAAGCAGGACTTCACTGAATATAGAATAGGCATATAGGAGGAATGTAGGGGAGAACTAGATGATAAAACAATTATGATATAAATATATATAAATATATAATACGATATAAAACAAAAATTATAAAACATATGGCCCCATGTGCTCAAGGAAACCAGCTCAGTGGAAAAGACCCATTTTCAATGATAATAAATAACAAATGACATCATTTACTGGATTCAATATCTTTTATTTTGAAAGTGTCATAAAGGGCTTTGCAAAGCATGATGGGAGCTTAACAGCAAGACCTAAACCGAACTCCTCTTGCCTACTTTGCCCCCACTCTGCTCTCCTTCTGGACCTCATACCTCATGTTTGGTTTCTTCCATTTGGGCCCCCACCCTTACGGCTTCCTCTGCACAAAACACCTTTTCCCCTCTCTGCTCACCTGGCTGCCTGCTGACCCGTCCTTCATGTCATCACTTAATGTTTACTTTATCGGGTCTTTCCCGACTCCAGCACTGCTTCACAGCTACTGACATAACTATCCACTCTCGTCTTGATTATTTATAATCACGTGGTGCAGGCCAGCATGAATCGGGAAGGGTGCAGGCAGCAGTCAGTGCGGGAAGGCACTGGAGTTCAGACTGTTAGCTTCATGCGGAGAGAGGCTATATCGTTCCATTTAATATATGAATTTATTCCATTCATACCCCCAGTATGTAACACAGCAATGGCACATGGTAGGCAAATACCACATATTCTCAGACTGATTTTAATTAGAGAGCGTAAAACAAAAGGCACTTAGAATAAAACCTGGCATAGATGGTGCTCAATTTATGGAAATTATTATTACTGCTTATTCAGTCATTCTGTAATTTAGTACCAAGATCAGACCTCTGCCATGTGCCAGCCACAGTTGCTGGGGACAGGTGTACAAAATACTCTTAACCATGGGAAATGCACTTACCAGTTGGGAATATAGCGTGAGCACACACACACACGCTTACCAATAAGAAAACAATATTAAAGAAGCATAGATTTGGGTAATAAGCACCAGTGAGAAAGCGGAGTGGTACATCTGCTGATCAATTCATGTCTCTAACATAGCAAAATGTCATAATCAGGGAGCTTTTAAAAGTAATATACTTTTTCTGATGATTTTATTTATTTTTGAGAGAGAGAGCATGCGCACAAGGAGGAGAGGGGCAGAGAGAAAGGGAGAAAGAATCCCAAGCAGGCTCCGCACTGTCAGCACAGAGCCCGATGCAGGGCTCGAACTCATGAACTATGAAATCATGACCTGGGCCAAAATCGAGAGCTGGATGCTGCCCAGACACCCCAAAAGTAAGACAACCCAAGACCCAGCTCATGAAAGAAACATCACAGAGGAAAGTCAACTCAATAGTAGATAAGAGGCAAACTTCTGTGCCCCAGAAGGAAACAGGCATGATACAGGGGTCCAAAATGCAGTAGAAATGCACAATCATACAAATCCCCCTTCTCCTACCCTGAGGTTATCCTTTGCCTAGGCCTTGTCACCAGCTGGGCTTAGCAGTGCCTCTGGGTTCTGTAGGGCTGATGTGCAAACGACCAGAGCATTTGAAAGGACTTGTATCTGCTGTCAGCAAACTGAGTTATAGTTGTGATTCTATAACTAATTCCTTGGTGACCATGAACAAATCTCTCCTCTTCGTGTGTCTTGGTGTTGTTGGTCATGAAGCAAAAAAAAAAATGAGGCAAAATTCCTTTTTGTTGTCACACCCGGTGAGGACTATCACCCTCAAGTCTCTCCCCAGCCAATGCACCTACCCCATCAACTTCGAGGTCGTGGGGTAGTTCCTCTGAAGCACAAATACGGCTCAAAAACATTTAGCCCTTATCTTAGCAGTGGCGCCTGGTCACTTAGATTATATAACAAACAAAACAGAATGAACTACAACAGGCAATGTCAAGTTGCCAACTCTTAGTTTTGTCAGTAGAATGCATGAGAAGCAGCAGCATGCTTTAACTAAATGTAAGAGCAAAATAAAACTATCTTAACAAAATATATAAGGACACAATCACAGAAGAGAGGAAAAAAAGCCATCCTTTATATAGAGATTTCGCTGTATGGAAAAAACTGTTTCTTTGTCTTCTTTTTTTTTAATTTCATCATAAACTGGTGAAACTTTGCCTCAGATGACCACTCATCATTTACACAACTAGCATTGGTAACTGATAGCCCAGAATACAGACCTGGTAAGCAGGGGGCTATAGAGTTAATTTTTCCCTTCTTAGAGATTTTAAATTACAACGTTAAAAATACTGGAATATTTCACGCAGTCATCTGGCTTCCCAGCTTCTCTTTAAACATTTAAAGCTTTGACAATGGTGGGTCCACATTCCCATCAGACACCCAATAAAGCCCACCCTGCCTGGGCTCCTCAAAACCTTTACTGAGAGTCAACGGAAAGGAGGAAGGGAAAAGTAGGCAGTTGGCCTTCAAGAGATACCCAGTGCGTCTGAGTTCTTCCTGAATCCCACTGGAGTGACTGTCCTTAAAATACTAACCCGATCTTATCTTTTAACCTTTCCTCAGTGTCCTATATCCCAGGCACAGAGTCCCTGCATTTGAAAAGTAAAGTGTCATCTTGGTTCAGTACACACAAGTGGCTGGTGGAGCGAACCACAGAAAAGGTTCTGCGCTGTTGTAAACTCCTATTCTCCACCAGGGGGCAGCTCAGGGTCATGAAAGCACTGACGACCGGAGGGAAGAAAGCGGAAGAGACTCCATTTGTGTTGAGTTATGAATTCTGTTGGTCTCTGAAGTTTCTGGAACATGGGGGATTCTGGGTGAGGAGGAAACCATCGGAGAACTTGGGAAATTGACATGGTATTTCTATGCCCTGGGGCCCTCCTGTCCATCCTACTGGCAAAGCCCTGGTTAGATCTTCCTCATTCTCACCAGGACGGTTGCAAAACCAGTGGATAACTGACCTTGCTCCCTCCTGTCTCCCCTTTCCAGCCCCCAGTCCGTCTGCCAAAAGCTGCAGCTTCCTGTCACTTCCCAGCTGAAAACTTTGGTCACCTGATGACCAATTGGCTTAGGATGCTATCCTCTAGCTAACACATGAGTCTTCAGACCCCACAAATCCTGTCTTCCCAACTCCATCTCTCACCACCACCTTATCTGTACCCTCAATCTAAGTAAATAAAGGCGGGAATATTACTAACAGGTATCTCCCCAGCTAGACTGTAAGCTACATGAGAGCAGGTATGGTGTCTGTACTAGAACATTCTGTCCCCAGCATCCAGAATATGCCTGACGCATAGTAGTCATTCAATGTCTATTTGGTGAATGAGTGAGTTGTAATATGAGCTAACTTTTACTGAGGACTTCCGCTAATTCATTTAACCTTCACACAACCCTCTGAACAAAACCGTATTATGGTGCCCATTCTGAATTGGTGAAACTGAGGGAGCGTGTCTTTCTTGCCCACAGTCACGCAGCTCATAACTGGCCTTGCCAGGAATGAAATCACAGGGAACGACTGCAGAGTGCATCCATTCTTCTGGCTCTAGTTACCTCAGGCAGTTTGAGAAACAGCCTTCAAAATGTCTTCTGGCTGCAAGACTTTGCATTTGAGATTATTTTGTGTCCGACTTGCACCCCAGTTAATCATCAGTCTACACTCTCAGGACATTGGTATGTCCTCTTTTTATCCGGGCCAGCTGGTGTCCAAGCCTTCCTGGTTATGTATCTAGATTCCTCTCCAAACCGACCTAGATTTAGCAATATCTGCCGAGAGGCAAAGAAGTAACAGCCAGAGAGGTTGGAGGAGAAACTGGAAAAAGATACGGTCCAGATGCAAAGAAGGAAAAGTTTCAAGAAGGAATATGGACGTAAGGGTATGAAGTGTAAGGAAAGACTCTGGATTTGATCATGAATGACTATGCAAAGACCAATGTTCATAGAGTGAGGGGGCAGGAGGCAGAACCGGGGAGCCTGAGCACATGGTCTACAAGGAATCAGAGGGTGTGACTGGAGAGGAATTGTGGTCACTTTGGCTGTGAAAGCCAAGAGGGAGTCCTGGCACACAGAGGGAGGCAGCAGGGCCATGTCCTGGTTCCGTGCATCCATAGGCACAGTGCTGTCACGTGGTCAGAAACACAGGCTCTGGAAAGAAATTCTGGGTTCCGACCTCAACACCACCACGTAAAAGTAGTGTTCATTGGACATCTTACTTAGACTCTTTGTGCTCTGTTCCCTTCTAGATTGAATAATCACATCTTCTTGGGGCGTCTGGGTGGCTTGTTTCGTTAAGCATCCAACTCTTGATTTTGGCTCAGGTCATGAGCTCAGGGTTTGTGGGATTGAACTCCACATCAGGCTATGCGCTGACAGCATGGAGCCTCCCTTGGGATTCTCTGACTTCCTCTCTCTTTCTGACCCTCCCTCACTTATGTGCATACTCACTCTCTCTCCCAAGATCAATAATATACATTTTTAAAAATAACAATAACCAAATCTTCTTTATTAGGTCACAGAAATGTGACTGCACAGATGAAGCACTTAGCTCAGATCAGACCTATAATAATAAACCCTCCATTAAGGTTAACTACTCTTATAATTATTTAAAACATGAGGAGCCAGAGAAGATGGGCAGATGTGGACATGAAAGAGATGAAGAGCTGATAAGAGAGAACAGCACTGGACTCAGTGACCTTACTAAACAGGATGACAATCCGGCCTCTAAGCAAAGCACAAGAGGAAAATCAGGTGGTTGGGATAGAAAGAACTTTCCACATTGGCTGAAATTTTTGCCCGAAAGTCTGAAGTTTGATCTTCATGCTTTATGCCAATAGTATCTATCATAAATAAATGGGCGTAGACAGATAACTCAACAAGCCTCCATTATGTTTAACTCGATGAACAGGCTAATGACATAGGAGACAAGATTGAGATGAGGATAGAAGAGGCCCTTGAGCATAGTGGGGATGATTTGGGACAGTCATCATGAAAAGCACTGCAGAAGGTGAACAAAAAATATGAGACTGCTTGAAGCATCAGGTTATGTAGAAATGCATCAAGATGCTTCGGTGGGCTGAGACTTCAAGACAGGTTTGCGGTTTTCTTCAGCACAGCTCTTGTCAGAGAACGGTGGAGAAAGTGACAGGGACAAAGAACAAAGGTTCAGAAACAGGTCTGTCAGGCAAGGGGATGGGAGGAGCAGCTCACCCTGGGATTCAGACCGAATGGATGACATATGGAAACCAGGCGAAGCCTGATAGACTTGGAAACTGACAAGCAGATAGAAACACAAAGGAGGATTAGAGCAGGGGCCCCTGGGTGGCATCCGACTTCAGCTCAGGTCATGATCTCATAGTTCATGGGTTCGAGCCCCGCGTCAGGCTCTGTACCTGGAGCCGGCTTCAGATTCTGTGTCTCCTTCTTTCTCTGCCCCTCCCCTGTTCATGCTCTGTCTCTCAAAAATAAATAAAATGTAAACAAAATTTAAAAAACAAAAGGAAGGTTAGAGCAGAGTGAGCACATGTGATGTAGTGGAAAATGAGACCAGTTACAGAGTTGGGATAGGACGCAGAGTCTCCAAATCCTAAATGTTGCAGACTGGGCTTCGTCCTGAGAAGTCATGAGCGGTCACGTTGGACGGTTGTCTTGGAGCAGAGGCAGAGGTCCAGAGAAGACAGGAAATGCTTGTGGGTGTTGAGGTCACTGCAGATGACCCCCGAGAACAGAAAGAAAGGGGAAGTTGTGTTCCAGAATCAAGGGAGGTAAAAGTGGGTCGTTGGAGGTGGGTGAGCAAAAGTGAGAAGATAAAGGGGCACAAGCAAAGGCTTCAAGCCATTGTCCTGTAACAGTAATGGTGAACCAGATAGGAACAGATCGAAGGGCACACTAATGAACTAACTTTTCTCTCCAATCTCATCCTTCGCAGCTAGTTTGGGAACATTCCACATCCACTTCTGTCTTCTGTCTGCACTTGCTTGTGAGTTCTTTGGCTGGCTCTCTTCCAGGATAAATCATGTCTCAGCCCACATGTCACCTCTTCCGAGAGGCTTCCCTAACCACCAACCATCCCTCCCCCAGCCCAGGTATGGTCTATCACATCACTTTGTTTTATGAGTTTTTTTAATTTGCATCTATTATTACAGAAATTGAGCTTAATGTTCCCCATTTCCTAAGCGTGAGGTGGCCATGATTTTTGCCTTGTGTTCAAAGCCCCTCCCGGTGAGTCCGGCACTGTTCTTCCCCGTATTCTGGTCTCTCTCTCAGCCCAGCTGCCTCAGGCCCACCTCAGCTACCTGCTGGCCTCCGCTGACTTCCAGGTTGCACCATGGGTCCCTCAAGCCCAATTAGAATCTAGGGAAAGGGGGTGTAGCAGTGAGGTGGGGGCATTAGTGTCATTTAAAAGTTCCCTGGGCGTCTCCAAGGCATAGAGGGGGTTGAGAACCACTGCGAAGGTAAAAGAAAGGAGCCCCCATAATAAAGTCAAGTCTTAATGAAACACTGCAACTCATATTAGTTAAGGAGCATCAGAAACAGGGAACTAAAATATCAGAGATGACTTTTTGTGTACTTTAGTCTTCCCATGTGCCTGGTTTTAAAAACACCCCAGGGGCACCTGGGTGGCTCAGTGGGTTAAGTGCCCAACTCTTGATTTCTGCTCAGGTCATGATCTCAAGAGATCGAGCCCTGCATTGGGCCCCGAGCTGGGCATGGAGCCTGCTTAAGACTCTCTCTCTCTCTCTCTCTCTCTCTGTCTCCCTCTGCTCCTCTCAAATCGTGCTCTCTCTCTCTCTCTCTAGTTCAAACTAACTAACTAACTAAATAGATAGATAGACAGATAAATAAATAATAAAAATACCCTCAAACTTGGTGCTAGAACCTCACTCCTGCTTACTTTGCATCTCACTATCATAAGCCCTAAAATTTAAGAAGTGCGTCTGGGTAGCACATGACACATTCGGCATGTGGATGACCAACTAGACTAATCTGTATATATTATTTAACAGAATCATGTTTTTACACCAATCTAAGTGTCATAGATAGCATGGCTGGGAAATACTTGGTATTATTTTAATCACGTAGAAATACCTGAGTTGCTGGCACCATTACAAATGTCTCTAGGAGCCAGACGTCCCCCCCAATCCCACTTTCACTGTGGTGAAAATTCTCCTAAAGGTTAAAGGAACTTCGATACTTCCCTGTGTAAGGAAGGATCTGGCAGAACTTGCCTGATCTTCAGAGGACTCAGGAAGTTGCTCATTAACCATCTCCATGCTGAAGCTCTCTCTAACCATATAAAATGTCTCATAACAATTTCTAAGAAAGACTTGTGCATTTTGAAGCAAAATGATTCAGGTAAATAGCCTGGTGCACTAATGAAATGTCTTCTCAGAAAACAAAAGAAGATAGGGACCCTGGGTGGGTTAAGCAACTGACTTCTGATCAGGTCATGATCTCACAGTTCGTGAGTTCAAGTCCCACTTTAGGAAACACAAGCCCCACTTCAGGTAAAACATTAGTCCCACTTTAGGCAAACCCTGCTTCTCTCTCTCTCTCTCTCTTTTTCTGCTCCTCATGGGATTCTCTCTCTCTCTCTGCCCCTCACTCACTTGTGCTCCCCACACATCCCACCAAAAAAGAAAAGAAAATGGGGCACCCAGGTGGCTCAGTCTGTTAAGCATCTGACCCTTGATATGGGCTCAGGTTGTGATCTCACAGTTGTGGGATCAAGCCCCGCATGGGGCTCTGCACTGAGCATGGGGCCTGCTTGGGATTTTCTCTATCTGTCTTGCTCTCTCCCTTCTGGAGTGCTCTCTCTGTCTCTGTCTCTCTCTCTCTCTCAAAATAAATAAATAAGCATAAAAAAAAGAAAGGGAAAAAAAAAGTAGAAGACTTTTTTTTCCCTTTTCAGATGAACTAACCATAGGAAACAATATTGAAGATTTCATTTATTTGTACAATTAATCTCAAGCCTTTCTTTCTGATGACTCATTTCTTCACTTACTGGAACTTGGAAATTTCTCAGTAAATTCTGTCTTTGAAGCAGATAAAATGGCATAGGGATTTTTTTTTAAGGTTGACTTAGGCCCATTTAGTCTTTACATAAGATGAAGGAAAGTACCAGAATAGTAGCAATGAGAGGAAATGGAGGCAGAACATAGTCATCTGTTTTGTATTTTTTTCTCCAACAAGGTCTCCTTTTAAAAAAATGTTTTTAATGTTTTATTTATTTTTGAGAGAGAGAGAGAGAGAGAGAGAGAGAGAGAGAGAGAGCATGAGCAGGGGAGGGGCAGAGAGAGAGGGAGACACAGAATACAAAGACAGGCTCCAGGCTCTGAGCTGTCAGCACAGAGCCTGACTTGGGTTTGAACTCACAGACTGACAGATCATGACCTGAGCCGAAGTCGGACGCTTAGCCAACTGAGCCATCCAGGTGCCCCTCCAACAAGGTCTCCTTGACCATATGTTGTCCTCACTGCTGAAGGCTAATGGAGCCCCACTGCCAGACTTCAGACCTGAGGAACTCTGAGGGCCATGATGACAACCAGGAAAGAGCAAGAAAGCCTTTTCCCCCAACAAGGTGAAGAGAAGGTGAGTTCTAGCTGCCAGGATCAAGCAGATCAGAAGCCCCGGTACCTCCCTACCACCTCAGACCCCCCAAGAGGTGAGTGCAGAGCCCAGAGGAAGCAGGAGCACCACCCTTACAGCCTCCTGGCCACTGGGACCTTCTGTCAAACAATGACCACCCAAGGGTGAGGAGGACCATGCTGGAATACAGACAGTAATATACAAATATACTCCAGTATATACAAATATGAGGCACTCTGCTTTTAATGTTACATCAGTTATTCCTCAATAGATGTCTATATACATGCAGTATATGCACTCCAAAATACACCACTGGCATAATGATTATTTTGAGCTGAAGCCAACGGAGCAGCGGCAGATACAAAGAAAGTTCTCTGCTTCCTCCTAGTTAGCTACAAGCACGACATAAATTTATAAAGGGGTTTCCCCTCCCCTCTCTGCCAGGAAGGACTAAAGTCACCCTTGCTAGCCCAGGAAAAGTACCAAAGGAATAGATGTAATAATATTTACTGAGCAGCCCTTGTCTTCCATTAGCTCCCCCATACATTTGCCTTCCACTGTTTGCCACCCCGAGAAACTCAAAGTCCTTCTGCTGTGACTGATCGCTCTTTGACAATGTGTCATCCTTTTGTTGAGACGCATAAGAGTCCAGGTTCTACTCACTGCTTCGAGTTACTCATCACTGGGTGCTCTCACGTGTTTGCGCAGTGCCCGTGCTAATAAACATGTTTGTTTTTCTTTTGTTAATATTTCAGTTATCAGTCTAATTCACAGGGGCCTAGCCAATCAACCTAAGGTGAGTGGAGGGACAAGGAATTTTTTCCTCCCCTACAGCTCTAGGGGAAAATGACAAGCCCACATCCCCAGTCTTCTCACAGTCTCAGAGTGAGAAGTTGAACTTCACTAACAGTTTTTTTTTTTAATGGGTGCTTTAAGAGTGCACTTACCATGAGGAGCACTGAAGAATGTGTAGAATTATTGAATCACTATATTGTACACCTGAAACTAATGTAACACTGTGTGTTAACTATATTGGAAGTAAAATGGTTTAAAGAGGTATAGGACCAGGCAGTGGAGGACCAGGCAATGGGGCAAGACTGGCTGGCTCTTGCCCTGTTCTTATTCAGTGGTTCACATTCTTTACACCTTAGGAGACACAGAGCAACTGGCACAAGGCAAGAGACTGGGACCTACGAGACAGATGAGTACATTATGTCTACATATTTGAGAACTTACTCCAGAGCACCTCAACCTCTCTAAAATCAGAGGTGGAGAGTCTCACAGAGAGACTGCATCAGAACACCAGAGGACAAGACGCAGTTGGTTTTTTTTTCCCATTCACCTGTAACTCCCACATGCAACTACAGTTCCTGCTTCCAGAAAACAAGCTAAGACTTCTTCTCACCTAAAAAGACCCAATTCCAGGGGTGCCTGGGTGGCTCAGTTGGTTGAGCGTCAACTTCAGCTCAGATCATGATCTCACGGTTTGTGGGTTCAAGCCCCACATCAGGTCCTGTGCTGACAGCTCAGAGTCTGGAGCCTGCTTCAGACTCTGTGTCTCCCCCTCTCTGTCCTTCCCCTGCTCTCTCCCACTCAAAAACAAATACACGTTAAAAAAATTTTTTAAGGACCCACTTCTCTTTAGGACTTTACATCGATTGCTCAAGCCAGACTATTCTAATTCTGGGCCCAGAACAACACAGTGTTAGTCGAGGTATCAAGAATAGGGTATCTGGGGAGATCAAGTATCTTCAAACACCTCGGCAGAATCGGTGCAGCTCTACGACCCGCTACTCTGGGACATCATCGCTGTTCAGTTGACATGGGTCAACTGGAAATGCAAAGTGTCTAAAGCCAGTAGTCAAACAGAGTCCCTCTCGGTGAGAGCACCCTCGCACTAGCTGAAGGACAGGCTGCTGGCGAGTAATGAGAGAGCACAATAAACACTCTTTTCCAGAAGCAGCACCCTCCCCAGCGACACTATGAAGATTTAACACTTCCTCCTCCTAGGAACCTGCTCCTCAAGCTCATTTTACTACCGCCTTTACTGTCCTCAGTGGTGGCTACCTTTACCTTAAAACAAACAAAACAATGATATCAATGGGGAATTCTGCAAATTGAGAAACTATTTGCCAAACGGGTGGGCAACTCTCTTCTTTCTGAAAATGGTGAACTTTCCAGGTGCTCATGTGTTTCATACTGCTGGTACTAGAGTTAGTGCACAAGGGTGCACATTCATATGGAAAGATCTAGAATCTACTTCCACGTGTGATATGGAGATGCATGGCCATTACATATATTTCAACACTTCCTTAGACTAGCTTGGATTCAGTATTAGTTATAAGCTTTGAACAATTACCTCGGAGCTTCTAGGTATGTTAGGGAGTTTTAGAGGTACATGCGTATGTGTGTGTTTACCTGTGTTATTGAATTTGTCTTTAAATATCATAGTAAATTCCAAGTTGTCCTCCATATAGCTGAAAAGTGAAACATTTACTCCACTTCTGGGGATATTCTTGTTGATACTGAAGGGGCTCAGGGTAAGTCCCCAGATATGTCACTTTGACATCCGAAGTCTTCATTTGAGTTAAAGGCAATCAGGATCCAGTAACCTCAAGAGAAACATTGGCCGCTCCCTTAACTACCAAGAAGAGTTTAAATGGGAGGTGTCTCCCAGAATGACAGTTTTGATCAGAGATAAGTTTTATCCTAGTGACCCTTTGGCAGGGCATGTGTCTAATTGTCAAACTTCTCTTCTTCTTGCCCTTGAATTTGCCTCCTCCCCATTGAATCCTGCGCTCTTATTCCATGCCTTAGCTCAGGATGGTGTATGTACCTCCTTTTACCTTTCTTTGGACTCTCATAGGTGTAGTGTTCCCATAATACAAAATTAAATTTGATTTTTCTTCTGTTAATCTGTCTCATGTCAATTTAGTTCTTAGACCAACCAGAAGAAATTTTGTCAAGGAAAAAATTTTTCCCTAACAATACTTATAAATAATTCATCATATCTTGCCCTGACTCAACTACTTGCCAAATCAACACCCAATAAACAAATGATTTGCACTGCACAGCAAGAGACTGTTTTTTTTTTTAATGTACTTACTCTCAGAACCAAGATTACAACCTGACTGCTCAAAGTGGGTCCATGGACCAACCGTGTAAGCATCAAGGTATTGAAATGCATAATTTTCAGCCCCACCCAAACCTCCAGAATGATGATCTGCATTTGAACAAGAGCTCTGGTGATCTATACTCACATTAAAATTTGAAAAGCACTAGCCTAGAGCAGTATTTCTCCCCAGGGAGATAAATTGATCCCCCCCTCCCCCCCCATAATCATCTGGGATGCTCCCCTAAAAGGTAAGTTTCTCCACTCTACCACAGTGAGTGAGATGAACTGTCTTGACCCTGTCTTCTAAACAAGTTCCTCTCTTTTTGGTTTCTCAAACTTTAGATTGCCTAAATCTAAAGTTGAAACTAATCAAAGAGTACATTTACCGTAAAGACACACACACACACACACACACACACACACACACACACACACACACACCAGGCATTGGAAATAACTACAAATGCAGAGAAACTGCTTTTAAAAGAAGACTCACCCAAGAAGGTTCTGTTGAGCATTTTGTAATGAAATGTAGAACTGGTTAATTGTGTTAGAGAGGAAAAAGAGTTAATTGTGAATAACATCATCATGCCTGTAGCTCTTGCTCATACATTACTTGTACTCCTTTGAAACATTACTTAAAAATGTATTTGATTCTAATAGGTTCCTTTCAATACAGGGGAAAGGAAGCATTTTGGGATCTATCAGATGTGAAAAGAAAAAACTCAGAGTATCAAAAAAGTATGCTCTTCCAGTCAGGGATAATCTTTACTTATACTTGCTAGTAGTGAATTTCTTTTCAAATACTGAGCTGAAACGTGTTGCTCTGTCCCTGTTTTCCCAGAGAAAAGCCAGTCTACTTTAGTGTGTTTAGGAAATGCGGTTGGGTCCAATTTTCACTTTTCCTCTGCATGTTTGACATCAGAAACCCGACTCCATTAAATTCCATTTTCCTAAGTCCCTGAGAGATTCACATTACCCCCACAAGCATCATCTAGATGCTGGGACATATGCATCGTATTGCTCTCTACTTATACCTAGCCAGAGTTTTAGAATCGCAAAATGGTTTACCTTCTAATAATCAAAAAGATGAACACACAGGACTTCGTTTTGACTTAACACTGTCACAGAAAGCTAAACAGAAGAAAAGGAGACATTTTCACAGGAACAGGAAATTACAGTTGAAAAGCAAGAGCAGTTTTTAACACCTTTGGAACCTTACTTCCAGAAAGGTCACATACCTCGGAGTATAGGATTCCCATTCTGGCCCTTGGCAGATTTGCGTCACCCCTACAGCGGCTTCAATCTTCTGGAAATATTTCTGATTAACATAAAATCCTTCCCAGCCCAGAGAAGGAGCTCTAGAAACCAAGGTTGGTGGCAAGTCCTTTCTTCCCACACCTGTGAGTGTTCTTCCAGCAATTCAGTCAGCAGCGCACCTTCTAGAGAACCCAGCCCAGCGAAACACGGGCATTGGTTTACAGCGCAATGACCTCAGTGTGCATCATCTAATGTTTCAACCCCGAGGAACCGGTTTCTGAGTCATGTTTGCTCTGCCAGTACTGACATGTGGGAAGACGGGAGCAAAGTCCAGGGTGAAAGGGAAGTTCTCATGCAGACAGGAAGGATTCGGGGTGCAAAATGGGGTACTGTGAAAAAAAATAAGACACTGTGCTTAAGACACTATCTAACTGAAATCTGGGTTTTAGTGGCTATTGAGAAAGGCTAGGGATGGTCAAACTCACTTGTTAGAACATAGATGTGTGCCCTGGGCTTAACTTTCATGAAAAACAATCTTCAAAACTGTTGCTATTATCTTCAAATGTTGAACAGTCTTCAAAACTGTTGGATTATTTGTGATCTTCAAGCACAGATAAGGTTATTTGTTTTTCCTTCATGTTCCCAATTAATATAAACAAGTTAAAGTAGTAAGTAATAGATGAAGGTCAATTTTTAAACTATTATTTTACAAACATGAATGTGTTCATGTTCAAGGGCATCTTTGAGTAAAGCTTGAGCAACTCAAATTGAAAAAACTAACCTCTTTGAAGAATCAGTCCCATTTATATCCTAGTTAATTGAATTATCTCAAATGTTTAAACTATACTTATGGTATTACTATATATATTTTTAATGTTTATTTATTTTTGAGAGACAGAGCATGAATGGGGAAGGGGCAGAGAGAGAGGGAGACACAGAATCTGAAGCAGCTCCAGGCTCTGAGCTGTCAGCAGAGCTTGACACGGGGCTTGAACCCACAAACCGTGAGATCATGACCTAAGCTGAAGTTGGACACTTACCAAATGAGCCCAGTATTACCATATTTAATTTTCTTTTATAAACACTTCAATTCTGACCCTAACAATTAATACTTTCCCAGCTAAATGCTCTTATCAATGTAATAAACTTACTATCATAAGTATTAAGTTGTCTTAAATATTCTAATACTGTTTATAAATTTGACCAAATATTTTATTATATTCAACAATTTTAAAATTGTAAGTCTAAAACCCATTGCCCTCTTACATATTTTATTTTTATTTTTTTTTTAGTTATTTATTGTGAGAGAGAGAGAAAATGAGTGGGGTGGGGGCAGAGACGGAAAGAGAGAGAGAATCCCGAGTAGGCTCCATTCTGTCAGCACAGAGTCTTATGTAGGATTTGATCTCATGAACCGTGAGATCATGAGTTGAGCTGAAATCAAGACTCGAGCTGAAATCAAGACTCAGATGTTCAAACAACTGAGCCCTCCAGACCTCCACCCTGTTATGTATCTTACTTGGAATCACCAGGCCACTTGGTCAAACATTTTTATACAGCATATCTCTTTAACATTATAAACATTTTGTATACTAAATATGATACCAAATATTCACACACTGTCTCTGAACACAGTCATAGCAAAGTGTGAAAATCTCCCAGAATTAGAACATTCATACATACCTATGGAAGTTTCAACCATCCCAAGCAAATGGCTGGGATTCTTCCAAACACTGAAGTTTCTTCAGTGGCCACGAGTAGGGCCAAGATCCAAGACTTAAGCCTACATACATTCAGGGAATTTCTTCCTACACCATTGATGGACATAAGGAGCTATTTTTGTACTGTGTTATAACAAAAATTACATACTTTACCTTGGACTTGGCTTTAGGACCAATCTCCTGGGAGTTTAAGAATTAGCTCTTCTATGGGCTCCTGGCTGGCTCAGTCCATAGAGCATGTGACTCTTAATCTGGAGACTGTAAATTCCATCCTCACATTGAGTGTAGAGAGTGCTCAAAAATAAAATGTTTTTCTTAAAAAGGAAAGAATTAACTAATTTTTCTATTGAAGGTGGCAGTCTGCAATACCCACTAAAATTGTGGCTGACTTCCCTTTTGCATTGGTTTGGTTTGGCATTTTTTTAAACTTCTTAAAACCTTTAAGTGCCTTTCCCTTTGGTGTAAACGTTAATGTTATTTTCATTGGGTACTTTGCGCTCTTACGCAAATCTTCTGCACCCCCTTTTAGCCTCTTTTGTAACCGCTTCTAACCAACTGGTGTGGACAGACCTCTTCACTCCCACTACCTCTTCACTACGGTTGCAACTAGCTTCCTTCTCCATGCTTCTTCCTCCCTGACTGACTTCGAGACAAAAACTCATCTGATGCGATTCTGGATTTCTCTCTGGACTGTATCTTGAAGGAGAGCAGACCACGTAACCCTAAAATATGCCTCTTTGGCATGAGGATTGTTTCAACTTGGTTGTTTTTGAAAGCCTGCAGACACACGGGATAATCTCCTAACACAGAGAAGAGGCTATCTTTCTGTAAAGGACACTGATCCTTGGCAAAGAAATCTCTATTTTTAAGGTGTGTCCCTCAGGAAGAGTAGACAGACTCTAAGTCTCTTTTGGAGATCAACTCTCAGATTAATGGAGAAGAGAATGACCTAAGTCTGCAGGACAAACTGTGCTTTCACTAGTCGCACCCCTAACTTCCCCCACTCCCAAACATCTTTTTTCTTTAGCAGGAGATGGTATTTAAGGCATTAGCTTGGGCCGCTTCAAGGGGTTTTATTCAGTTTTCCGGGGTCTCCCATATGTACACATGAGGTACACATGTTTTTAAACTTCAGTTTGTTTTTTCTTATTAATCCGTCTTTTATTATGCAGGGTTCTCAGCCGCAGAACTTAGAAGGGTAGAGGAATGGTTCTTTTTCCTCGCCTAGAGTCTGGTTCTAAAGGCACAATACTCATTTTAATTATGGAAGAGCAACTGCTTCCTTATAGGTCTGCCTCTTAAAAACAAGCCAATAAAAAGCAATTGACACATTGCCATTGGTAAGAACACTCTAGGCCAGTGAGTCTCAACCAGTGATGATTTGGACCCCAGGTAGGATGGCCAGAGTTAGCAAATAAAAATACAGGATGTTTAGAGGCACCTAGGTGGCTCAGTTGGTTAAGTAGCCAACTTAAGCTCAGGTCATGATTTCACGGTTTGTGAGTTCGAGCTCTGCGTCGGGGTCTGTGCTGACAGCTCAGAGCCTGGAGCCTGCTTCCGATTCTGTGTTTTCCTCTCTCTGCCCCTCCTCTGCTCTCTCCCCCCTCCCTCAAAAATAAACATTTAAAAAAATTTTTTAAATAGAGGATGTTTGGTTAAATTTGAATTTTACATAAATTTCTGAAATATTGCATGGGGCATGCTTATATTAAATAATTATGTTGTTTAACTAAAAATTAAAGACATTGTAAATGACCCTCAGATCAAGACCTGAGCTGAGAGTCAGACGCTCAACCAACTGAGCCACTCAGCCACTCTAAATTGATAGCTTTTTAAAGAAGTATTGAGGTTCAGTGTTTAAGCCCCAGCAAACGGAGTCTCTAATTACAAAAAAATGGAAAAGAAAAAGAAGGTCTAAGAGACCATGTTCACACATGAATGTCTTCTGTGAAGAAGTTAATGTTTTAATCACACAGTGCAGGCTTCAGATGAAAAGGGTCTCTTTGATACTGGCTATAGTGGTAGCCAACCTCGGCTGGCCAGCCTGATCGACTGGGAAGAAAAAGACGGTCCCTTCTACAAGGTGTAAACGCAAAGACTGGCCCTAAGGAGAGGTTCAGGAGACCATAACTAGAGAACGTGGTCCACAGCACCTCACAGTTTTACCTGAGATCTTGACCCATTGCCGTGGTCTACCAGCTCCTACTGAAGAGATGTAAGTAAGGAGTAAGAATTTTATTTATAATAAAATAAAACAATAACTCCATCACACTGGCCATTACAAATGGCAATTCCTCAAAGTAGATTTGAGGCAGATGAGAGAAAACAGCAAGATGAGTTAGAAGGCCACTGCATGAGGTCAGCAGAGAGATAATAGGACCTCAGGCAGGAGAGCAGCAGTGGGGATGGAGAGAAGAGGAGGAAATCTGAAGGACATAGAAATAATGGGCTCTTGGGGCGCCAGGGAGGCTTGGTCGGTAAAGCAGCCGACTTCGGCTCAGGTCATGATCTCATGGTTTGTGAGTTCGAGCCCCGCGTCGGGCTCTGTGCTGACAGCTTAGAGCTTAGAACCTGCTTCAGATCTGTCCCTCCTTCACTCATGCTCTGTTTTGCTCTGTCTCAATCATAAAAAAACATTAAAAATTTTTAAAAAAGCAAAGAAAGACTGAAATAATGGATTTTTTGTTGAAAATGCACTGGTATGCTATGTTGAAATAAATTTCTATGTCCAAGATGGAGTAAGACCTGCCCAGAATGCCACATCAGCAAACCAAAACCGAGACAACTTTCTTGTTCCTATAAATGCTCTCCATTTGACCAGAAAGGCAGTATTTCCATGCAGCCAGCCCCCAACTGCCAAGAGTCTGTGCTGCTATCGTAGTTCTAAATAAGGCCAGCTACGCAACCCTGACCAGTCAGCTTAAACCAAATGCGTTTTCCCTATTCCCTGATTGACCTGCTAGCCTTATAAGGAAATACCTGACCTCCTAGCTAAGGATGCCCTGTTTCCACGTTACTGCTTCTAAGGCTCTCAAGAACTCATTTCTCCACGATCATCATCCCTTAAGAAGGGTGTCCTGGCACCATGTGGCTCTGGACTCCCTCAATCCACGGCTTGTTTTCCCTTGGAAAAAGGACATCAAATGAAATTGTTTTATTTTCGTCATTTGACAACTATTATCTCCTGGCACCACACTTCCCCAAATGTTGTTCTGGAACGCTCACTCTAGTTCTCCGTGAGCTACATTTCTCTTCTCCCCACTGGCCTCCAGTTAGATTTCCCCCATAGAGAGCACTCAGGGAGGAGAGTAAGACTAAGGAAGCAGAAAAGGAGCTGTCCCTTCCTACTCATGTGAGGATCCCATTAGCATAAACCCAGCATAGCCCTTTATCTCCTGAATAGCCACTGGTCCGCTTTCTCCTCGCACTCCCTCAACCTGCCTCATCATACCCCACAGAGGTACCAACACCAACCACCTCCCTCCTCCAGTTCAAGCAGGAGACAGTCTGTTCCAGTTTGCACAAGTTGTGTTTAAGAGACACACCTGTAGCAATCTAAGGGGAGATACCCAATAGGAAGTTTGTTATGTGGTTTCAGAATTTTACAGTAAGAATTGAGGCAAAGATTTGCTAAGAATTATCAAGCAAATAGACCAGTAGTTCCCAAAGTAAGAAATGAGAGAGGTTAGATACCTTATTAAAGTCTTTCCCCTCATACACCACCTGAATAAATTCCTTGTTTGTATTGGGTTATTCTCCTTAAATAACATAACACATTTTTCCTTTCATTTTAGTGCCTTTATATGTTAATAATGGCTATTTAATCAAATAAATACTTTTGCTAATCAGAATGTTTGCCTTTCTAAGTTTTTTTTAAGTTTTTTAATGTTTTTTAATTTATTTCTGAGAGACAGCAGGAGCAGGGGAGAGTCAGAGAGAGAGAGACAGAATCCAAAGTGGGCTCCAGGCTCTGAGCTGTCAGCACAGAGCCCGACGCAGGGCTCGAACCCACAAACCATGAGATCATGATCCAAGCTGAAGTCAGACGCTTAACCGACTGAGCCACCTAGGCGCCCCTGCCTTTCTGAATTTTATACATTGAAGCCTGGCCATCTGTTTCTGTTAATTAGCTTGCTTGTGAAACCTTTTTATATTGTTTGTTCACTTAAAATGAACCCCTGGATTTTGAGGTCAAATTGCAATAATAATCATCGTTTTGTACTAATGTGGGGTCTTTACTCCAAGACTTAAGAAAATCTTGTCAAATTTGAAATCACTTCTGAATTTCCCAGAAATTAAGAAATTTATGGTAATGGGAAAAGGAAACGGGGTTAGCCAGCCCTTAAAATAAAAACATACATTGGCATTGTAAGTTTAAATTTAAAATAAATCATTTAGTTGTTTAGCACTTAGATAAAACTTAATTCTAATGTGTGTTCTATTTCTGTGTCATCCTCTGTCACGTACTCGCAGAATTAGTTATTATCATGTGCTTTAATGGAAATGTAAAGGGTAGGGGCGCCCAGATGGCTCAGTTGGTTAAGCATCAGACTCTTAAACTTGGCTCAGACCATGATCCCATGGTTGGTAAAAGTGAGCTCCATGTCGGGCTCCACAGTACTGACTGCAAGGAGCCTGCTTGGGATTCTCTCTCTCTCTATCTCTCTGCCCCTTCCCCACATGTGTCTACCTCTCTGTCTCTCTGTCTCTCTCTCTCTCTCAATGAATAAATAAACTTTAAAAAATTGCAAAGAATAAATCTCATGCTCCTGGTCCCACAATCACTAGGATACTATGATTTGTGTTGCCTACTTTTTTAGATAACTTCACATATCTGAGACAGGAGCTTATTTTTATCTCTTGGTAAAAACAGAAAAGAAAACCAGTGACAAGTCCTGTTACGGTGGATGACTGTTTTGCTATATAATCAGCTACTCCTGCAAGCCTTCCACTCTTCCTCCAGTGACTCAGGAGTGGGCTGCATGAATTAAATTATAAGGCTCTTATAATTTTGCGGTAAAACCAGTTACACAATGAGACAAACTATACTCTTTAGGGTGTGGGTACACTGCTTTGCCCCAGGACAGAGGATGTTGCCTACCTTATCTATGCTTTGAACTACAATTTTCTCTCATTCTTGGTGCCTTGTAGGATTTCAAACAAGAAAAGATTTATATCAACTTTCTTGTGGGGCCTTACATTACATTCCCTTCTGAGGTTATGAAATGCAGTTTCAAGTTTTCATGGGGTTTCATTGGTTTTGTTCCATTTCATAATAAAGTGTTGCATTTTTTAAAAATTAAACTGTTGTTAGAGTCACAGCTGTCAGGTTCTGTCCGGCGAGCCAGGTTCGGATCCTTCCTCTTTAGAAACTGAGCTATTTATGGCACCTGGGTGGCTCAGTAGGTTAAGCATCTGACATCTGCTCAGGTCACGATCTCGTGGTTTGTGAGTCTGAGCCCTGCATTGGGCTCTCCACCTCAGATCCTCTGTCTCCCTGTCTCTATAACTTCCCTTCGCCTCTCTCTCAAAAATAAATAAACATTAAAAAATACTTCCAAAAAGAAATGGACCTATTTCCAGTTCTCGGTAATGCCCAGATCTTTCCAGCCAACTACTTATGACAGAGTAAAACAGGACCCCAAGGCCACCATATCACGTTCCATTCTTTCAATGCAAAGCACCCTTCTTGCTCTGTGTCAATCATGAATCCACCAAAACAAGTGAACAGAGCTGGTCCCCAACCTGAAATGTTCCATCATGTTGCCATTTTTAAATTGCTTGGAAAGCATTAAGAGTGGCAGTGTCTAGGGGTCCCTGGGTGGCTCAGTTGGTTGAGCATCTGGCTCCTGATTTTGGCTCAGGTCATGATCTCGTGGGTCGTGAGTTTGAGCTCCGCATCAGGCTCTGTGCTGACAGTGTGGAGCCTGCTTGGGATCCTCTCTCTCCCTCTCTCTCTGCCTCTCCACCCACCCCCTCTCAAAATAAATAAATAAACATTCAAAAAAACCGGCAGCATCTAAAAGACTGAAAAGCCATAATAGGGCATTCAGGGCCAACCATTTTGGAAGACACTTAGCATGTGAACTTACAGAGGTTTTTGTCTGTGTTCTTCACATCTCTTCCTCTTTCTCCATTTTCCGTTTCTCACTCCCACATTTATGTCAGGAGCCAGCTGTGTGATGCACTATGTAAGAAAAACAAAGGAAGTCGTGACAGATAGGAATTCCACAGCACGTTCAAGGTACGAGAAACATCACACATCCTTATTATTTTTTTAGGTTTTATTTATTGAACTAATCTCCAACTCGATACGGAGCTCAAACTCAACGATCCCAAGATCAAGAGTCACATGCTCTTCCAACCAAGCCAGCCAGGTGTCCCCATCCCCACATCCTTAATTTTTAGATCAAATTATAAGTGGGTTAAACCTACTTTCCAAGGCTTTGAAGACATCCCAGATTGCTCACATCCCCTGGGTTTTCCCTTCCTTGGGTTCTGGCACACATCACTCTGTGCATGTGAACTACCATGGTCATTAGCATCGTCCTTATCATTGTTCCATAACGTGTCTAAAGAAAGCTTGGGAGCTTACTGAACTGTGAATTCCGCACACTGACACCAGAATCTCTACGTGAAGACCTAAAGAAGTGCATGATGTTAAACATTCCAGATGATTCTAGAGCTGGTGTCCATGGCCACCTTGAGAAATGGCAAGTTTTTATCTTTCTGATCTTTTTGATCTTCATGGAATGGAAGCATTTATCTGGGTCCAAAGACAGTTTGGGATCTGTATATAAATGCATTTGAGTATGAGATTCTAAAAATTCTTCACATAAAATTAATGAATAGTATTCCTGACCTTAATGCCTCTCCTCTCTCCACAGCGACACTCATTTCTTGATAGGCCATTTTTGGGCCAGAGCTGCCTGTTCATTTCTATTCTAGGCATAAAACCTAAAGAAGACCTTATGGTAAATAACCCATAAAATAGGAACAGATTCATGCATGGGTCTGAATTGCTGGGACCAGGGTTTTGACCTACTAAATTCCCTACACTAAATTTTTATTCCTTGGCTGTCAATATTTGTTCGTTTCTCTTATTTTAACTAATGTATGCTCAGTGAAGATGATATCCCGCCCCCCTTCCAGCAAAATTACTTCTCAGAGGAAGAAAAAAAACTTACAATTTTTATGAATATAGCACAGATATAAGTATAGTACATAAATGGATATACAGTATATCTGTGATACACAGTATATCTGTGATACTAAAATTTCACGGAGGAGGGTCCATTAGGGAAGAATGCCAACAGAGTTTCCTTTAAAAAAAACTTGAAGAAAAGCTTAAGAAACACTGCTTCAACTGATTTCCATCTTAATTTTCTAGTTTGTAAAATAAACAACTTCTAAACTCGGAAAATAAAGAAGAAGCTGATTTTCAAGGCACCTGCTGCACAAATAATCTATGCCCAGAGCATCATCAAATGTATAGATGGCACTTCCTGTTCCGGGGAATAGTCTGAGCCCTTCCTATGTATTAACTCCTCTAAGATGACCACATTAAAGCCAACAACAACTTAACAGATGAGGGAGCTGAGGCACAGGGACATTAAAGAACCCACCAGGGTAACACAACTAATAAATGGCAATATGAGGGTCAAAACCCAGGACATACAGTTTCAGAATCTGTCACTGTAGCCATTATGGTATATGGCCTCTCTTGCAGTATACAGCCTTCACGTCTCCCTATGAATGTGTGGGCACCTAATTAATTAACTCGAAAAAAGTGAGTTTTTTTGTGCAATTATTTACATCCTACTTTTACCCTTTAACAGTACCTAATGACACTCTTTCCTGTTACAAAATAGGCTTCAGTATCATTTTTAGTGACAACCTTCATGTTTCCTTGGTGTTAATGCTAACAGCTCTCATGGATTTAGCACTGACCATGGCCGTGCTCTCTCTGCCAAGTGCTTCACACATATCATCTAGTTCAGTCCTCAAAGTAATTCCTTGAGATAATACCACTAAAAAAAATACTGGCTAGCATTTCTTGAGTGCTTAATATTCACCGGACACATCTCAGGGACCTCATCCCCATGAGTGCTCTTTTGCAATGACCCAGTAAGGCCGGAACTACTATTACCCCAATTTGTACTGGTAAGGAAACTAAGACTCTGAGAGGTAAAATTATCTGCCCCAAATCATCAGGTGGCAAATGGCAGAATGTGGCCAAAAGCCTTCCGCTGAACTGCTGGACACCCCTGTTACCTCCAAACCACCATAATAAATTTGGTCTTAAGTTCTTAGTGGCAGGCAGACTTTTGCTGCCATGATGGCATCTTGATACCCAGGCCTTGGCTCATTTCAGCTCCCCGGACACCACTAAGCCACTGATACTCCAGAGGGCGAGTGGTGGGCTTGCATTTCCTGCCCTTTTTCCAAGTTCAACTTGCCCCACTGCATGATGACACAGGCATTATTGACTCTGACCAGACCAATAGCCCAGACTATAAACCCATCCTTCTCAGAACATTCCCCTCTCAAAGAGGCTCTTCCTACCACCTGTCCAGAGGCAAATGGCATCATGTGCAGCATTCTTTGCAGGTGGACCAAACAGGAAGGTTAAATTCGCCAAGAGCTAGCATTAGGTTTCCTGTGCAATTTTAAAAGGAAAATAAACGTATGAGTCCATATTTATTTGTATTTTATGTTTAAAATATTAAGTAGGAAAAGAAAGTAACAAAGTGGCCACATTTACTGTGGCTACTTATATATCCAAGGAGATGATGATAAAAAAAGCTATTTTCCAACTGTCATCCTCCATATTTCAATGTGTCTTTGAAATTATAAAAAGAGAGAAAGTGAGAGAGAGAGAGAGAGAGAGAGAGACAGAGAAATATGCAAAACCATTCCCCAAGGGGGGAAAATAAACTTTCCTGAAGGAAATTTATGATATGGCAAAGTTAGTAAGTTGAGTTTCCCATGAGCTTTTGGACCTAATTTGAACAAAATCGTGACTCTTAGTTTATAATTCTGACCCTTGGGTACGGTATTCAAGAATGTGGCAGTGATTCAGGAAGAAACAAAGCATGGGAGAAGGAAAGAACATTCTGACAAAGAAAGAGGTGACTTAGCTCGTGCTAAGAAATATGAGAACTTTCTATACATACATTCAGCCCACAAATTCAGCATGGTGGCCAAGGGCAATCAGACCCAAGATGGGCCACTTGGGCATGAAGATCATTTTGAGTTAAGATACAGTCAAAACCCAGCAAAATCAGAAAAAGAAAAGCTCTTTACCTCCTCACTCAACTGCCAAAAAGAATTCAGATAGAAGACTTGCTCCAGTAAGAGACCTATCGCTACCAATAATTGTGTTGTGATATGAAGTAAAAGTAGTAGACAGGTAGGAGCCTCGTAAAGGCTGTTTGATCAAAGTCTTCCATGCCCTATTGTTTCTGAAGGGCCTAGAATACATTTGTTTACAAACATTTACTCTCTATCTTCCTGTGAAATGCATTCCTTCCTTTGAAGTCCCAGACCTGTACCCACTTCTCAGTTCAGACTCACATATATACTTCATTTTGCCTGACTGCCTTTGGAATTCCCATGTCTATGTGGATTCCACATACACTTAAAATTAAATTTGATTTTCTCCTGTTAGTCTGTCTCATGTCAATGTCAATTTGATTCTTAGTCCAGCTAGAAGGATCTTGAAGGGCAGAGAGAATTTTTCCTTCTCAACATCAGTTAACCACACAAAAAAAGTTTGATGATCCAAGATGGAAGATTCCATATGTTTCAGGTGTTTGATGTCCCTCAAAGTTTAAACCCACCCACCAATAGGTAGAATGTAAGATATTACAGCCACTCCAGAAAATTTTTTGGAAGTAAACATTGCAGTTCTACACATGAATATGCTAGGACCAGAAAATTCTTCTAAGAAACTTGAAAAAAATTTTTAATGTTTATTTATTTTTGAAAAAGAAAGAGTGTGAGCAGGGGAGGGGCAGAGAGAGGGAGACACAGAACGTGAAGCAGGTTCCAGACTCCGAGCTGTCAACACAGAGCCGGATGCAGGGCTCAAACTCATAAACTGCGAGATCATGACCTGAGCTGAAGTCGAACACTTAACCTACTGAGCCTCTCAGGTACCTGGCTATTAACACTTGTTAGGGTGATCATGGCACTGTGTTTTTTAAAAAATGTCAACAGTGGTTGTTGGGTGGTGGGATTATGAGGTTTCTTTAATGTTTAGTAACTACTTTGGGGGGGGGCAGTGGAGAGGGGCAGAGAGAGAGAGAGAGAGACATAGAATCTGAAGCAGGCTTCAGGCTCCAAGCTGTCAGCAAAGAGCCTGATGCAGAGCTTGAACTCACAAACCATGAGATCATGACCCAAGTGGAAGCTAGATACTTAACCCACTGAGCCACCCAGGCACCCCTAGAAAATTCTACTCTTAGCATACACTTAACCAAAATGTAAATACCAAAGACATCAAAAAATGTTCAAGCAGCTTTATTTGCCATAGACAAAAGTAGGATTCCACCCAAATTTCATCAATTGTGGAAGAGATCAATAACATTTGATATGGTAATGTAATGGAAAACTATAAAGCAATACAAATAAACAGACTATTGTCACATGAAAACATATGGATGAATCCCACAGCATAATGTTGAGTGAAGAACCCAGACACAAAAGAGCATGTACATACAATTCCATCTTTATAAGTTAAAAAAAAGCCAACAAATACAATATATTAGAATCAGCGTACTGATTATCTTTGGGGAAGGGAAGGAGATAGTAAATGGGTGGCACTTAAGAAAGTTTCTGGGTACTTGCAATGATCTATTTCTTGATCTGGGGTAGGATTTTACAGGTATCTTAACTTTAGGATAATTTGATTTAATTATTGATTTAAATTTATTAAATTAAATTTATTAAATAAATTTAATTATATAATTATTGCTTCTGGTCCCTACATGTATGCTACTCTTAAACTTAAAACACACACACACACACACACACACACACACACACACACACACACATCAAGGCTTCTACAGAAAGAATAGACTTACACCTCCAACAAAAACGATTTTCTAGGATCATCTCCCCCCAGTGTTGCCTCCCCACTCCCACCAGCCCACCGTCCTCTTAGAGAATCCTCCCACGTCCAGTCCTGCCCTCCCCTTGCTACCCCAGGTGGTGCAGAGTCACACCTGTGGTTGTGGTTGGCCTTGGATGCCTGTTGCACCTTCCTCTTCCTAACCCTGAATCACCCACGGCCCAATAGGAAGCCATCTTGTTTGTAAAATATGATAAGAGAAACTGGAATCTGGCCACATCCTTCTTCTTTTCCTAGAAGGATTCTGCTGTGCCCTGACAATGCGCCCAACTTAGTTGGGAGGAAAGCAGAAGTATCATTACTACTTAGAGTGCCATCTGGTGTAATTTTGGCCAAGTGGCTCAAACAGCTCTATTCAGAGCCATGGAATTTAGAGTCTTTTCCTGAAGAACATTACAGACCTCTGTCTGTGGATTTAACCTTTGACAAAGTCATAAGAATTCCTGTCATACATCAAGTGCAGAAATCTAGGCTAACTACTGATGTAGTGGACATTTGTCTGGGGTTTTTGTGTTGTTATTTTTTGTTTTGTTTTGTTTTCTGTTATCTTGAACAAGCTATGTTGAGACTTTCCCACTATGGAAACTAAGGAAAATAAATATTGCATTTCCCAGACTCCCTTTACATCAGGTATCACACAACCTAGGAGCCACCAGTTAGAAGCACCTGTCACCTGAACTTAGACTCAGAAGCTCAGAAGAGAAAAGGTTGAGACTACCGTTTCCATTCTAGTGACCGTCTTCCATTTCTGAAGGCGGCAGTGGGAGCAGTTCCAGCAGCGAGGTGTACAGACCAAAGGTTTGAAATATCACTCTACTTACAGGCTAATAGGCTCTCCCACCACAGGCTCATGGATGCTTTCCATCAGAGACACAGGGCTCTGTGACTCCTGGCACATGGAGCATCATGAGCATCAGCACATACGCCAGGTCCCACTGGCCCTAATTCTCATGGGAGCAAAGCAGAGGGGCCAGATAGCTGTCCGAACACACTGGAGAACGCACTGGATCTTTTCTAATGGGCAGTAAACATGTCTACCCTTTGTTCTGTAAGGAAATACTACCTTTACCTTCCAAGGATATATATATATATTTTTTTTAACTGTTAAAATTTCAGTATATTTCCATCCAGTCATTTTTTTCTCTTTCATAGGTTTTTGTGTTTCATTTATGTAGTTACAATCAAATTGGATATGCGATCAAATTGGACATACATTTTTAGAATCAAATATGTATGCCAATAGATGTTGGTATTTTGCTATATATACTCTATGTCACCCTCGAACCTTTATTTGGAGCAGGCTATATAGTATTCTACAGAAGATATAACTATACGGATTGTATATTCTCTTATGGATGTTTGGTCAGTTTCTGGCAGCACTATGAAGCATCTATGTAGCTGTAAATTACTTCCTATATTTGAGAAGATGTCTGTAAGGCAGATCTGTCATTTCATTTCTGGGAAACTAGGGATACAAAAATATTTGAAGGCTGTCACTCATTTCACGGAATTACTTTCCTAATCATGTTTGTGACAATTCATCCTCTGTGTATGCTGTAAAATACGGAAGTGACCATTTTACCACACCCTCACCAGCATCTTTGTTAATTCAATATAATGAAAACCAGCAGTTCTTTAAATATTCATCTCTCTGATTAACAGTGAGGTTGGATATGCACGCACACCGGGTGGATAGTCTGGGAACAAAGACAACCAGGGGCTCTTTATAAGCCATGCAGAAAAGCAAGGCACCAATGGACACATGTCTCCTAACCCAGGGTTCCATGACCAGGGCTGATGAAATTTGACATGTCAACTGCAGTGACTCAATTGAACTATGGTACCAGTGGTGCTTTAGCAGACCAGTTTTGCAGCATCATTTTGAACATTGGCCCTGGAGGCTTGATCTATAAACCTGATTCTCAGGCCCACTTGGAATTAGTCAGCTCTGGCCAATATTTTCTGCTTGCTTCTTTTGCTCACACCTGTATATTCTGACCGATACCCTAAAGAAGTGGTGACTTCATTGGAAAATGCCTGTACATACCCATCTCTTGCCCTTTATTTTGGTTGTTCACTTAGTCTCTTAGATGTTGGGTAAGCCATAGACCATCTCATCCACTGAAGGCAGATATAAGAGATCTCTTAGTCCAGTCTTGAAGAAGAAAGAAGTGGGATCTGTATCAGCCACAGATCCTGGAGCTGAGCTAAAATCCCCAGATAATACACTTTCGTCTTTTTTTAATGTTTATTTATTTTTTGAGAGATAGAGAGAGTGCGAGAAGGGGAGGGGCAGAGACAGACAGTGAGAGAGAGAGAAAGAGAGAGAGAATCCCAAGCAAGCTCGGTGCTGTCAGCACAGAACCTGACGCAGGGCTCGAACTCAGGAACTAGGAGATCATGACCTGAGTGGAAATCAAGAGTAGATGCTTAACCTACTGAGCTACCCAGGAGCCCTCCTCTGCCCTGCCATATAATACATTTGCTGAAGATGTTGGATTCCTGGCCTGCAAGTTGCTGGGACCTTGGAGATTTTACCTTAATCAGTATATAAGGAAACTCAGCGCCATGAGGACCACTGATGGGCTTATCCGTTCGTTGACTGTGCACTCCACACAGAGCTTCCTAGCATAGTGTTTCATGGTTCTTGTAAGATACACTGTTCATGGATTGTTAGATATTTCTTGCTTCGTACACACTTTTTTTTGCTGAATATCATAATAAATGTTATGCTTGAAGGATTTCTCCCAAACAGTTCACTGTAATGCCCAAGATTTCAATATCACCCCAAAACCAGAAACCGCCAGGGAGACCAAGGCACGCATGTAAAAGCAAAAGGCAGTTTTATTACGGCTTAGGCTCGCCGGGCCTAAGTTCGGTCTCACAGCCTTCACCAACGCAGTGGATCCGTGCTGAGAGCCCGGAGCAAGGGCTGAGTAGGGTTTTTATGGGGTTTGGGAAGGGGGAGTTA
>NC_043701.1:113195424-113207267 GCF_006229205.1 Suricata suricatta | reverse complement strand
GCGGGACCCAATTACAACATTTAGGGTATCTTTGAAATTAACCAATTACAGAGCGAGTTCAGGGTCTTGCTTGGTGACTATGGGGTTAACTTTAACACTAGGTAACAGGGTCTTATCTAAAGTTCCCATCTGCAGGCCTTACCCTTAGGAATGTGGGGAGAGGTAGCTGGGCTTTCCTGATTGGATACCCCTGGGCAATGTATGACTGCCAAATGGCCAAATGGTTGCCAAATGGCCAAATGGTTGCCAAATGGCCAAATGGTTCCGGAGCGACTGACCTTAGGTCTTCTAGTTTAGAGGGGAAACAAAGCCTGTCATGGCGTCTATTTGGTTCAGTTTTACACACAACTTAAGATTGATTTTCCTGTCTAAAAATGTTATATATAGTTTTTGCATTGCTTTGATAGTAAGCAGTTTTCCAAAATGGACTGTGTATACTGCATCATCTTGCCTCTACCTGGGATGTATTCTAACTACACATTTCAAGTTAATGAAATATCAAGTCATTCTCTCTCTTAATTTAAGGACCCATAAACTGCTAGAGTGGGAAGGGACTTAGGGGTCATCTTCTGGTTTACTGCTCAATTTTTTAAAAAGGAGGAATATGTCCCATGCTGTAAATGTTAATGTCCTTTCTGTTTCTTCTAAAGACATACCATTTATTAGATGTCATTTGAAATAATATAGTAATAAATACCTGCTTATATTTTTCAAAATTGGAGAATAAAAACTAGTTTTGGAAGTCATCCATGGGGCACCTGGGTGGCTAGGTCGGTTAAGTGGCCAACTTAGGCTCAGGTCATGATCTCACGGTTCGTGGGTTCGAGCCCCACATCAGGCTGTGTGCTGACAGCATCAGATTCTGTATCTCCCTCTCTCTCTCTGCCCCTCCCTGACTCATGCTCTGTTTCTCTCTGTCTCAATAATAAATTTAAAAAACATAAGAAAAAAATGTATAAAAAAAGAAGTCATCCAAAGAGTATTCCCTATCAATGCCTACATGCATTGCCCCCCAAATGCTTCATTTCTCACTGTGTGTATATGTTTCCATACTTTTAAGTAAGAGTATATATTTCTTCTATTTTTTATTTTTCCACTTAGCTGTGTTAGACCTTTTTTTCCCCAAGGCAAGTCACCAAGAATAAAATCCATGAACACAAACCGAGTTGGTTATTGGGGTTTATTTTAGTCCAGCCCAGCGGCCCCTCCTGAGCAGCTGGAAGTCCTCGGAAGAGGACAGATTTTTTTTTTTTTTTTTTTTTGCAATGAGCAGAAAGCATGAGAAAAGAGAGGAAAAAAAAGAATGAATTGGAGATAAACCCAAAGTTTCACCACGTTAAAGCCCAGATGCTTCCCTCCAGGTCCACTCTTCTGCAAATTATCCTGAACACAGAAGTCACTCCTCTTTCAAACCTGCTTTTCACACTGGTGTGTTAGTGAGACAGCAGATGTATTTCTTTCATAACTTTTCAATTTGTATTATTATACAAGTAATAGATGTTCTTCCCAGAAAGCCTGGGAAAATAACACAGAAAAATTATAAAGAGAGGAAATTTAAATCACACATAAATCCGTTCCCCATAGGCCAGGTGCCTCTGGAATTTAAATCATTCTCTGGGCACTGACATAATGCAACAGCCGCCTTAGGTTGGTCAATATAGATTTTAATCAGGCTAAATCAGAGCTTAATGAAACATCTGCTGAAAGATGCATTTTGTCTCCTGAGTCTAGTCTGGATTCCAGATATCTCATTTTGGCTCTCACATCAGGGCTGCAAGAGTAACCAAGGCTTCTGTCATTTTCTAGGAAAGGAAGCTTGGATATTTGCATGCTAAGTGGCCCATAAGTATGTAGACAGACTCGGTCTCTTCCTCCCCCCTCCCCCAACACACCTAGCTTTGTATCACTATGTGGCTGATGAACTTGCAGGACTCTCAGGGACTTCTCTCCAGCTGACTCTACCCAGCTGACTGACTCCTAATCAGAAATCCTCTTTTACTGTTGGCAGTAATGGGGACTACCTATTGAGGGCCCACGGGGTGCTGAGCACTCGACTTTGCCAGATATACATGGGAAAACTAAAATGCAGAGGAGTTAATTAAATGGCTCAGAGGTCACACAGCTGCAAAGCGCTGGAACTAAGATTCAAACCCAACTCTGTCTTGCTCCAAACCTATTCTCTTAACTGATTCAGTTAACAGACTCTCTCCAGCAAATAGACTCACTTTCAGGAGACTTGGCTTCCGTTCATGGTTCCAATGGTCCAAGTACAGAAGAAAAGGCTGGACCAAGATCATGTAAAGGGTCACCCACGCAAACTTCATCTCCCTGAAGATCCCACCTTGAGACCTAAAATCCAACACTGTGAGGCCAACAATTGAGTTGAGCTTGGCTGAGCACAGATGTCTGTTGAATGTTTATATTTGGTAAGACCCATCCTGTTCCCAGAAGCATCTCTACCCGATGAGATATCAAATGAAAGAACTTCATTTTGGCATGAATACAACATATCTCTGACTATTTTTCTTTCATCCTTTCCTTCTGCCTTAGATGAATTGTGTGTGACAAGGATACCAGGTTATGTATGTTCTCAGGCTTCGACCATCTTCTTAGACTTGGACAGGAAGCAGGAGGCGGCAAGAGGACTCTTGCTTGCTAAATTAATCCTGGTTTCTTTCTCCTTGGAGGGAATGTGGGTAAGGCTAGAATAATAGGTCAGTGGAAAGCAACCAGGAAGCCTGATAGATTTACATAATAAAGAGAAGGGGCTTGCAGTAGAATAGGAACACAATAAAAACCTTGAAGTGACACCACTGAGAAGACACTAAGAATAAGAAAAAAAATTAACATTGTGAAAACAGCTCTTTCAGCATCTTTGTGACACACACAACAATGTTTTAAGTTGCTCTCTCAAGTTTGGAGGCTGAAGGGATATTTCTTTGAATGAAAAAGCGTGCTAAGAGAGTAACAAAGTAGTAGAACAGGACTCAGGTTTGGTCTTCCCCGCTAAGATGAATCCTCACGCCTGCATTATGGATCCCCAGCCTGTCGTGACTCCTGCAGGACCTCACGCTTTCCATTCATTCATATTCCGGTGTGTCATCTTCCTCTTTCTCCCGAGCTGCCCTACCTCGCAGGCAGAAGCTGCCAGGCCCTAAGGACTCCCTGACTGCCCGTCTATTCCTTGCCTTCCGTTGGGATAACTGGTCTGTGGTTAGCATCTCAGTCCTACCCCCAACACTCAACCAATTCCCTGTAAGCCGGTGCGAGTACGCATGTGCACACTCCTCTTCCGGAAGTACACTCCCCCTCCTGCTGCCCAGTGCATGCGGAGGCTCTGTTTTTGGCCTGCAGACCTTTCCCATTCGCTGTCTTGGAGACTTTCATCCATTTTCTGGATTTTACTTACATCTACTCAGCATATGACCCCCGAAATCTACACCTCAAAGTTAATGTCTTGTGATTGCCAGGTCAGCGTTTCCATCTGGCTATTTTGCCTTTGTCTCCAGTGCAAAAGCATCTTACTACAGCTCACATTATTGTTTGACTCAGAAACCTCTGTGCATCCCTTCCTAAGCTAGACGTGCTTTATAGATGTGGTTTCATTTAATCTTTGTAAGGGCTCTACCGCATCCACTACTCAAGAAATGGGCTTGGAGGAATTGATTGACTTGCCTTGGAAGTGCAATCCATCCAACTAAAAGTACCCACTCTTCCTGATCAGCAATTCTGCCACCTAATGTCCACTTTCACACATTAACTTAATCCCTTTATAATATGTAATCCTTTTGTTCTACATGGCATCAGAGTCCCCACTCTGACTTTTATGGTTTCTGTTTGCAGGGCTGAAGTTTTCTCCCCCTTCCTTTCTGTGTACTGTTTCTAGAAACACAAGCCTTCATCCTTTGGCCTCACACATGGCCTTCCTTTCACAGGGTTGTTAAGAAAACCCACTGGCATAATGCCTGGGAAAGTATGTACAATCAATAAAGGCAAAGTCTAATCACACTAGCTGGAGGAGAGCCAATAGAGTTTCCTGAGTGTAATGGAGCACATATGCACAGTCTTCAGTGACCTTGACAGTCACCACCAGTTTGAAGATTTCCCTTCCCTCTTCTGTGAAGTAAGGAGGTTGGGCTAACTGATACCTATGGCTCCTTCTGATTCTAAAACTAGAAGATTCTAGGGTACCAGAACGTACCCTATTTTCCACCTCAAGAAATGATAGATTTTTATGATTAAAAAAGCCATTACATCAGACAAAGGCAATACCAACAACCTTTCAGAATTTCCCTCCTCTCTCTTGGGAGGGGGAAGTGTTTCCGTGTGTTTATTTTTTTCTCTGAAAACATAGCAATGTATTATAGCAGAGTGCCTTATGATGGCAAAGTTTGACATTTAATCACAAAAATTGGATAAATTATTGTGTACAATGATGTATTCCTGATTATTTTGTCCTTTGGAGTACAAAGAATCCTGTAGGGTTTTTTTTTTTTTTTAAGTTTATTTATTTATTTTGTGAGGGAGAGCAAGAGCAGGGGAGGGGGCAGAGAGAGAGTGAGAGAGAGTCCCAAGTAGGCTCTGCGATGTCATTGAAGATTTCACAAAACATGAGATCATGACCTGAGCCAAAATCAAGAGTCAGACACATAGCTGACTGAGTTACCCAGGCAGCCCTAGAATCCTGTAGTTTCTAAGAGACTCATATAAAACTATGTGGTTTCATTTATGACTTATTTTGTGCTTATTTTCTTTTTAAAAAAATGTTTTAGTGCTTATTTATTTTGAGGGAGAGAGAGAGAGAGAGAGGAGAGAGAGAGAGAGAGAGAGAGTGCAAGCAGGGGAAAGTCAGAGAGAAAGAGAGGGAGACACAGAATCTGAAGAAGGCTCGAGGTTCTGAGGTGTTAGCACAGAGCCCGACTCAGGGCTTGAACTCATGAACCATGAGATCATGACCTGAGCCCAAGACGGCTGCCCAACTGACTAAGCCACCCTGGCACCCCTATACTTATTTTCAAATGGCAAATACGTTCTATGGACTGAACTGTGTCCCTCCAAATTTCGCATATTGATAGTCTAACCCCCAATGTGACTGTATTTGGAGACAGGACTTCCAGGAGGTAATTGAGGTTAAATAAGGTCATAAGGTTGGAGTCCTGGTTTTATAGGATTGGTGGCCTTACAGGAAGAGGAGAAGAGGAGAGACAGACCCTCCCCCCACCTCCAACGGGAGATCACAGCAAGAAGGCTAGCATCCACCAGCCAGGAGGAGAGCTCTCAGGAGGAAAGAATCAGCCAGCCCCCTGAATGTGACTTCCAGCCTCCAGAGCTGTGAGAAAAAAATCCTGTTGTTTAAAGCCTGGGACCCAGTCTATGCATTTTGTTACGGCAGCCTAAGCAGGCTAAGACAGAAGTGTTATCTACATTATGAGCCTGCGTTTTAAGACCAGCAGCACATGCCTAAATGTATATTTATAGATCTGCTATTTTTACTATTTATCCTTGGAAAAGGTCATGTCTTTGCTTATATAGCCATAAATTTAAGAATAGTTTTTTTAAAATAGTATTATTCACTCGGTAACAAAAATCATCAGTGAGTGCTTTTTTCCCCTATAAACAGAAGATAGATTCTTTCTCTGCTGACCAAAGAAATTTAAAATTTAAATAATCAAGTAATGCCAGCTTCTGTGTTTTATACTTTCTCTTTCAAAAGGATGTCACTCAAACCTACTGAATAGTTGTTAAATAATAATCAGAGCCTAACCGCGGAAGGATTTCTATTGCGTGGAAGCAGTCCCAGGAGGGACCTGACTGTCACAGGCTATGTTTTGGCAGTGAGGATCAGATGCTGTTCTACAGTGTTCCCCCTGCTCTCCACCTTTCTGTCCTTCCACACACATCCTGCTAACAAAGGTCATTAGAAAAAAGTCTAACAGGGGCACCTAGGTGGCTCAGTCACTTAAGCATCTGACTTTGGCTCAAGACCCGCACCGGGCTCTTTGCTGACAGCTGAGAGCCTGGAGCCTGCTTCAGATTCTGTGTTTCCTTCTCTCTCTGTCCCTCCCCTGCTTACACTTTGTCTCTCTCTCAAAAATAAACTTACCAAAAAAAGAAAGAAAAGAAAAAAGAAAGAAAAAGTCTAACAACAGTCCAAATACTATTAATGTTTTTTTAAGTAAGCTCTGAGTCCAACATGGGGCTCAAACTCACAACCCGGAAATCAAGAGTCGCATGCCGGACTGACTGAGCCAGCCAGGAGCCCCTACTAATAACATTTGTTTCACATTTACCAATGTCTCATGTACTGAAAGCCAAGGGAATTCACACGTTTACCTAATGTCTGCCTGGGTGTTGAAATGTTTCAAAGTAGTAAGTCTCATATCCAGAAAGCACAACACAGTTTCCAAAATGCTTGCATACTCGTTAACTTCACGACTACCTTAAGAGCTGTCTGAAGTCATCATTCCCATGTTTCCCGGGGAAAACTAGGCTCAGATAGATAAGTGGTAGGAAGACAGGGTTCCAGGAACTCTGAAGCCTCCTCAAGTGTTCTGGCTCCAGGAATGTAACAGACATAAAATTCCCCGAGCCCAGAGTAGCTAACAGGAAGAGAGCACCAAAATAAATCTCACAAACGGAAAAAGTCAAATGTGCCTGCCGTTTCTCTTTTGGGAGGACTTACTTCCTGTGTTCCTTGACACAGACTCGTTGCCATGGTTATTCTCTGTCAACCCTCAAATGAGGAATAGGTCATTTAGAACGTAACTAGCTTTGTAATAGCATAGACTAGCGGTTTGCAAGCCTTTTGGCCTCAAGACTTCTTGACACTCTTAAAACGATCTTAGAAACTGTTCAGGACTCCAGAGAGCTTTTGTTCATGTGACTTTTATCCATTTTTACTACGTTAGAGAATAAATTTTTTTAATTTTAAGTATTTTATCAATTTATCAAAAAATAATATGCTGGTCTCATGTTAAACTAAATGTCTCGGGGCGTCTGGGTGGCTCAGTCGGTTAGGCGTCTGACTTCAGCTCAGGTCATGATCTCACGGTTTGTGGGTTGGAGCCCTGCATTGGGAGGGCTCTGTGCTGACAGCTCAGAGCCTGGAGACTGCTTCGGATTCTGAGTCTAACCTATTTCTCTGCCCCTCCCCCTCGTCCTCCCTCAAAAATAAACATCAAAGATTTTAAAAATAGATTTTATTTTCATTACAATATAACTATGTTTTCCCAAACAAAACAAAAATTGGTGAGAAGACTGGCATTGTTTTAGCCAGACTTTAGCAATGTCTTCTACATCTGGCTTCAGGGACGGCCGCATTCCCCTCCCATCTGCCTCTGCGTTCTAGCTGTGGTGACATCATACGCGTAGCTCTGGAAGACTGCAAGCCCGTGAGAGACCGACAGTGAAGAAGTCAAATGACGTGTTCATTTTTTTTTAATGTTTCTTTATTTTGAAATGGATGGGGGAGGGGGGGCGGAGAGAATCCCAAGAAGGTTCCCCGCTCTCAGCCCAGAGGCCAGGGTGGGGCTCAGTCCCACAAACCTCAAGATCATGACCTGAGCCAAAATCCAGTCGGACGCTCAGCTGACTGAGCCACCCAGGCACCTCGATGTATTTTTTTTTTTTATAAAAATCATTTTGATCTTGAAGTCTGTCTGAAAGGACTGCCAGGGTCACTGGGCCATACTTTGAGAACCAGTGGAATGAACAACAGCAAACCCTCTAATTTTAAAAATGCATATTTTTTAAGAATATAATACTTATTTTCCTTTATATATCCAATATACTAGACTATACTCTATTGGATATATCCCTTCGAATCGGATCAGCTGAATGTTCTGGTCCTCGTCTTTCTCTTGCCTTTGAAGAGAATCCAGAGCCAGGGAATTCTAAACAGAGCAAGGACTCCAGCCAATAGAGTTCCAGCACGGATCCCCCATGAGGGCTGCAAGACCCCAGGGACTATTGCTTTTTGTGCAAACACAAAACGATTACAGGAGTACACAAATGCAAATTTGGGTTTCCTGGTTAGTGTAAATTCAGCCCGGCACGGCACACTGCATCTTTGTACTGTGAGTTCCAACAAGCAAGATTCAATTAGAATGTCAACAGACCTGGGGATGAGAGGCTATTTCCAACTCTTGGCCTTTGGGTCCCCCAAAGAGAGGGCCACACCTCCATCTGGTAGCCGATTAGAGGCAAGAAAGGGCCTTTGTCTTGAACACATACCCCCTGGTTCTTGACCTTCTCAGACCCGTCTCTGAAGATGCCAGGCAGGAAAGAGATGAGTGCTGGCTCCATATTACCCATCCAGTGGGAAAGGTATTCAATGTTTTGTCGCCTGACAAAATTAGGAAACGCTCGAATGCAGTGGTACTGATTAAAGCAATTTAGAATGTCCTGTCTTCTTTCTATTTACACCATCAACTAAGCAAATGACAGAGGTGTCACAGTTCCTTACTTCATCGTTCCTCGTGAAACAGCAGGACCTCCCTCTCTCCCTCGTTTCTTCCCTCAAATATTAATTTGATACCCGCTATAAAAGAGGCACTGTCATAAACGGGCCGCCATATTTTTCTGGCTACCAATTTTGTTTATTTTTAATTAGTAAAAATTCTTTTTTTTCTAAATAAGAGGAAAGGCATACCATTGTAGAAAATTAAAAATATAGTAAAATATAAAAAAGGCAATTATAATGGTCCAAAACTAATCTCCTGGGGGTAATTTTAATAAATTCTCCTGGATAGGTTTCCATGGTTTTGCCTTTTTGAGATTGTATGTGTGTGCCATTTTGTTTCCTTATTTGTTTAACATTGTATGATAAATAGCAGCTTAAATATTGTTTAAAACTTACCATATGGGGTGTCTGGCACTTGGTTTTGGCTCAGGTCATGAACTCACAGTCATGAGATGGAACCCCATGTGGAGCTCCATGCTGAACATGGAGCCTGCTTAGGATTCTCTCTCTTTCTCACTCTGCCCCTTCTCCCCCCAAACTCTCTCTCTAAAATAAAATAAAATGAAAAATAAAATAAAACACATCATAACCCTAACTTTAATGCCTCAAATTGATGGTAAATATCTCAGTGGAGAAATTTTATTTATTTCTCATTTCAGATCTCCTTAGGGTCAATTCCTTCCTGGAAATGAAATTACCTGCGGGAAAGGCTACATTTCACAGCTTCTGTTAACATACTGGCAAATTTCTTTTCCTGACAGTGTATCAAAATCATACCACTTGATGAGGGGGTTCACTTCATTGTACCAGTATTGAAGGCAAGGTTCATTAACACATGATCTTTGCTAACATGATCGGTAACGGCAAAACAAAACAAAACATCCAAAACCAATAACACAACAACAAAAACTATCTTTTAAAAAAATTGCATGTTTTATTAATATCAAAAGAAAATCTTTAAAAGTGCAAGTAAAATTATAGAACACTCTAAAATTCTAAAGTAAACGTGGAATAAATACACTTGTACCCATTTTTCATTAATTCAGTGAATAAAAGAGAGACAGAGCTTGGATCATCCCAAAAGTCGCTGTATCAAGGTTTTGGTGACAAACACTGAAACCAATTCTGATTACTTAATCAGAAGAGAAATGGAAGCCAGCAGGGAGCGTATCAAAGAGAAAGGAAGGCTGGAGAATCAGGCTCATCAGACAGGGTGGCTTTAGTTCTTGGAGTCAGAACATGTCCTATCACTTAGGATAGTCCATTTAGGACACCACTGGGATTCCCATTGGACATGCCCACCTCTCACCTCTGACACTGCTGTCTGCAGGCACAAAAGTCACTTCACAGATAATGGCATTATTTCTAAAATGTCTCTCCTTTGAATCCCAAGCTCCAGATCCAAAGACCTGGTTAGGAACTTGTAATGGGCTGAACTTAGATCACATGATGGTGTCCTGGATGCCAGGGGATGGAGACAGTAAGTATTAGGCCATTAGGCTCCCCCCATGTTTGTTTGTTTGTTGTTTTGAGGGGGAGGGGCAGAGAAAGAATCCCAAGCAGGGATTTGACAACCTGGGGCTAGAACTCAAGAACTGTAAAATCACCGTCAGAGCTGAAACGAAGAGTTGGCCGCTCAACCGACTGAGCCACCGAGATGCCCCTGGGCCATTATGGTTTTGATGAGAGTTTGGATTGTAGGTAGCAAGACCTTAATCAATGACCACTATGTATATTTACATAAAATTCTTTTTTTTAATGTTTTATTTATTTTTGAGAGAGAGAGAGAGAGAGAGATAGCGTGAGCAGGGGAGGGTCAGAGAGAGAGGGAGACACAGATTCTGAAGACAGGCTCCAGGCTCTGAGCTAGTTATCAGCACAGAACCTGATGCAGGGCTCAAACCCACAAATCGTGAGATCAGGACCTGAGCCGAAGCCGGACACTTCACCAACTGAGCCACCCAGGCGCCCCTACATAAAATTTTTTATTTCATAATTTTTTTTTTTAGGAATTGGTTAAACTTCTTAATCATGACTGAATTTTTAAAATTGTCTAGGAGGTTATGAGATTATCTAGGCCAGAACTGCAAACTCAAATGTCTATCATCTCTTCAAACATCATCAGGGTAGGGCACAAGGGAATTGGAGTGCTCTGTCCCAGTGTGAAGGGGACATCTACCTCTTGGCTCCAGCTAACGGTTGATAGAACCCACGTGAGCCAAATGTTGCCAATTCTTCAACTTTTCAGAACATGCCCAAGGTCTGAGTTTTGGTGAAATGTCCTGATTTTAAAAGTTGGAACCAAATTCAAAGTTAGAAAAACAATGACAGCCATTGGTTTTTAACAATGAAGACTGCAGGCTGCCTCCAAGAGTCCAAACTTTGCGTTTTAAAAACCAAAGGAAATGCCAATATCCCACTACCCTGTCTCTGCAGTCACATCTCTGTCTTGGAAATAACCTCCTCGGAAAAGTGGAACAGTGTCTGTTTCTTCCAGCAGTAGCCACGTTTGCAAAAATGTTTATAAATTAAGAGAATCTGCCCAGCCAACAAAAATACTGTTTTAGTGTCTGGGATCAGAATTTACACCTTCACTTCTACTTCGTAAGTGGGTAACAAGGGACAAATTACTTCTCTGTGTCTCAGTCATGGGAAAAGTTAGGAGGATTCTCCATAAGGCTGTGGAGAGGATAAAACAAAACGCCGTATTTAGCGAGTCTGGCACGGTGCCAGGACCACACTAAAAACACTACATGGTAAGAATACAATACCCAGGAGCTCTCTTCCTAGTTGGCGCTACCGGAGGGCACCAGGCAGGAAGCAGAGAGGGAGGGCGTCAGGGTGTTTCGGATAACCCCCAACGCAGAATTCCTAACACGAGGAATAAGGGGGGTCCCCACCCACACCCCATCCCTCCTCTGACACCAGGGCGAGGTTCTCGGTCACGTCCAGCCGCGTCAGGCCATCTGTACCCCGCAGCTTTCAAAGGCACCCCCTGGGGGCCACCAGGGTGAAACCGTCGGCGTAGCTAACGCCTCTCCACGGCTGGGAAGGGGACGCTCGGGGTTTCAGATGGGAAAGTGGCAGCCGGCGCTTTCACTGTCGCGCTAGGCCCGCCGTGGGGACTCGCTGCCACCTGCGAGCTTTCTCTGCAGAATGCGGGAGCCGCGAGCGCGGGGGAGGGGCGGCGGCGGCGGAGGCGGCACCCAGGGGCAGGGGCCGGGGAGGCCGGGACCATCGCAGTGACAATTTCTTTTCCTGCGGCGGCGGCGGTGGGGACGGCTGCAGGCTCAGGTCGGCCGGCCCGCCGGCGCGTGGCTTCTCCAGGGCCCTGGTCGACTGGGGTTCTGCGGAGCGCTGCCGCCGAGGGGCAGAGGAGGAC
>NC_043701.1:113134846-113195324 GCF_006229205.1 Suricata suricatta | reverse complement strand
TCGGGGTCTGCCGGTGAGTGGCCGCGCGCGCGTGTGTGAGTGTGAGCGCGCCCCGGCACGCGCGGGGGTGCACGCGGGGCGCAGGTACCCGCGGGTCCCTCTCCCGGGCACGCTTGGCTGGGAGCAAGCGCGCTATGCCGGGGCTCACTTCCTTCCTGCCGGTCCTGTGCGCGGCCCGTGGGGGTTACTTTCACCTTGACCTGGGAGGCAGGAAGCGGTGGCTCCCGGTGGCGGGGCGGGACTCTGGCGGTGACCTGTGCGCGTGTGCTTCTCATTCCGACTCGGGGTGCAGCCTTGGGGAGGGCGCCGGCTTGCCGGAGGGCCACCGCGCTGCCCCGGGGGTGCGCGGCGTGGGGGCTGGAAAAGCAGACCCCGACCCACCCCTGCAGGGCGAGTGGGGCGCCTTCCTAGATGATGTTGACTTTTATGCCATTTTCCCCTCCCCTGAATAATTCAAGCCTTCACCGAAAGCTCTAAGAAGTGGATTGTCAACTGGAACGTCATTTTCCCCAACTCTCTAAAACAGCCCACACTGCTGACCCCAGAGCCTAAGGTGCTATAATTACTGGCGCGGGGCGGGGGGGGGGGGGGGTTAGTTGTTTAAGTGACTTAGGAAACAGAAGCTGATCAACAGGATTGAAAAAAGTCTTCTATCTGGTTGGCAGTGGGGGTGGGTTGGGGACGGCTTTCTGGAAATCAGTGTCTGATGTAAGACAAACATCTTTCAAGTAAGCTCCAGTGAGCACACTGCTTTCCAAACATCCTGCTAATCTCGGAGAATGAATGAAGTCCTAGGTTTTAAGGCGTGTCCAAGACGATCCTGCATATCACTACAGGGTGCTGATTTACGGTCTCGTGATTCAAGGCCCTGTCAAGGTCAATATGACAGACTGGTTCCAACAGTTAAATTACACCTGGATGTTTGATTTCCTGTTCCAAGGAGGGGGAGGAGTAGTGTTTTTTTTTTTAATAGTTGTTTTACAGAGATTGAGCCACTGTGTTCTGTTTCTTTTCATGCCTGGTTTTGGTTGTCAATCTTATATTTGTAGGATGGATGTTCAATTAAACTTGAAAAGTGTGCTGCGGGATTGTTTTGTACTAGGCGTTGTGCAAGAACGCTCGAAATATCTATGTTTCTTTTTCATACGAGTTAGTGTCTTTGAGAAAGAGGCTCCTTGAACGTTTGCTCTATTAAGTGTCTTCATTCAAAGTCACGAAATGTTATTGGAAACCTAGAAAACGGACTGGCTGCTTGTGCCTGTCCAAGTACATATACAGCACGTTGCTGGCCCCTTGGAATATACTTTAACTATGATTTATGTATCGGCCGATTCTGGGGAATTTTTAGAAGACATGTGTTTTCTTATACTCCTTTGTAAAATACAATATGCACCATTCAAATTACCAGGCAGAAGATTTTAGTCCTTTATTCATATTGCCAACTTTGGGGCTAGTTTCTTGCCTACTTTTGTACCTTTTTCATAGGACTGATTACCAGTGAGAGTCTTGGAGGGAGAGAGGACAGAACCTTGGCCCCAAGGTATGCTCCGAATAGAGGCTTCCAAACTCTGGGATTAGCTCCTGAGAAGGCCGATAAAAATAGTTAAAGGATTGTTAATATCAGCTGTGTCTTTTTACTTTCAGCGCGGAGGACTTAACGGACACAGCTGGGTCATATTCCTCCGTTAAGGACTGTTCCCAAGCCAATTTACTGCTGCAATCCAGGAAGTGAGGTTGTCTTTTACAGGGAAGAAAAGCCTGGTGATTCTTGCTCAAAATATGAGAGGGTAGAAGGAATGTGAGACGTGCCCCCCAAATTACGGCAGCCTACCTAGAATACCTTTATAAATCAGATACATTTTAATCCACTGCGTTTGTGATTCTGTCCAACGCTAGAATTTTTTCTCAACCCTGTGAGAGATTTGTAAGTAACTTCAGTTGAAACGATGAGAATGACTCATGGTCATCCTTGAGAATATTTGAATCAGCTTTTGGTCCCCAAGGCTAATGGATTGCAGCTGCTAAATAACTATTTGTTACATGAGTAACAATTCTAAAATGTTTATCTTCCCAATTTAACTACATCGTTACCTCTTCTGGTTTGGATTCTTTTTAGCCATAACTTGGTATGAATTACTAATCATTTCATCCACCTGAAGTCCAGTTGATACATTCATCTAAGAAGACTGACTTCCTCAACCAAAGGAACAGTAAGAAACCCTCCAAAACAAAACAAAAGCAAACAGGACTGTATTTGTATTTGTACCCGTTGACTTGCTCACTCCAGCTCTCTGAACATGGCAGTTGTCCGGTTGGACATGTGAGTGTACATTCAGGATTCCTGAGTTGACATCAGAATGTTCAACTCTGGAATGATCCTGATGTAGCTACATCTAGACGTGGCTTTTGTCAGAAATTATTTGCACTTCTAAGCAAATCAAACGAACTTCTAGTACAATCCTGGGCCTCCTCATGCTACGTGGAAAAGCCAGCTGCTACTCAGCAAGTTGCTAAGTCTTCAAAGCACATATTGTTTGATTTTTTACATTTTAAATGAAACCCATGTTATGTTTGCCCACTGATGTTGTTGCCTTAGACACATTCATTCAGACTGCTGGTTACCTAGTAACTTACGTTTATTAAAAGCAGCCCCTTGATATAGTACCAATAATTCATATGTTTTGATTTGCGCTAGTTAGCCTTTCAAGGTCCTCTTGGAAATGGGTGCATTGTATGATTTTGAATATTTATATAGTGTTATACCTTTTTTTTTTTTAAATAGTTCTGACTTTCCATCCTCAATCACTGGAGGTTTACTCTGTGGTTCATGATCTAATTTCAGGATGAAAGATTAGAAAGCTGTCTGAAATTTGCCAGGATATTAACATTCTAGTACATATTAGTAGTGGAAATTTTCTCCTTCATAGCCTTCCCTTTATGTCTTTCAATCATGCTTGTTTTATTCTGAACAATCAGAGAAGAGCCTTAACCATTTAATTTTTTTTTCTGTTGGATTGTGTTCAAAATAAATGCATAAAATCAAAACATGGCTTATCACTGTTTTAAAGTGACCTAAAACACTGCTATTCTCTGCTTAATGAAACGTGGCCATTCTCATTAAGTAGTTGTTCGGTAAGTAGGCACTTGAGTACTTGAACAAGAGTTAAAGGCTGTTCCTGCCACGTCTTAGGAAGGCCCTTGAGAGCCAAGGGGTGCAGTGTTGATTGGATGAGGTAGCCAATTCAAGGGAGGTTCCCTGAAAGGAGTAAGTGATGAAACTATTCTTTCAGAAGAGTATTTGGCACTTGAGTATCCGGCACGTGAGTGGATTCGTTGAAGAAGGGGGTGAGGCTGGAATCTAGGGTCAGGTAATGGCTACCTGACGGTGGTGAAGCATCCCAGTGACACTGAGTGGGGAGGGGGAGAATCTCAGGCAGTCAGACCTCATCACGTGCAAGAGGGCTGGCGAAACCAGGCACCAGTGCGGCCACTCATTTCTTCCACATCCAGCTGGTCACAGCATCCTTTCCTGCCGAGCCCTGGTGCAACCTCAGAATCATACAAACATCTGGCATATATTTATTAATAAATATTGGTTATTGAATATGTGCTATATTCCAGACACTGGACAAAACCTTAAGGTGCGTTATCTCAGGGACGATAGAGTAGTTAGACACATGAATTCTTTTTGCTATTTATTAGCTGTGTGTCCTTGGGCGAGTCACCAATGACTCTGAGCCTCTACTTCTTCATTTCTCAATTGGGATATCAGTTTCTGTCTCATAAGGTTTGGGACAGGGTTAAGTAGGTGTAAGTGAAAAGTGTTTAGAAGTTTCTGGCACCAGGCTAAGTGCTACATGTGCTGCTGTTATTATTAATTCATAAAACAACCTTACACAATAGGTATCATTTTGCAGATTAAAAAATGGAGGTACAGAGGGCTAGGAAATTGCCCAGGTTCACAGGCTGCTAAGTGATAGAGCTGGGGGTGACACCCAGACAGTGACTCCGGTGCCTGCTTTCCTAATGTGTGTGTGGCTGTCTCCTGTAACCCACACTAGGAGCTGGGATACTGCGGGGGGCGGGGAAAGTGGGGGCTTCCCATGGACACCAGGGGTTCCAATCATTTCCATTGTGGAATTTACCATCTTTAAAAGAAAACTAATACCTAGATTGTTGTGCAAAATATTTGCTAGTTTTCCTTGATGTTTTGGTATTTTGCAAATTGTGTTTTTCATTAAGTTCTTTTGTATATTTAAATTTTTTTAATATTTATTTTTGAGAGACAGAGTATGAGCAGGAGAGAGAGAGAGAAGGAGACAGAATCCAAAGCAGGCTCCAGACTCTGAGCTGTCAGCACAGAGCTCCATGGGGGACTTGAACTCATGAACCATGAGACTATGACCTGAGCCCAAGCCAGACACTCAACTGAATGAGCCACCCAGGTGCCCCTTAAGTTCTTTAAGAAGTGTTTCAATTTGTGTTTTCACCTGTGCTTAAAAAATAGGTTATTTTTGTTTCTAACAGTTAACATATGCATTGTGTATTCATTTGTTACATCTCCTTATATTCAGTGATTATTTGCTGGAGGCAGAGAGGATAGTTCTCCCTAATGAATGCATGGTATGCTATAGTGCATACATTATATATTTACATAATGCATAATGTGATACTGTGCATTTGTATAATATAGGATATATAAGCTTTCTATAATGTATATAGTATATGTATCATATAATATGTATTACATACACCTGTATATGTCATATAATATATACTATGTAATACATTATATTAGGGAGACACACAGTATATAAGGAGTCACTGGGCATAAGGAGAGATGTTATAGGCGTGCCTGGTAGTTCAGTTGGTTGAGCGTCTGACTCTTGGTTTCGGCTCAGGTCAGGAATCGAGTCCCACATCAGGCTCTGTGCTGGTGAGCCTGCTTGGGATTCACTCTCACTCTCTTTCTTTCTCTCTCTCTTTGCTCTTCCCCTGCTCATACTCTCTCACTCTTTCAAAATAAATAAATAAACAAAAAAAAAAAAAAAGGAGAGATGAGGGGTGCCTGGGTGGCTCAGTTGGTTAGGTGTCTGACTTCGGCTCAGGTCATGATATCCCAGTCCACGAGTTTGAGCCCTGTGTCAGGCTCTATGCTGACAGCTCAGAGCCTGGAGCCTGCTTCAGATTCTGTGTCTCCTTCTCTCTCTGTCTCAAATATAAGTAAACATTAAAAAAAAAGGGAGAGATGTTACAAATGAGTATGTGTACATTGTATTATTGGGCAAATACCAGCAGCCTGGACCTCTTCTATGCCGCTCACCTCTCTCTAAACTCCCGGGGTCTTGTCTTCCATTTGTGAGCCACAGGGATGTTATGATGACATTTCATAACCATTTTTTATTCAGAATATTTCATAGAATAGCAGCAAAGTGATTTTAGCTGTTTTTTTCACTTATTGAAGTTATTATGTCTAATTAGAAGAGGCCAGATTTTAATTATAGGTGGGAAGACTACCATAGCAACAAAGAATAAAAAAATCCATAATTCCTCCAGAGCTACTTTAGGATAGAATATGTCATCACTGATTTGAACATGTTACCATTACATTAGTCCCTGTAGTTCTTTTTGTTCTGATAAATAACTTTCAGAAATCTGTAACTGGCATTTTTTTTTTCATAGGGAGGCAAAAACTGTCCTTAGTCTTGTATAAAGTTAACAGGTACTATTTCGTTGGGGAAATTTTTTAAATCTCATCTTAAAAGATATTGACTGTGTCCTTTGAGTTAATTTTTTGTATAAATTATACATTATTTTACTCAAATTCAATTATTTTAAAGTGACTGTTTTTAATTTTTTTTAATATTTGTCCATTTTTGAGAGAGAGAGAGAGAGGGAGGGAGAGAGAGACATAGTGCAAGCACGAGAAGGGCAGAGAGAGGGAGACACAGAATCTGAAGCAGGCTCCAGGCTCTGAGCTGTCAGCACAGAGCCCAAAGCAGGCCTTGAACTCACAAACCAGGAGATCATGACCTATGCTGAAATTGGATGCTTAACTGACTGAGCCACCCAGGTGCCCCTAAAGCAACTATTTTTAAATTTTGTGAATTTAAACCTGATTTTGAAAAAACAAGATGGTGTTTCTCACAGGCCACCACCTGTGGTCTTGGTGAACCCTGAAGGCTTAAGGGCCTGGGTTGATTCCTGGGAGCCCGCCCGCGGGGTTGGGAGGAGGAACCCGCTCACTTGTACTCTGTTTCTGACCACACTTCCTGCTGATGTGTGTCTAGCATCCCAGGCTGGTGTGAATCAGGCAGCCCATCCTTCCGCTTTGAGTAGCCTGGGTTGTCACCATGCCCAAAAGATGCCAAGCAAGGTGTGAGGTTGAACGAGATGCTTCCTGGCCCTGTTCCCAGGGGGGAGTCAGGGCACATGAGAGAAACATCTTCTAAATTAAAAAAGAAAACCTCATTAAGGATGAAAGAGTTTGAGTTTTGGCAGAGTTGGTGTTTAACTGTATAAACCTCTGCCATACTTTTGTTGCAGTGGTTTCAAGAAACGGAAGCAAAGATCCCACTCACGCTCATACAAGAGGTAACTGTAGAGGGCCCGTCAGGATTGCTCATTTTGATTGTCTGACTTGATGACTTTCTGGATCATCTGGAAACAGGAGGCCAGTGGTGACCCATGATGAACCCTTCCTGGCTCGGGGTGAGCAATGCCAGCCTCTTCTGCCCTTGCCGGTGCTCAGAAACCCACCCGGTGTGGGCCCTTACGAGAGTCAGCTCTTTAGATGTGAGTGGCTCAGGTGGTAACCGGCTGCGCACTTGTTAAAGGCAGAAAGAAAACTGTAATGAGTAATAGCGATTATGGTTAAATTCAGCTCCTCTAAGGACCATGTGATTTTATTCATCCTGCTGCTGGAACCATAGATTTCTTGTACCAGAAATGTGCATTTCCACCACCAAGAAGGCATGGAGACAGGTCTTTATGCCTGTGGGTTCATGCTTCAGTCTTCAAGTTCTTTTTTGAGTCTGTCATGAAAGGCCATTATAGGGGCGCCTGGGTGGCTCAGTTGGTTGAGCGTCCGACTTCAGCTCAGGTCATGATCTCATGGTTTGTGGGTTCAAGCCCCACATCAGGCTCTGTGCTGACAGCTCAGAGCCTGGAGCCTGCTTTGGATTCTGTGTCTCTTTCTCTCTCTGCCCCTCCCTTGTTCACACCCTGTCTCTCTCTGTCTCTCAAAAATAAATAAATGTAAAAAAATTTTTTTAATAAAAAAATTTTTTAAAGGCCAGTATATGAACTATTCCACAGTCGTCTTTAACAGGAGAAACAAATAGACATGATGGGTGGAATGAAGTTAGAAAAGAGAGGCCTGAAATAAGCCCTTTCCTGTAAAAATGGGGCAGAGAAACTGCTCACTGAATCTATATTGTACTTCAAGCAAAGAAAACAAAATGAAAAAGATGGAAATCACTTGGAATCCTTACTGGGTGTGAAGCTCTGTTTTCCTGATTCATGAAAAACCCAAGAAATTAAAATATAGGTTTTAAAAAGAGAAAGAGAGCATGAGTAGGGGAGAGCCAGAGAGCGAGAGGGAGGGAGAGAATTGCAAGCAGGTGCCACACTGTCAGGAAAGAGCCTGATGCAGGGCTCAAACTCATGGATCATGAGATCTTGACCTGAGCCGAAATCAAGAGTTGGATGCTTAACCGACTGAGCCACTCAGGAGCTCCGAAAGTATAGGTTTTACAGGAAATGTAGGGGCCCTCAAATGCCTCTCAGTCTGTTAAGCCTCCAACTTCTGCTCAGGTCATGATCTTGCAGTTCGTTAGTTTAAGCCCCACGTCAAGTTCTGTGCTGACAGCTCGGAACCTGGAGCCTGCTTCAGATTCTGTGTCTCCTTCTCTCTCTGCCCCTCCCCTACTCATGATCTGTCTCTGTCTCCCAAAAATGAATAAACATTAAAAAAATTTTTTTAAGAGAAGAAAGAAATGTAGATGGCCATCGCATTCTTACAGCATAAAGGCAGTTTTTCTTTCAGCAAGTATAACATTATTGAAAGACTTAGGTGAATAACTATGATGATGCTTCTCAAACTGGTGTCCAAAAACCAAAATGTTCTCCACCCCACAGACTCTTATTCAATAAGTTTGGGGGGAGGGCAGAAAGCCTTCATTTCAACAACCTTTCCAGAGTGTTCTGAGGCAGCTGGTCAATAAAGCACACTTTGGGAGGAAAAAAACCCACTAAAGACCTAGATCTAATTTCATTTTCAGATTTGGGTTTTTATTTTTAAGTAATAATGTATACAGTAAGCTGCCTTGGAGTTTTATAATGGTGCTATATACTCTGTTTCATTGTCTTGTCCGTACCAGTTTTTTTAATGTTTATTTATTAGTGTTTTGATAGGGGGGGGGAGAGAGAGAGAGAGAGAGAGAGAGAGAGAGAGAGAGAATATCCCAAGCAGGCTCCACGTTGTCAGCATAGAACCCATCATGGGGCTTGATCCCTCAAACCGTGAGATCATGACCTGAGCTAAAATCAAGAGTCTCTTAAGCGACTGAGGCAGCAAGGCGCCCCTCATACCGGTTTTGTGATGGATGGAATCAGAAAACCAGAGTTGGCAGGAATGTTTGGACCAAGGGTCGCATGTCCTGAATGGCAGGTGTTGGGTGAGGCAGAGAGGGTTTCATCGAAAAGGGAAGTAGGGGGAGACATACCCTGGGAGGCAGTGGGAAACAAAGTCTGTTTATGTTCGTGCACGGGAGAAGGGACCAGATCTCTGGCCCTGAAGGGCCTCCATGGAGGAGTGTTTAGACCTCTTCTGATATGCACTAGCTTACCAGTGTGCAGTGTCCAGCAGGGGACCGACCTGATGTGCATGGGACACACAGTACCCAGTCCAGAAACAGAGGGTTAAGGAAGAGGTGGACGAAGCGAGCTGGTTTGTCACCATAAAGGCATAAGGGAGGGAGCAGGGGTGAGCCCTTGGGACCTTGAATTTGGCAGAACTCACACTGAAGATGTCTGCTAGAAATTTCTCTAACGGTGTTTCTGAAGGTCTATAGCCAGTCCCTTGCTCTTTCCAGCAACTGCATGTTACGTGTGTAACTGTAAGGCCACCCGGCCCGGCCATCAGGCCGGACCAGTTCTTCTGGATTTAAAAAGTCTCTGCATAACCACAACTACCACTACCTTAACAACACTGAGAAGGAAGACAGACACGAGTAAGCTCTGACTTATTTCTGGAGAAACTGACTCAGAGAGAAATTTGCCCAAATGCACACATCTGGGAAGTGGCAGGGCCAGGAGTAAAATCTGGAGCTCCTCAACATTTACAGACTTCACCAAAGTGTAAGTTGTCTGATTATGAAGTGACATCTCCTTGTAACAGACTGTGCGGAGATGAACGAATTGACTGTGCAAAGTCCTTCAGGATCCCATCATTGAGAGAACAGCCTGAGAAAAATTCAGTGTAGCGTGGTCAGACTTTTTTCCTGTAAATGCCTGTATCCATCAACGACCTATGTTTGAGTATTACAAGGACAGATCATACTGTCTATGTCACTCTACAACTTGCTTCCTCCCCCCCTACTTAATCTACACTTCGGACATCTTCCTGGCTCCGTGCACATAGATGTAAGTCTTTTCTCATGGCTTTGTCAACTCCAGATATTCTTTATTTTAAGTAAGTGGCTATTTTTACTTCCTAAATTTTCATATTCTTTAACCATGCTGCAATGAGAGAGAGAGGGAGGGAGGGGTGTGTATGTATGTGTGTGTGTGTGTGTGTGTGTGTGTGTGTGTGTGTGTGTGGTATATTATTTGGTCTAAGGGGAAATCTTAGAATTGGAATTGCTTGGTTAACAGGAATGCATGATAAAAATTGTCACTTTTTCCTCCGGTCTTCATCAGTATTTAGTCTGATCAATCATGAAAATGTTATGAATCAAATAAATGAAGATGTCTTGTTCAAATCTGTAGTTTCTTCATTATCAGTGAATGAAGCATTTTTCACATTACTTAGTGTCCGTGTTTCTCTGATGACTTGTTCATTCCATGTTCCTGTTGTTATTTGGATCTTTCCCTCCTTCTTACTGTTCTGCACATGCTTCTTGTGGAATTAACGGATGTTGCAGGGTCACAGGGGTCGCAAATTATTTTCCTCCTTTCCAAGGGATTGTTAAGGTAATAACTGAACCTGAAAAACAATATTTAAAAAAATTTTTTTAATGTTTTTTATTTATTTTTGAGACAGAGAGAGACAGCACGAGGAGGTGAGGGTCAGAGAGAGAGGGATACAGAATCTGAAGCAGGCTCCAGGCTCTGAGCTAGCTGTCAGCACAGAGCCCGATGCAGGGCTCGAACCCACGAACCGTGAGATCATGACCTGAGCCGAAGCCGGAAGCCCAACCGACTGAGCCACCCAGGTGCCCCTAAAAAAACATTATTTAAAAATAATGTCTGACTTCCAAAAAATTGCAACAATATAATACATGGAATTTCTGTATGTTCTGTAGCCGCTTTCCCCCAATACGAAACCCTTTCATAATCACAGTAGTTGGCAAACTGGGAAGTAATACCGTCACATTGCTCTTGTCTAACGCACAGATCTCAGCTGGCGTTGCTCCAACAGCCTTCTGGCCCAGGAGCCCCTGCAGCACCGTATTCTCTTTCAATCTGAAACAGTTCCTCAGTCTTTAATCATTGTGACACTTTTTAAGAGTGATAGCTTATTGTTTTATGGAATATCCCAGCATTTGTGTGGGTGTGACATTTCTTTGTGAGTGTGTGTGTGTGTGTGTGTGTGTGTGTAGTGGCAGATAGGCTGTGGAATTCAGGAACCATGAAGACTCAGGGTGACTATTTCCACATTTCACCAGGTTTTGTGCAATTGATGAGATGTGGGTACTGTTCGTTGAGGTGGGGGAGAAGTTTACCCCGTGCAAGTCAGAGTCACCGCGGTCTCCAGTTCCCGGCAATGTCAGCATGCACAATATTTTTGCCTATTTTTGTACTTCAGTATGTCCACTTAACTCCTAAGGTCTATAGCTCTTCCTCAGAATCCTCCCAATAACTATTTATTCTCCAATCTTCTTACCGCTCAGCCCGGACTTGGGGTACCTCATCCAGAGTTGCATATCATCCCATGGGCTGCCTTTTGCTCTCCTCTGGAACTTTATCCATTGCTGCCAGACTTTCTTCTTTCACTTTTACTGAAGGGTAACTGGCAGAGATTTCTTTCATTTAATAAGTCTATCCTATATGCCTAGTTTGGACAGATCACCTTATTGGGCAGAGTTGCGAGTTATTTAAGAAATGAAGCATAATCGAAGGGTTTCAGGGCCATTTTGCCTAGTGGTAAAAAGCAACCGTAGCCTGGTCTTAATCCTTACAAAAAATTAATTCCACACAGGTCAAAGGTATTTATTCAAAAATACCCAATCAGAAAAATGCTGGAAGAAAAGATTGGCAGACATATTGAAAAAAATTTTTTTGTTGTCAGTGAGTTTGAAGACCTTCTAAAAAATGATGAAAAACCCAGACCCCATAAAGACTAAAATTTAAATTTTTTTTGTACAAAAATTAACCTTCAACCAAAAACACCACATAAACTAATAAATGTAGAAGGAAGGATGGAAATAGAAAAGTCACCATTTTCAAACACCACAGTAATCTCTGTTTCAGTCAAGAATCATCTTTGGATGCTAAAATTAGTGGGCAGACATGTATTCGTATACTCTCTAACTCCCTACAAGATACTTTATTTATTCTCTTAATTTATTACTTAAGTTTTTAAATTTACATCCAAGTTAGTTAGCATATAGAGCAACAATGATTTCAGGAATCAGTTCCTTAATGCCCCTTGCCCATTTAGCCCATCCCCCTTCCACACTACATGATACTTTATAATTACAAAGGGGAAAATGGTATCTTCACCGGGAAGAAGCCTGGTAGGCATCACTTAACCAAGAGATCAAAGTTCACATCACACATAATGGGGCAAATTGATGCAAATTGATGCCAACTGATGCCTCCTGATGCATTGAGGAAGACACACAGTCATTTCTGAGGCAGCTTTTGTCAAAAAAAAAATGCATAACTCTCTGTTTCCTGTATTCAGTCTTTGTAGCAGCTTCCGCAGTTACCACACCTCTCTGCCTCACCCCTGCCACCAGCAGAATGTTAGTGTGGTAAGATCGGATGTTATCTCTTTAGTCATCATTGTATCACTAGTTCCTAGCACAGACTATTGGTTTATAAATAATCCTGTACAAATGCATGAGGGAATTTACTTGGAGCCAGCGATATTTGTGGAAAAGATGCCTTTAGCCTTGGAACATAGTGAGAAATCCCAGTTGAATGTCTCAGTAGAAATGGATGGAAGACATTTGAAGACACGGTGGTAAAATTCACCTTAAGCTTCAGTTTGAGTCATGAAAGAAATATGCCCTATGGAATAAAGGTATATTCACAGAAAAGAGGGAAGATGAACAGTTGAGAGGCCTGGTGAGAAAAGGCGTAGGGGAACTTTCCAGAGGCCCAGGCTGGGGCTGGTTCTACAGTAGGGAATATTCAGCTGATGAAGGGCAGGCTCTCAAGAGGGTATTTGTAACTGTCTTCGAGTAGTTTTATCTGTTTTTAATGTGCATCAAGGTCTGCTGGGCTGTTTGACAAAAACAGATCTATGGGGCGCTTTTCTCAGAAATTCTGACTTGGTGGGATCTAGAAGTCTGTTTCTTATGACAACCACACCCCTCCTCTACCGAGTAATATGGTGCAGGTGGGCCAGGAACCACACTCAGGAAACTTTACGCCAAGGTAGGGAGGTGTCAGCTACAGGACAAGAAGATAGGAAGGGAGTGAGTGGCGAGCAAACAGGGCCTTACTAACAACTTTGGCAGCACAGGTGGGGGTGGGGGTGGGGGTAGGGAGCTCTTGAAGATTTTTAAATGGACTGCCTGAAAAAGCTATGGAGGGGAAGGACTCAGCCTGTTTTGCTTGTGTGCACTGCCTGGAAGAGATTGTCTGGTGCAAAACCAAAAAATGTGATTGCCGTTCTCTGCAAGGGCGCATAGAACGGTTACAATTGCTGTGGTCAGGGAGCATCCGGAGATGGGCTCTTTGAGAAATATTGCAGCCGGCATAGCTTTTGAGTAGTAGTGCTGGGCTCCATTCATCTTGGTCAAGTACTGCCCTGAGGAAAATTATGAAAATTAAATAAAACTGATTAATCATGCCCAAGGACTGACCTTATCTCTGAGCCTCAGGCAACTGGCGGGCAAGAAAATGATGTTGTTTTTATAATGTATTCTGACTCATTACGCTTCATGAATTATATAACTCCTGGATGGTATTATTCTGTTCCAAGCTTATTGCGGCAAATAAAGGAAGTATGTGAAAATATACATTAAAGTTTAGTGGCTTAGGGATGGCCTATTTTTAGAATGCATCATTTCCAGGAAATCTTAGACTCTCAACAGCAGAAAAACAAAATTTGCATGCTCGTATGGATTTAAGATGACGAAATAATTGAGTACAGATCGTGAATTTCTCCCTGACCCTCAGATTCATTTTCTAAATGAATTCGAAATGTTTTATGATGCATATTAATTGGATCAGCTCATTAAGGAGAAAAAATAAAGAATCCTAAATTAGAACATTTATGAGCATATGAAATGCCTTTTAATACCACAATTTAGAACTTATATTAAAAACCAGCAAATATTTTGAATTGAACTGTGTCTTGGTACAATAATTATGTATTTGAATTTCTAAACTACATCTTCCAGGTGGTTGGTCCACAGACACCCAATCATTCTGCCTAAAAGACAAGTGAGGGGAATGAATGCCCTTTTATTTCTTTGGCAGAGAGAAGATTGTGAATTAAAGATCTGTGATGCTGAACTGAAATTTCATTTCTTTTTTCTTTCAATGCTTAAATACATTTATTGAAAAATCATAAAACATAGAAAACAAGGAACTATCCTCAAGAAGTTAGAAATGGTGTATTCTAAACATGGTGAATGGAATAAAATCATAAAACAAGAAATTAATAAAACAAGGTTGTGAGGATAAATCAAGCCCAAAGCTGATTCTTTGAAAACATCAGTGAAAGCCTCATTTCTGACAATATTAACCCAAAAAGAAAGAAGAAAACCCACCAATAATTAACATTAGGAATGAAAAAAGAGCCCTAACCACAGAACCATTAATAATTTAAAACATCTCAAGAGAATACCATCTGCATTTGAGACACAGATAAAGTGGGAAAAAATTAGAAAACTCGAATTACTAACATTGACTCGAGGAGAAAGTAAAAAACCGGAATATTCCCAATAACCATTAAAAAAATCCAATAAGGCAATTAGAAGTTTCCCCCCAGATACCCCAGCTGCCCCCACACCACCAACCACCTCCATATATATTCCCTGATCAGATGACTCAAAGGCATGAGATTTCATGTCTGCCGTGAATCCTATCATTCTTATCCATGCCCCAAGGATTTGACCTTCCCCTGATTTCACTGTCAACCATCAGATGCTATTTGAGCCTGAACTCAGGAACCCTACGCACCTAGTTCCGAGTCCCTGCTCTGCAGCTGGCTCACGTCCCTTACCTGTTCTGGGCTCTTGTTTCCTAGTCCGTCACTTGGAGATGATGGTGGCCCTTTGTTGACACCAAGCATCATGCTCTGTGTTCTACAGGCATCAGCTCATCTTTCCTCCTCGGCAGCTTTTTCCTTTGTTACTGTTCCCAACCCCACTTCTCAGTCTGAGAAGCTGTGGTCTTGTAGTGAGTGATTGGAGCCAGAATTTGAACCCAGTGGTCTGACCCTGGTGGTGAGTCTCTCAATTCAGCTGCACCTTCCCTGTGAAGGCTCCAGAGAGGGTTAAGATCTGGTGTGTTAGCGCAGCATTCCAGTTAACCAGGGAAGGGAAGCTTTCTGTTACTGGTGCTTACTATGATAATGATAGCTCTTTTGCTGTATTAAAGGTGACGTATAGTCCTAGAGTCATACTTCACCTGCCCAGAGCTCAGCTTGCTCTTGGCTGTGAAAGGAAAAAAAAGAGTAAGAAAATGCTCTCTGTGCAGCCTGTTTGGAAATCACGTAGCACATTCACTGTAATCAGCGTATCATTCACTCTATATATAGATCTCCCTTGAGATCCCTGTCCAGTCTACACTTTAACGTTACAAGTGAGTTTAAATTATTTTATTAGTGATCTACGACTAGAAGGACAGAAAGACTGGGGTGCCTGAAGGCTCAGTTGGTTTTAAGTGTTCAACTCTTGGTTTCAGCCCAGGTCATGATCTCAAGATTCATGAGTTCAAGCCCCACACTGGGCTCTGTGCTGACAGCGGGGAGCCTGTTTGGGATTCTCTCTCCCTCTTTCTCTATCCCTCCCCTGCTTGTGATCTTTCTCTTTCTTTCTCAAAAGCAAATAAACATAGTAAAATAAAATAAAAGGACAGAAATACTGAGATCAGAGAAGTTAAATAAAGAAGTTCTTTTTAAATTCATTCTCTGAACAAGTGCAAATTAGAAATGGAGTGAAGCATTGCCCTTGGTAGGTACATTGAAATAAGGTGGAATCATCAACAGTTAAATAATATTTATATTTTAATCAAAGAAGAATGTAATATCATGGAGATCTTGCCTTCAAAACTGGTTAGATCTCACAAACTTCTACTATTACTATTATTTTTTAAATGTAAAAAAAAAATGTTTATATCTGAAAGAGAGAGACAGAGCATGAGCAGGGGAAGGGCAGAGAGAGAGGGAGACCCAGAATCCGAAGCAGGCTCCAGGCTCTGAGCTGTCAGCACAGAGCCCAAAAGGGGGCTCGAACTCAGGAACTGTGAGATCATGACCTGAGCCAAAGTTGGACGCTTAACCGACTGAGCCACCAGGTGCCCCTACTATTATTATTTTAGTGACTCAGAATCACTACTTTGCCGTCACATTTACATAGCTGGCGAGTTCATTACGTTGCCAGAGGACCCCTACATGAGTTAGGCAGCGGCTACAGAATCCCAGAGTGCCTTCAACCATGGCACTTACACCTGACATGCTGTCAGTTCAGAGGAGAGCTGCTGCAGCTCTGCAGTCACCGAAGCAGGCTCATTCCCCTCCTTGGGATCCTCTACCCACCCACAGCTTCTTGGGCACAACTCCTGCATTGCAAGAAACAAGCTGCATTTCACATCTCGCATGCGGACACATGCCCAGCCGATGAAACGTCACGTATTTTCCAGAATGTCTCCTGGTATTAGGAAAATCTCGCTCAAAATCCTCCTAACTAAATTACCCCTTTTGGTCCCATTGTTCAAGATTTGGTCACTCCCCAGCCAGCCAAGCCCTGCGTGCAAAGGACACTGGGAAGGGAAGATGTCTCATGAGGTTAGGCCCCGCTGGCAAGGAAGACGTGGGGGTGGGGTGAGGGGCAGGTAGCTGCCTGGGAGATCACTGACAGAGTCTGTCGGAAACTAATTACAATGAAGCAAGCCGTTCAGCATCAGTCATTGCTGATGTCTGTAATAATAGAAATCAACACTGAAAGACAGAAGCAGTGAACCTCACTTCTCCGAGCACCCGGTGTGAAGGGACTGATTTTCTCTCATGTTTCCACTGTGCGTTGTAATGGAACTTTTATTTGTTACTGATGTATTACCTCGCATATATCTTATATGCTTAAGCTTCTTCTGGATTAGCGTTCTTCCCTTCCATTTCAGAGAGGAAGATAAAACACACAAAAAGATGTCACAGCCCTCCCGACTCATAAGTGGCGGAAGCTCGATTCTCCTACTGGTGTCTTTGGCCCCAAAGCCTGAGCTGTTGGTGCTAAAGGTGACCAAGCATGCCATTCTGGCATCGGGATAGTAATGATATGGCACTATGAGAAATAATTACTTTACGACCCAGGGGAGACTTGATAGCTTTCAAGGTTGCCTAGACTTACCTTGAAGTAATTTCAAACATGCGTCGGGAGTGGTGATTTGTTTAATAACCTTTCCTGTAGCAACCGCATTCTTGCTGATTGATCTAATCTAAAGCCTGAACTCAGAATGTCCTTCCCTCTAGGGATGAGAGACAAATGCCTAGTCGGTTCTCCCAGACGGTACTTACAAGTAGAGGGAAAACATGCAACAAAATGTATTTCTACTTTTCTTAATGAGTTTCATATTCATCTTATCAGTGTTGTAGGTACCCTCAAATAGGTACCCTCTTATTTGTTCAGCACATTTACTTGATCAAGCATAGTTCTGATTGGCAGATATGCACAGATGAGGATAAAAGAATCATAGTAATCTTTGGCTTCCAGGTCTGGAATTTGTATATATTTTGAAATGGACAGCATTGTGGTCATTGTGTTCCTCAAGCAGGTCCCAATCTCTAAGAACGTGACTTGGAGACGCTTCCACCAGCCTCCGTCATTTGAGGCATGTGAGTGACACTTTGCCTCCTTTTATTTAAATCAAATTATGACACTGCCGCTCAAGGCCGAGGTTATGGTCCTTTCCTTTATTTGTCTCCACCAAACCCCGTGTGCCATGTTGTTCCTGAGGAGCGTGAACTCTAGCCCAGTGGGGACAAGAAAGGCTGCTGGTGGACCAGCTGGGAGTGAGGGTCGGGGGGGGCGGGTGGCACGGGGCGCTCTAGCCTCCCTCCCCACGCCGGCGGGATGCTTCTGCTTTCCAGCTCACACCATGGCCCTCTGGTCGCCAGGTGTGCTCCAGAGAACATGGCGCCCTCGGGAACCTGCCTCGCCAGCTCCTGTGTGTGCCGGGCCTCTAAGGAGACCGTTCACTGCTTGGTGGACTCCTCTGGATTCTGGAAAATATGGTTTTGTGTGTGATAGTGGGTCAGAATTCTCAGCTTAGCCACCGAAAATGGTATTTAAAAAAAAAGAAAGAAAAGGAAAGTTCAGGGATTTGAAATGTCACAAAATAAACACTGTGCTACATCAGATGTCTTTTTCTTCATGCTTGGCAATACTTGTTGCTGGTTTTTTCTTTTTTAATGTTTGTCTATTTATTTATTTATGTTTATTTATTTTGAGAAAGAGAGAGAGTGTGTGTACAAGTGGAGGAGGGGCAGAGAGAGAAGTTATCCAGAGAGAATTCCAGACAGGCTCCCCTATCAGCACCCAGTCGATGCGGAGCTTGAACCCATGAACAGTAAGATCATGACCTGAACTGAAATCAGAAATCAAGAGTTGGACGCTTAACTGACCTCTTATTTATTTATTTTGAGAGAGGAAGAGAGAAGGAGCAAGGGAGCGGCAGAGAGAGAAGGAGAAAGAGAACCCCAAGCAGGTTCCACATCAGCACAGAGCCCTGACGTTGGGGGCGGGGGGGGGGGGGGGGGGGGGGCTCCATCCCACGAACTGTGAGATCTTGACCTGAGCTGAAATCAAGAGTCAGATCCTTAGCCGACTGAGCCCCCCAGGTGCCCCTGTTGCTGGTTGTTAATTCAAAGGCAGATTTGTGGGCTGCCTCTGCACTGTGGTGGGGAACTTGGAACTTGGTGACATGGAATGGGGACCCAAAGTCAAAAGGACTCTGCTCTTGGGCTGTAAAACTGTGTGAACATAGGGAGAGTAAACTCAGAACCTCAGAGCTGCACAGTGCCACCTTGGAGAGGCTTTCTGCCCCTCGCAGGCCACCCTCTTTCCATCGCGTCTGCCTTGGGCAAGGTTGGGAGTTGTTGGTTGGCTCCAGCAGGTCCTCATCTGCCGGCCTGCTGGGCCAGGAGTTGGCCTTAATGCGTTCAGTGTAAATAGGTACGGTGTCGACCAGTTCCCCAAGCCCTTGTGTGCCAGGATTCACGGGAAGAACACACCCCCGTATTCCTCTTTTAAAAAGTCATTTGAAGAGAAAAACGGTGCATCTTTGGAGGTGACAGCCAGGAAGGGGGCTGGGGGTGCAGGCAAACAGACAGGGAAGCAGATAGAACTCTTGAGGGGTGCAGAGTGGGGTAAGTGGGTCTCTGGCCTGTGTTTCGGAGGTCATCAAGTCGCAGGAAGGTGGGCTCCCCTTGGGGGCAGAGGTGTCAGTTTGGGCTGGAAGCAGTCTTATCTGATGAGTGTGCAGTCAGCTGGGGGCCATCATGAGCCCGGCTGTGGACGAGGGAGGTGAGCCTGGGATGGGGTGCAGTCCAGGAAGGACGCCGGGCAAGGGGATGGTGCAGCCATGGCTCCCCACCCCCTACCAGGCCAGCACCAAAGGCTGCACCTGCCCGGGTGCCCCTCGAGCTTCCACTTCCCAAGGGAGCCTCCGTGCTCCCTTACTGGTGTGTGATGGTGAGGACTTTCCATCTGCTTCAGCGTCCTCTGTGTCTTGTTCCCAGTTCTTTGTGATACTCCAAGTTGCAGTGCATGACTTCCTTGTAGCACCTGTGGTCATCTGCCCAGCTTCCCTCCATGGTGGCCGGAAGGTGAGAGGCTGGACAGCATGGTGTGGCCAACGTCTGCCTGCCTCCTGTGCTGTCATCATGCAGGTCACTGCCTTCCCCCAAGTGCCGTCTGCTTCTGGCTATGACACTTCAGTTGTTTGCCTGTCCTAATGTCCTAAGGTCCTCAGCAGAGACTCAACATTCTCCTGGCTTGACGCACTGTCACCCTCTTCCTGTGTCATCAAGACACCATGACCTCCACCCTAGATTCCTGCAGCGACCCCCTCACTGACCGCCTGCTTCTTCCCTTGCACACCCAGGGGGCTTTTTAACTTTATAATGCTGGGGTGCCTGGGGGCCTCAGTCAGCTAAGCATCCGACTTTGGCTCAGGTCATGATCTCAAGGTTGGTGGGTTCAGGTTCAAGCCCTGCATAGGGCTTTGTGCTGACAGCTCGGAGCCTGGAGCCTGTCTTCTGATTCTGTGTCTCCCCCTCTCTCTCCCCCTTCCCCACTCATGCTCTCTCTCTCTCTCTCAAAAATAAACATTAAAAATTTTTTAAAAAACCACTTCTAAAAACTAGTAAAATAAAGTTATGATGCCATTTATATCACTCCTTTGCTGAACTTTCTGAAAAGCTTCCGATTTCACTCCAAGCAAGAGCAGGAGTGGATATGGAGACCTACACCCCTCCTCACCTTCCTCGCCCCTCTGGTTTCATTTCCTTAGTCTCCTCTCTGCTTCAGCTAGCTGCTTTCTTGCTTTCTCTCAAGCATGCTGATGCTTCTACCTCAGGGCCTTTGCACCGTCTCTTCTCTCCTCTTCCTCACCTCCTTCACGCCCTTGCTTCATTTTTGGATTCAGAGTGAGACCTCCCTTGAAAAATCCCACTTCACACTGCTGTCTGCTGCCCAGCCAACCACTCCACAAGGCTCCTGTTTCCAAAAGTATGTGTTACTTTTTAACTTACTATACAATTAATGTAAGTGGTTTATTATTTATTTTTTATTAAAATTTTTAAAAATTTTTTATTTATCTTTGAGAGAGAGAGAGAGAGAGAGAGAGAGAGAGACAGCATGAGCAGGGGAGGATCAGAGAGAGAGGGAGACACAGGATCCAAAGACAGGCTCCAGGCTCTGAGCTGTCAGCACAGAGCCTGACGCAGGGCTCAAACCCATGAACCATGAAATCATGACCTGAGCTGAAGTCAGATGCTTAGCTGACTAAGCCACCCAGGTGTCCCAAGAGGTTTATTATTTATCTCTCTCCCCCAGCCAGAATGTAAACTCCATGAAGGGCAGGAATCTTTGCCAGTTTTGATTAGGTGTCACATGCCAAGAACAATGCCTCATACATCCTAGATGGTCAGTGGATGTTTGTTGAATGAATGAATGATTGAATTAATGAATGGGCATGTATTAAGAGAATTGAATGAGCTACTTATGTGTTCTTGAAGGCTGGTGCATTTGGGGGGCATATTTTAGCACAGATTTAAAGCCAAGTATTTACTTTTGTTAGACCTGGGAATGCGATGGGGTCTATACTGTAAACTTTAAGAGAATTGCTTCTTCATTCACTCAACAAATATGTATTTGTAGCAGGCACTGTTCTAAACTTAGAACAGAAGATAAAAACAAATAAATGTCCGAGGTACTGGGTCTAGTGATGCCAGATCCTCTGATACTTAATGTTTAAGAGAAGCTGAAACCTGAATTTTTATAAGAAATCTCCCAATTTTTAACTATTGATAATTAACTTAAAAATTGTTTACCATAACAACCAAAGGAAACATTTATAACAATCAAATTGCCTTTGGGGCTGTAGCTTATACTGTCTGTTAGCATGAGGGACATACTAACAGAAGGCTCGGATGCTCTAGAACCTTCTGGACTGGTACGAGGGCTCTCACAGGCTGGGCAGGATTTGGGTGAGCTGTGGGGACAGGAGGAGGAAGGGGGATGGTTTCTGCGACTCCCTGTAGCGAGGCCGGAGGTGTGGAGGCAGGACGGTGGGTCGAGGAGGGGCATGGTGGAGTGTGTTCCCACATCCTGGCTGCGCACAGTCTCCCCCAGGCTGGGCTGAATCATCCTTTCCAGGTAAAACACCCGCATCTGTCAGGACACTGCTCCAGCTGCCCACACACAGAAACAGGATTGCACAAGAAGGAAGTTGTCTCTGGCAAGTGTCTGAGCGTGACCCAGCCAGAGGGCTCCTGCTCCCTTCTGGCTTTGCCAGGGCCCCTGCTCCTGATGGGGGCGGCTCACGGGCCCGCCTTGCAGCCAGCAGGAGGGGCGGGAGCCGGTGGCCAAGGACGCGTCCCTTCCTCTGGATCCAGATGGTGATCCCAGCACTTCTGGTCACACCCCATTGGCAGGGCTTGGGGACATGGCCACATCGAAGGCCAAGACAGGCTGGAAAATGTAGACTTTCCCTGGGTGGCCATACATCAGCTAAAAATTATACTTTTCTATTAGAAAAAGACAGTGGACATCACTGGTACCAAGCAGTGGGTGGCGTTTCTCTAGGTCTCTGTGAAGTCAGGCCCCTCTGACTGTGCCCTCTGTTTTTTTTTTTTTTTAATATTTCCTTATTTTTTATTTATTTTCCATTTGAGAGAAAGAAAGAGAATAGATGGGGAAGCGGCAGAGGGAGAGAGAATCTTGAGAGAGAGAGAGACAGAGAGAATCACGCTCAGGATGGAGCCCGATGTGGGGCTTGATCCCATGACTTTGGGATCATGACCTGAGTCAAAATCAAGAGTTGGACACTTAACCCACGGAGCCACCAAGGTGCCCCCATGCCCTCAGTTTTTCAATTATTTTAATAGGACTCCAGGAGCACAAGTAGTTCTCCTCTTTTAAATTCTTCAGGCCCACTATATTTCGGTTAGACTGGAGTAGCCTGGTGAGGTTTGGATTTCATCTTGTGTGTTCACATGGTTGATCTGGAGCCGAAGTTTCCAAACTTCTTGGTTCTAAGATCCTGTGGCACTCTTAAAAATTACCAAGGATACCGAAAAGCTTTGTGTATGTGGGCCATATGGATTCAGATTTACCATATTGAAAATTAAAACAGACATTGACAGGAATATGCAAATAAGTATTCCATCCACTTACACCTGTGAGTAATGGCCATGGGGCAAATAATGTTTTCCTGACATTATGAAAATAATATTGACCTTGCACATCCCTTCAAAGGACGTTGGGGACCCTGGACTGCATTTTGACAGCCCTTTCTCTAGAGAACACAACCTGACTCTGCTGACCTGGGTAGTTGTTTGTACTGAAATTGGTAAGCACTAGGATTAGAGATGAAACAGTAAATGAAGACCAGACCACTGCCACTGAGTAGTGACTGGTCCAAAAGAAAACATGTTGACTGAGTGGTCTATAAACTTATTTCATCTTAGATTTGAAGGGAGTTGGTTTCTAGTTATGAATTAGAAATAAATTTTCACGTGGGACTTAATAGTGAACAGTTTCCGTCTCTGGCAAGTGAATACATTTTGACATTTAAGATCTAGTGAATTAAACGTTTGATACATTCAGAAGCTCATTACGGAGAAGTTGGTTTGAGTTTGGTGCACACTGAGCATTGTTTTTGGCCACTCAGCCCTGAATCTACCTTTTCTTTGTTTTTTTTGTTTTCTTTAATATAGTTTATTGTCAAGATGGCTAACATACAGTGTGTACAGTGAGCTCTTGGTTTTGGGGGTAGATTCCCATGATTCCTTGCTTACAAACAGCACCCAGTGCTCCTCCTAACAGGTGCCCTCCTCCATGCCCAAGACCCAATTTCCCCTCTCCCGCGCCCCCATCCACCTTCAGTTTGTTCTCTGTATTTAAGAGTCTCTTGTGGTTTGCCTACCTCCCCCTCTGTTGTAACTATTCTTTTCCCCTTCCCTTCCCCCTGTTCTTCTGTTCAGTTTCTCAGGATCCACATATGAGTGAAAACATATGGTATCTGTCTTTCTCTGACTGACTCATTTCACTCAGTGTAGTACTTTCCAGTTCCATCCATGTTGCTGCAAATGGCAGGATTTCATTCTTTCTCACTGCCAAGTAATATTCCATTGTATATATAAACCACATCTTCCTTATCCACTGAATCTGTCTCCCAGTGGGATCCAGCTCTCTCACTCCTATGGAAAGGTAAAGTGCCAGATGTCTGTGTTTTCTGGTGTCGGGCTGTAGGCCTGTCACCCAGGCACCTCCATCCCTTACTTTGCAGCAGAAATAGGCCACAGGTAGCAATTCGTGACCAGCCCACCTACTTTCCAGGGCAGCGGTGGGTGGTGATGCCGGAAGCCACGGACTTCTCCCCATCACACCAGTGCTGCCCAGTGATTTGTGATCAGGTCCCTGGGCACGGAGCCTCCAAGCCCTGGTTATCTGGCCTCCCTGAGAATTTGTGATCTTTACATTATCCTGTGACTTCAAGAGTCTGTGCCTTTGCTTGCAGCTAAGAACCCTGCTTGCTGCTTCGCAAATCCTGTCTCAAAATACTGTTTGGAAATCTCATGAATCAGATATACCTGGGCCCCATCCTAACAATCAGTGCCTATTGGTGAGCTTAAAACTGATGGGTTCAGAATCCTTGTGGGTAAATTCTAGGAATCTGCATTTTAAAAAGTTCTTTTAATGTTTATTGATTTTTTGAGAGAGAGAGAGAGAGAGAGAGAGAGAGAGAGAGAGGGAGAAAGCACGAGTGGGAGAGGGGCAGAGTGAGAAGGAGACAGAATCTGAAGCAGGCTTCAGGCTTTGAGCTGTCAGCACAGAGCCCAATGCAGGGCTCAAACCCACCAACCATGAGATCATGACCTGATGCTTAACCCACTGAACCTCCCAGGCCCCCTAGGAATCTGCATTTTTAAACAAGCTTCAGGTTTACATAACTTTTAGGTACAGTAAAGTTTAAGAACTGCTGTGCTAATGTTTTTAACTGTTAAAATTATTTGTTCTCCGTTTACAGATCTGAGTAACCCCTAAAAAATATTCTAGGTTTTTGCAAGTCCCTAGTCAATGACTAACTAGCATTTTCTTGTCCCCTTCCCTCCCTTCCTCCCACCCAGCCCCCAATTCCCCATAAGCCTTTTTGTTTTGTTTCTTTAACTCTTTTCATGTTTTTCTTCGTCCCTCCCTGCTTTCCTTCCTTCTTTCCTTTTTATTTCTTTCTTTCTCCCTCTCTTTCTTTCTTCTTTCCATCCTTCCATCCTTTCTACCTCCTTCCTTCCCTCCCTCCTCTCTTCCTTTCTTTCTTTCTTTCTTTCTTTCTTTCTTTCTTTCTTTCTTTCTTTCTTTCTTTCCTTCTTTCCTTCTTTCTTTCTTGGTTTATTTCTTCTCACTGAGGATGGGTAATTCCCTGAATGGGGCTGCCTACATTCAGTGCCACCAGAATTAGTTAGGGTTTTACACGACACTTAGCCCTCTCCCGGCTATCTCTCTCCCGGCAGTCTCTCTCCTGGCCGACTGTCTTCCGGCTGTCTCTCTCCCCGTCTCTCTGTTCTGCAATCTCAGATCTCAGTGTTACTCCAGGCATCACTGGAGAGAATGAAGGGGAAACATTAGAACCTGCCAACCTGACTTTCCTTGAAAGATTTCTTGGGCAAGGATTCAGGCCAGAACAAAAGGACAGGAGGGTTGAATGATCTAGGTCTGAGATTTCTAGAATTACAGAATGCTCTAATCTGAATGAATATAGGTTAAGCCCCTCATATCATAAATGAGGAACTGCAGAAAAGACCCATGTCCAGCATCACATAGATGATTAGTGGAGTAAATGGTCAAAATAAATTTAGAAGTGGGAGGTGGTGATGCATTGCCTGACCTACAGCAGCACAAAAAAGAAGGAGACTAGTATTCATTGAGGGACTTTGAACTTGAGCCCATTCACGTAACATCTCTGAGCCTGTTTCCACAACTGCAAAATAAAGATTCTAATAATAGCTAACACTTTATAATATTGACTGTGTGCTAAGCACTCCCCCAAGCACTTTCTATGCCAACTCATGAAATCCTTGTCACCACTCTATGACATAGGTCAGCTTATTTCCCCCACTGTCAGTTTGCACAAAAAGGCTGTAAAACTTACGTGCAGTCGCGTATCTCCTGCTTTACACATCACCACAAGCTTCGTGGCTTGCGACAACATATATTTATCACCTCAGAGTTTTGTGGGTCTGGAGGCTGGGCACTGCAGACCTGGGTCCTCTGTTTAGGGTATGACAGGGCAGGACTGGAGTTGCTGACCGGGGTAAGGACCTCATCTGAGGCTCCAGGTGCTCTTCCAAACTCACATGGTCCTGGTGCTCTGGTCCTTAGGGCAACTGAGTCTTCAAGGTCAGCAGGAGAAGATCTCTCGCTTTGAAAGGTTTTACCTGATTAGGCCAGGCCCACCCAGATACACTTTCTTTGGCTTAACTGAATGCCAACTGGTTAGATGTCTTAATATATCTGGCAAATCTCTTCATCCTTGCCATGTAACATAACATAAATATGGGAGCAGTATTCCATCCCCTTTGCTGTGTTCTGTTGATTAGAAGTTAGTTATAGGTGTCATCCACACTGAAGCAGGGGGATCCCACAATCCCATGGATACCAGAGGGCAGGAGTCACAGAGTTGTCACAGTTCCACCTTCCAAAGCTTAGCTTAGGCCCAGACTGACTGCACATGTAGGAGTCCATGGCTCCAGTGTCCATGCTCTTAGCTCTTAAGACCCTTGGTAGAAAGACCCTTTTTTAACCATGGAGTCCTAAGTAAGAAAACACCCAGGGGCACCTGGGTGGTTCAGTTGGTTAAGTGTCTGACTCTTGACTTCAGCTCAGGTCAAGATCTCATGATTCGTGGGATTGAGCTCTGTGCTGATAGTGAGGAGCCTGTTTGGGATTCTCTGTCTCCCCCTCTCACTCATTGCTCCTCCCCTACATGTGTGCCAGTTCTCTTTCTTTCAAAAATAAACAAACATAAAAAAAAAAGAAAGAAAAGAAAACACTTAGAAGATACACCAGGTGCTAAGCTATAACTAATCCTCTTCACACTCCCACTTTTAGAGGAAGGTCAGCTTTTTAAACATTTATTCATTTTTGAGTGGCAGAGGGAGACAGAACATGAGTGGGGGGCGGGGAGCCGAGAGAGAGAGAGAGAGAGAGAGAGAGAGAGAGAGAGAGAGAGAGAGGGAAAAACAGAATCCTAAGCAAGTTCCAGGCTCTGAGCTGTCAGCACAGAGCCCGACTCGGGGCTCAAACGCACAAACATGAGATCATGACCTGAGCTGAAGTCAGACGCTTAATCGACCGAGCCCCCCAGGCGCCCCGAGGAAGGTCTGCTTGAAAAGCAGCCATAACAACCTGCAGTTTTGTATGTTCAGGAAGGGATTTCCAAAGTCTCTCCAAACACTCAGGTTATATAAGTCATTTCAATTTGTTTATATTCTGAGCCAGAAATAACCCTAGGGTCTGAGATTTGAGACTTGAATTCTTAAAAAATAACTGTGGTTCTGCTTTTTGTCTTTGAAACAGATGAAGTGATTGGGAAGAAGCCGTCGACACCTTCATACCGTGGACTGGACAGCATGGATCAACCATTTACTGTGAATTCTCTGGTAGGTAGCCCCCACTGAGAGTTCACATATGGTCTGAAACCCACAAAGAAGAACAGAAACGCACCAAATGTGAAATGAGTCACCGTTACTTCAAGAAGTTTAGCAGTTGTTGCAATTCATCCATCTGTGTGGTCCTCTCCTTTGAGGAAGTGACTAATAAAGCCGTCTTTGCTAGAACTAAAAATAATTCTTTGGTCCACAAAAGTGTGAAATTTTAATTGCTCTGGTCAGACTCCAAGATGCGGTCCTTCAGCAGAACACCAGGAAAGGAGACCATCAGGGGTGATTTTGCAGCAGGGACCTCAGCGTCTCTCCAGATAAAAATTGGAGGCTTACCTTGCGTGGTAGGGACCCAGGGACACATTCTGTATGTCACGTGTAAACACGACTTTGGGATCCTGTGTAAATGTCTGCACACTTGAAACTTCCGTCCTCTCACTTCTACCCTCACAGCCCAACACCATGTACACCTTCTCCAGATCCATTTTGGCAGAACAAGATGGCGGAGAGGAAGTAACGGGGCGCTGGGATCACGGAGGCATATTCTGTGTCCCAGATCGTTCTCTGGGTGAGAATGTAGGCACATTATATAATCTCCATGGCCCCGTTTTTGTACTTTATGCCTTATGACAATCGGGAACAACATTTTTAATGTTCCCAGCCTGTCAGAGGGGCTTGCTAAAGGGGACCGTTACCCTTCTCCCGACGAGCCTCCCCACCTGTTGCGGCAGCCCCGTGGCCCCGTGGCCGCGTGGCCAGCAGGGTACTGAGCGCCTGGCCTCCACAAAGTTTAGCACCAGAACACAGAGAAGTACAGGGCCTGGTTCTTGCTCCGAAGTAGGTTAGGACCCAAGTCCTCGGGGCCAGGAATGCCCTTCACATGCCCAACCGCTCGGAGAGGGCGAGGAGCAGAGAACTGAGGAACTTGTTCACTTTCCGGCCCCACAAGGTCAGGGTGCTGTGGGGTGATCAAGGCGGCCTCATTCCGCCTCTTCGAGTGTCTCGTGTGTCTTCAAGAACATTATGTAGAAATGATTAAAATCTCAGTGGACATGTCAATGTAGAAATGAACAGAGGGGCTTTTTTCAGCTGGAGAATTTGTATGTCCGCCCAAGACCCTCACGCAAACTGAGTGTTAGAGGTTGATGAAGGCGTTAGGCTCTTCCCAGTTTACTTCTGAAACCAGTTTTGAGTTTGGGAAGAAGAGGACCACTCAGTAGAGGAAAACTAAATCTTATTTTTACTTTCAGGGAAAAAGATACTCTAGTTATAATCATACTGCACCTTTTTCTCTCTCCTTTATGTGGTACATTTATTGATCATCGTCCGTGCCACAAGGAATACCTACATCCTAGGGAACGAGGTTGGATGGCCAATGGTTCTTGCCCCTCAAGGAGTTTCTACAGAATTGAAAACACTGTCCACAAATAATTATAACTCATTGTGGACCATATAGTAATAAAAAGCGGACAGATTATTTTTGCATGCACAGGAGGCCAGAAAGCCCTTGTGGAAAATGTGCTAATTTCTGTAGATTTTTCTTTTTCCCAATCATTTGCTGATGTCCCCAAAGCCTTTCTCTTTGGTGAAGAGTGACATTTTCCTTTAATGCTGCTGAGCACTCCAGGTGACGTTGGTGAGAGAAAGGTGGGGCGTCATTTTCCTGTCCTGGGGTGACAAGATGGCACATGGTCAGGCCCGAGGCTCAGGATCCACAAGCTTTGATTCCTGTTTCTGAGGAGAGGAAGCTTCCGACGGCTTCTCTGCAGTTAGAAAGTCTTTTCGAAAACCAGAACGGGGCAGCCGAGTTTGGCTAGAAGGAAGTGTGCCTTAATTTAAGGTGAAGTGCTTAGGAAGGGCTGAGTTCCGTCACACCTGTCTAATCTCAGAATTCTGGGCCACGTGAGAATCGATTTAAGGTGCCACAGTCAAACATCCAGTGTATGAGTTATTCTTCATAACTTGGACCCGAAGATAGGCTCTGGGAGCTGATATGTCTTCTTGTTGTTTCTGCTTTTAAAAAATGCTTATTTATATATTTTGAAGGAGGTGGAGCAGGGAGAGAGAGATCGGGCACTGTACCTTCGGCCCAGAGTTTGACGTAGGGCTTGATCTCACGAACTGTGAGATCGTGACCTGAGCCGTAATAAAGAGTCGGATGCTAAGCGGACTGAGCCACGCAGGCTCCCCTTATCCCTTCTGTTCTAAATTGAACTGCCACCCACTCCTGGGAGCCATAGCTGGAGACCTTCAAGGCAAGGAAGCCAAGGCCCTGAGAGCTTTCTCAGGGAGAAGGAAAAGAGGGAACATGTTAGTGCCTCTCTGGTTGGTCATAGAGTACACCTTTCAGAAGAATGATTCCAGGTCTCTGGGGTCCTCTCTGCTACAAAACTGCCACCAAAGCAGTCCTCAGGGCATTGCAAGACCTGCAAAGGTCCAATTCATTGCACCCTGACCTTGAACCTTGGCTCAGTAATTCAAAGCCAGACAAAAATTGTATCTACCTTGATTTCTTGTTTAACTATCTACAGACCCTTTCATCAAATGCTCAGCCCAGACTGTAGCCCACCTACCCTTGACTGACTGAGGCAGACTTGGGGAGCTAAGTCTGCTCTGGGCTGATTCCATTCTTGCATGGAAGGATGGTGAGTGGTCTTAAACAATGATTCCCAACCCAGCATGTGTAAGTGCCTCTGGGGACATCAGTTCAAACCTGGGATCTTCAAGCCCGACTCCCATCTCTAGATGCAATGGGAGGCCTGTTAAGAATTTGTACCTGGGGCACCTGGGTGGCTCAGTCAGTTAAGCATCTGACTTCAGCTCAGGTTGTGATCTCATAGTTTGTGAGTTGGAGCCTCATGTTGGGCTCTGTGCTGACAGCTCAGAGCTTGAGCCCATTTCAGATTCTATGCCTCCCTTTCTCTGCTTTACCCCCTCCTCAAAAATAAATATTATTTTGAAAAAAGAATTTGTACTTGTAAGAAACTCCCAGTTGATGCTGATATTTCTGGTACCTGGATCATGCTTTGAGAAGCATCAGACTAAATTTATGTTAAATGTTCATTTATTTTTGAGACAGAGAGACAGAGCATGAGCAGGGAAGGAGCAGAGAGAGAGGGAGACACAGAATCTGAAACATGCTCCAGGCTCTGAGCTGTCAGCAGAGTCTGATGCGGGGGTCAAACCCATGAACTGCGAGGTCATGACCTGAGCCAAAATCAGATGCTTAACTGACTGAGCCACCAGGCGCTCCTGAGAAGCATCAGTCTGAAGCAGGGGTCAGCAAACTATGGTCTGAGGGCCAAATTCACCACTTGATTTTGTAAATAAACATTTTTCAATATAACCAGGATCATTTGCTTGCAAGCTGTTTCCGGCCGCTTTCCCCCCAGAAGAGGTAAGTGGCCGTGATGGAGATTATATGGCCTGCAAAGCCTAAAACATTTGCTATGTGGCCTTTAACAGGAAGTAATTTGTTGACTTTTTTGCCTTTCTGAGGCGCTGACCTTTTTATTGAATAATCATATAATTATCCTGAATGTGTATGTTCCGTGTTTTCTCAGATGTGTAAAGATGCTGTTTTTATTAGGAAAATACAACTGTACTGATTATATGACTGACTTTTCTTAGTAATCATTTTCATTATTTTCTCCATCAGGTACTAATTAACAGTGCCTATTATGTGCTATAACTATGATGGGCAGGTCTAAGAGTCTTTTTATGTTAAATAGAAATGGGAGGGGTCCATATGCTTGAAAAGGCTTGTCTAGGACTTGTTGGTGGGGTTTCATTCACTTAATAAAGAAGCAGGGAGATCCTCAAAGCTTCTTATTAAACTAGATATATTCTGGAAGAGAACTGAGTGCTTGCAGAAACTTTGAATCCAAACCATCTCTCAGAGACCCTTCAAAGTACAATGATATGGACCCCACCTTGGGCAGGAATCCACCTGTTGGTGTCCCTCACGTGGCCTAGGATGGAAATATCCATGAGCAAATAAGGGTCAATGATACTTTACTTAAAATGGCCTAAAATAGTTGCATACTCAGGAACTGCCCATAATTGGACCCTGAGCCCTAAAAGAGACTTACCCCAACACAAAGGTATGTTTAGCCTGGAGATGTGTGTCGAGTGTGTGTGTGTGTGTGTGTGTGTGTAACCAACGTGGCACCTGGGGGGTTCAGTTGGCCAAGCGTCCAGTATTGGCTCAGGTCATGACCTTGCAGTTCGTGGGTTTGAACCCCGCACCGGGCTCTGTGCTGACAACTCAGAGCCTACCTGCTTCAGATTCTCAGTCTCCCTCTCTTCCTGCCCCTTCCTCACTCACAATCTGTCTCTCTCTCTCTGAAAAATAAATAAAAACGTTAAAAAATTCTCTTCAACTATGACATTCAAGGACAGCAGTACAATGTTTTCTTTATACACAACTAATATTAAAACTTGCAAAGGCAATAAATTCATGGATAGGCTGTGATGTTCATCCAGGCATGTCCTTAGATTCTTTCCATTCTTTCTTTCTTTCATTTTTTTCCAGAGGTATTTTTTGTGGTTTGCTTTTACTATACCACTGCATGCAGTATCTTGATCATCCTTTCCAAAAATGATTTTTAAAGACCTACAAACAAAGTTTATTCCATATGACACCATGATACAGAGGCTGGGAACTGCAAATATGCAGCATATTACAAAGTCTTACAAATCTGCATGCTTAAGAATTTGTCACATGCACTTGGTGCATCGCCCACGTGCTTCCATACAAAGGTTTTGCTATTTCATATCATTAACTCTTACAGAACATTTTCCTTTGGTACTGGTGTCAGGGACATAGTACAGAAACTACATCCAGAATCGCAGTCCTGTTCCTTTCTTATTTTTTTTAATTTTTTGATGTTTTATTTATTTTTGAGAGGGAGAGAGAGACAGCGTGAGCAGAGGGGGTCAGAGAAAGGAAGACACAGAATCCAAAGACAGGCTCCAGGCTCTGAGCTGTCAGCACAGAGCCCGATGCAGGGCTCAAACCCACGAACTCGAGATCATGACCCGAGCTGAAGCCGGATGCTCAACCGACTGAGCCACCTAGGAGCTCCTGGTTCTTTCTTACTGTAACCAGAGATTCAAATTTTGCTTTGCAGAAAAAGTTAGCTGCTATGCCCGACCATACAGATGTCTCCCTCAGCCCGGAAGAGCGAGTCCGTGCCCTGAGCAAGCTTGGTTGCAACATCACCATCACTGAGGATATCACTCCACGCCGCTACTTCAGATCTGGAGTAGAGATGGAGAGGATGGCTGCGGTGTATATGGAAGAAGGCAATTTGGAAAATGCCTTTGTCCTTTATAATAAATTTATAACGTAAGTCTTTAATTTTGGAGGCCTTCAAATGAGAAAATTGGTGAAATGCTTACAAGCTATTTTGGTGAGGCAGTTTGGGCGCTGGAAACAGTTTCATATTCAGACCAATTTTGCAATCTCCAAAAGCATTGCAGGTCCAGGCTTTTAAGTTACCAAGGAATGTTTTGAAAGATATCCTCACACCATCTCTGAGGCTCAGGGATAGGAGATACCTTCTCTCCAGGCCAGTGCAGGGACCCGCATCATTTTCTTGCACACTCCTCACAAAGCAAATGTTTTGTTTGTTGCCATTCTCCCCCACAGGGATGTAAGCTTTGTGCCACTGGAAGCCGTATTGCAGCTCTGTCGACAGTGCCTAGAACATGCCATTAACAGTTTTTAAAAATTTTTTAACGTTTATTTGTTTTTCAGAGACAGAGAAAAAGCATGAGCAGGGGAGAAGCAGAGAGAGAGAGAGAGACACACACACACACACACAGAGTCGGGAGCAGGCTCCAGGCTCTGAGCTGTCAGCAAAAAGCCCAACACGGGGCTCGAACTCATGGCCCACTAGATCATGACCTGACCCTGAGTCACAAGCTTAATTGATGGATCCACCAAGGCGCCCACCATTATCGGTTTTAAAATGTGATTTGATGGGTTGGGCATGGGGGATAAGTTGGTAGTTATATGAAGGATTTGACTCAGGGATAGAAAGTAGCAAGCAGATTCACATTGTTTTGTTTTTTTTTTAAATAATGGATACGACTTCAGCAAATATTTATTTTAATAGTTTATTGTCAAATTGGTTTCCATACAACACCCAGTGCTCTTCCCCACAGGTGCCCTCCTCCATCACCACCACCTCTTTTCCCCCCTCCCCCTTCCTCTTCAACCCTCAGTTCGTTTTCAGTATTCAATAATCTCTCAGGTTTTGTGTCCCTCTCTCTCCCCAACTCTCTTTCCCTCTTCCCCTCCCTGTGGTCCTCCAATAAGTTTCTCCTGTTTTCCTGTTAGACCTATGAGTGCAAACATATGGTATCTGTCTTTCTCTGCCTGACTTATTTCACTTACCATGACATCCTCAAGGACCATCCACTTTCCTACAAATGGCCATATTCCATTTTTTCTCATTGCCATGTTATACTCCATTGTATATATATACCACATCTTCTTGATCCACTCATCAGGTGATGGACATTTAGGCTCTTTCCATGTTTTGGCTATTGTTGACATTGCTGCTACAAACATTGGGGTACATGTGCTCCTATGCATCAACACTTGTGCAACCCTTGGGTAAATCCCTAGCAGTGCTATTGCTGGGTCATAAGGGAGTTCTATGGATAGTTTTTTTGAGGAACCTCCACACTGTTTTCCAGAGCAGCTGCACCAGTTTACATTGCCAGTAACAGTGCAGGAGGGTGCCCATCTCTCCACACCCTCATCAGCATCTATAGTCTCTTGATTTGTTCATTTTAGCCACTCTGACTGGCGTGAGGTGGTATCTCAGTGTGGTTTTGATTTGTGTTTCCCTGATGATGAGTGATGTTGAGCATTGTTTCATGAGCCTGTAGGCCATCTGGATGTCCTCTTTGAAGAAGTGTCTGTTCATGTCTGCTGCCCATTTCATCACTGGGTTATTTGTTTTGTGATTGTGAAGTGTGGTGAGTTGCTTGTAGATTTTGGATACTAGCCCTTTATCTGATATGTCATTTGCAACTATCTTTTCCCATTCTGTCGGTTGCCTATTAGTTTTCTTGATTGTTTTCTTTGCAGTGCAGAAACTTTTTATCTTGATGAGGTCCCAAGAGTTCATTTTTGCTTTCATTTATTTCCCTTGCATTTGGGGACGTGTCGAGTAGAAAATTGCTGCAGTTGAGGTCTAGAAGGTTGTTTCCTACTTTCTCCTCGAGGGTTTTGATGGTTTCCTGTCTCACATTCAGGTCCTTCAGCCATATTGAGTTGATTTTTGTGTATGGTGTAAGAAAGTGGTCTAGTTTCATTTTTCTGCATGTTGCTGTCCAGTTCTCCCAGCACCACCTGCTAAAGAGGCAGTCTTTTTTCCATCGGATACTCTTTCCTGCTTTGTCAAAAATTAATTGGCCGTACATTTGTGGGCCAAGTTCTGGGTTCTCTATTCTATTCCATTGGTCTATGTGTCTGTTTTTGTGCCAATACCATCCTGTTTTGATGATGACAGCTTTGTACTAGAGGCTAACATCTGGGATTGTGATGCCTCCCATTTGGGTTTTCTTCTTCAGTATGACTTTGGCTATTCGGGGTCTTTTGTGGTTCCATACGAATTTAAGAATAGTTTGTTCTAGCTTTGAGAAGAATGCTGGTGCAATTTTGATAGGGATTGCATTGAATGTGTAGATTGCTTTGGGTAGTAATGACATTTTCACAATGTTTATTCTTCCGATCCATGAACAGGGAATGTTTTTCAATTTCTTGGTGTCTTCTTCGATCTCTTTCATAAGTTTTCTATAGTTTTCATCATATAGGTCTTTTACATCCTTAGTTTGGTTTACTCCTAGGTATTTGATGGTTTTTCGTGCAATCGTGAATGGGACCAGTTTCTTGATTTCTCTTTCGGCTGCTTCATTTTTTGGTGTATAGGAATGCAACTGATTTCTGTACATTGATTTAGTACCCAGCAACTTTACTGAGTTCATTGATCAGTTCTAGAAGGCTTCTGTTGGAGTCTGCCGGGTTTTCCATGTAGAGTATCATGTCATCTGTGAAAACTGAAAGTTTGACTTCTTCTTTGCCAATTTTGATGCTTTTTATTTCCTTTTGTGGTCTGATTGCTAATGCTAAGACTTCCAGCACTATGTTAAACAGCAGTGGTGAGACTGGACACCCCTGTCGTGTTTCTGATCTCAGGGGGAAAGCTCTCAGTTTTTCCCCATTGAGGATGATATTAGCTGTGGGCTTTTCATAAACTGCTTTTATAATGTTTAGGTAAGCTCCTTCTATTCCGACTTTCTCAAGGGTTTTTATTAAGAAAGGGTGCTGTATTGTGTCAAACGCTTTTTCTGCATCTATTGACAGGATCATATGGTTTTTATCTTTTCTTTTGTTAATGTGATGGATCACATTGATGGATTTGCAATTATTGAACCAGCCCATAACCCAGGAATGAATCCCACTTGATCATGATGGATAATTCTTTTTATATGCTGTTGAATTCGATTTGCTAGTATCTTGTTGAAATCTTTGCATCTGTATTCATTAAGGACATAGGTCTGTAGTTCTCTTTTTTGGCTGGGTCTCTGTCTGGGTTGGGTATCAAGGTGATGCTGGCTTCGTAGAATGAGTTTGGAAGTTTTCCTTCCATTTCTATTTTTTGTAATAGTTTGAGAAGAATGGGTATTAGCTCTGCTTGAAATGTCTGGTAGAATTCTCCTGGGAAGCCATCTGGCCCTGGGACCTTATTCGTTGGGAGATTTTTGATAACGGATTCAATTTCTTCACTGGTTATCAGTCTATTTGTGCTTTCTATCTCTTCCCATTTGAATTTTGGCAGTGCATGTGCATTTAGGAATTTGTCCATTTCTTCTAGGTTGTCCAGTTTGTTGGCATATAATTTTTCATAGTAATTTCCGATGATTGCTTATATTTCTAAGGGATTGGTTGTAAGAGATCATTCATTTTCATTCATGATTTTGTCTATCTGGGTGCTCTCTCTTTTCTTTCTGAGGAGCCTGGCTAGAGGTTTATCAATTTTGTTTGTTTTTACAAAGAACCAACTCTTGGTTTCATTGATCTGCTCGACTGTTTGGATTCTATATTGTTTATTTCTGCCCTGATCTTTATTATTTCTTTTCTTCTGCTGGGTTTGGCGTGCTCTTCCTGCTTCCTTTCTAGTTCCAGTAGGTGCTCCATTAGATTTTGAATTTGCGCTTTTTCTAGTTTGTTGAAATTGGCCTGGATTGCAATATACTTTCCTCTTAGGTCTGCCTTGGCTGCATCCCAGAGATTTTGGATTGTTGTACTTTCATTCTCGTTAGTTTCCATATATTTTTTAATTTCTTCTCTAATTGCCTGATTAGCCCAATCATCCTTGAGTCAGGTGGTTTTTAACCTCCACATTTTTGGAGGTTTTCCAGACTTTTTCCTGGGGGTAATTTCAAGGTTCATAGCATTGTGATCTGAAAGTGTGCATGGTATGATCTCTATTTGTTTATACTTATGGAGGGCTGCTTTATGCCCCAGTATGTGATCTATCTTGGAGAATGTGCCATGTGCACTCGAGAAGAAGGTGAGTTTCCTATCTTCAGGATGGAGAGTTCTAAATATATCTATCAGTTCCATCTGTTCCAATGTGTCGTTCAGGTCCTTTGTTTCTTTAGTGATTTTTCTGTCTAGTTGATTATCCATTGCTGTCAGTGGAGTATTAAATTCCCCTGCAATTAGCACATTCTTATCAATAAGATTGTTTCTGTCTATGATTAATTGTTTTATGTATTTGGGCACTCCCGAATTTGGCGCATAGATATTTATAATTGTTAGCTCTCCCTGATGGAGAGACCCTGTAATTATTATATAATGTCCTTCTTCATCTGTTGTTACTGCCTTTACTGTAATGTACAGTTTGTCTGATATAAGTATGGCTACTCCGGCTTTCATTTGTCTTCCAGTCGCATGATAGATATTTCTCCATCCCTTTACTTTCAACCTGAAAGTATCTTTAGGTCGAAAATGAGTCTCTTATAGACAGCAAATAGATGGATTTTGTTTCTTTATCCATTCTGCTACCCTGTGTCATTTGGTTGGAGCATTAAGTCCATTTACATTAAGTGTTATTATTCAAAAATGTGGGTTTAGAATCATTGTGTTCTTCATAGAATTCCTGTTTATAGTGGTGTCTCTGGCACCTTGTATTCTTTGCAACATTTCCCTCATAGAGTCCCTCTTAGGATTTCTTGTACGGCTGGTTTGGTAGTCATGAATTCTCTCAATTTTTGTTTATTTAGGAACACCTTTATCTCTCCTTCTATTTTGAATGACAGGCTTGTGGAGAATGGATTCTTGGCTGCATGGTTTTTCTGTTCATCACATTGAAGATTTCCTGCCATTCCTTCCTGGCCTGCCAAGTTTCATTAGATAGGTCTGTAACCACTCTGATAGGTTTCCCTTTGTACATTCGGGCCCTTTTCTCCCTAGTGGCTTTCAGAATTCTCTCTTTATCTTTATATTTGGCCAGTTTAACTATGATATATCGTGCCGAAGGCTGATTCAAGTTACGTCTTAAGGGGGTTATTTGTGCCTCTTGAATTTGAATGTCTATTTCTTTTTCCAGATTTGGGAAATTCTCAGTTATAATTTGGTCTAGTATCCCTTCAGGAACTTTCTGTCTGTCTTCCTCTTTAGAAATTCCTATGATACGGATGTTGTTCCATTTGATTGTATCACTCAGGTCTCGAATTCTCCTTTCTTACTCCTGTATCAATTTCTCTCTCTTTTTTTCAGCTTCCTCTTTTGCTATAACTATATGTTCTAATTCACCTATTCTTCTCTCCGTCTCATCAATCCTTGAGGTGACTGCTTCCATTTTATTATTCACCTCATTTATAGCCTTTTTTAACTCATCACACCTATTTTCAAAATTCCTAGTCATTGTCTTAGTTGTGTCTTTGATGCATTTTTCAACCCCAGTGATTAATTTTATGACAAGTTTTTTAAATTCTTGATCTGGTATGTTGTCTAGGTCTGCCTTGAGCAGTTCTATGGCTGTGACTTTTTCCTGGAAGTTCTTCAGGGGAGAGTTCCTTCATTTTGTCATTTTTGCTAGTTTTCTGTCTCTTGTCAGCTTTAAAAAGCTTGTTGTGCACTGTGCACCTGTTAGTAGTACTCTATTAAAGGATGCTTATTGACTGTCCCAGGCCTGTCGTTTCAGGAAATATTCTTTTAATGGTGTCTCTCAGTTTCTCTTGTTGTGCCTTTGAATATTTTATTTCCCTACCCAGCAATATTTGGGTCTCACCGTCATGCACACTTTAGCTTGTTTCTTGGTATAGCCCTAAGAAGGAAAACAGACAGACAAACACAGAGGGAACAGAAGCACACAAACACAAAGACAAATCAAACACACAAACAAATTAAAAGGGGAAATGGAAAGAAAATTGAGAGGAAAGAGACGAAAAGAAGAGAAGAAAAAAAAATAACGGGGGTCAGAGACAACAAAGGACAATGGACAGTCTAAAAGTATATGACCAGTTGAGGGGAGAGATAAGGATGAGATACAGGAGAATATATCTGGATTGCAAGAAAGAAGAAATGGAGGGAGAAAGGAGAAAGGAAAATAAGGAATAAAAATTTTTTTTAATTTTAAGTAAAAAAGGTAATAATAATAAAAAATAAGTACAAAAAAAGAAAAAAGAAGAAGAAAAGAAAAAGCAGCAGCTCACCCTTGCACATAGGCATGGTTTGGTGTAGTTGGTCTCAGCGACTGTTCTCAGATGCTCTGCCTTGGTGGCTGCAGAGTGTAACATGATGGCACACCAAGCTCCGCTGGAACTAAGCACTGTAGGCCACTCTAATGAGTCCGATCTCCTTGTGCCACAGCTGAGCCGTGCTGTATTTTCCAGGCCTGCCTCAGTTCAAAGTCCTAGTCCATGCATTTTTATGCTACCACAGATGAGATGTACTTGCTTTGGAGGCTGGCTTCTTAGGGGGAGGGATCAGTTTCTCTTGGCTCAGGCCGAGATTTTGGCTGCCACTGCCTCAGGCGAGGTGTGCTGCCCGAGGCAAGTTGCGCAGCAGGAGGCAACGTGCATGCCCTCTCATACACCGCTGTGGACTCCCTGCCCTCAGTCAGGATAGGGATTGTGTAGGGAGGGCAAGGAGCAGTTTCTCTTGGGCTGGGATTTGCACTCTTGTTGCCCGAGGCACCAAGCACTGCCGGAAATGAGCTGTGAGCTCCTGCAGCTGAAAGCATGAGCCCTGGCCTCCACCACAGCCAACTCCCTGCCGGGATCGCGTAGGGGTGGGGGCTATTTTTTCCCTGCTAGCACCTGGGATTCGGGATTCACACGGCCAATGCTGGAGGTGAGATACACCATGGAAATGAGGTGCGTGCTCCCACTCCTGCAGCGGAGGTGGAAGTGAGCACCCCTGTGTCCGCTGCCACGGCCGCCGACTCCCCACTGGGATGGCGCAGGGCTGGAAGCTGTTCTTTCCTTTATGCCACCCCGGTTCGGGATTTGGGCTACCCAACAGTTATATACGGAGTGAAAGTTTTTCTCTCCGAGCACAGTTAAACATTCCTTATCTCTTCCCCACAGACAGTACTATGAGTGTGTTCAGTTTCTCTTTCTCTTCCCTTTGTCTCTCAGGGGCTCCGTGTGCTTGCCCCATGTTGGGCTGGGGCTCCCACCTCCCCTGCCCATCTCAGGCTGGCCCATTTTCCAATCTCCCCAGTTTCCACTCACTCAGGTATCTTTGAGGTTGTCTTCTTTCTGGAGTCTGTATTTTCTCCTTCTGCTCTTGCAAAAGAGAGTAACGTCCTTCTCAGTTCGATAGATGGGGCAGACAAAGTTTACAGAGCTCCCTTCCTCTCCACCATCTTGGCTTCTTCCAACTTCAGCAAATATTAAGCCTACTTGGCTCAGAGCAGAGCTGTTCTTTTTTTTAAGTTTATTTATTTTGAGAGAGAGAGAGAACATGCGTAAGCAGGGGAGGGGCAGAGAGAAAGGAAGAGAGAGAGAATCCCAAATCTCATGCAGGCTCCTCACTGTCAGCCCAGAGCCCAATGTAGGGTTCAGCCCCATGGATCTCGACATCATGACCAGAGCCACAATCAATAGTCAGACGCTTCACTGACTGAGCCAACCAGGTTCTCTAGAATTAGAATTTTTTAAAAGTCAATTTATTTAGCTCTGTAATAATGTTTTGTATAAAAGAGCATGTAGAAAATAGCATACTTCCTGTTAGATCCTTTTTAGTAACATGTTCTGGTTTAAAAAGGAACAGAAGTGAGATTTGGATTTTCCTCACTAATTTGCCGATTTACTGGTTAGGAAGATCTGTTACCAGTAATTGTTCCGTCTAAGCAGAAACTCCTTTTGTTTTCACTGAAAGTCACATTTGGTTGATTTCCCTAGTTCTGCTGGGGACTTAACCCGAGGGCATCTGGGGAGTTGGTGGCTGGCCATGCTGAGCCTACCCGGGAGAGCCACTTGTTTCTAGAGAGCCAAATAATAAATATGTAATCGGAAGCTATTGGGCATCACTGACAGCACACGTTTTCCAAAAATTTTAATTTCTGAACTCTAAGTTACCGATTGATAATATTTGTTTTGCCTTCCCCATGTGTGTTCGCCCACACTTCTGTGGAAATGGAAGTGTGGTAAAACTGAAAGGCCTCTATACTGCATCATCAGAGTGTGTGAATTCCCTTCTGTATTCACCACGTGACAAACTATAATTCACTTGTCCTCTGCGGGCCTCAGTTCCTTATCTACAAATGGAAGACTTTTGGGCAGAAATCCCTACGCTCTCTGCAACTCTAAATGCTTGTGATTTTATTCTATTTATAAAGCTTTAGGCCACAATTTATGTAGCCTCTTTAAGCCATAATTTTTTTATGCAACAAAATGAGGGTTATGGGTGCCTGGGTGACTCAATCAGTTAAGCATCTAACTTCAGCTCAACTCCTGATGTTGCAGCTCGTGTGTTCAAGCCCAGAGTCTAAAGCTTGCTTCGGAAACTGTCTCCCTCTCTCTCTGCCTGTCCCCCACTCACATTCTGTCTGTCTGTCTCTCTCAAAAATAAATGAATATTAAAGGAAAAGAAATGACAGTTATTTTACCATTCTGGTGTTACCTGTAGGCAACATGATGAAAGAAAGCATGTGTGATCTGTAAGGAAGGGAACGAACACCTATAACGGTAAGGTATCAAATATTAGTTCACCAAAACGAGTGTTTATAGTCCATCATGATCTCTCAAGGAAGGACTGTTTCTTTATTTAACAAATATTTGTTGAGCACACATTATCAGCTGGATATTCTTCTACCAGCTGGGGATACATCAGTAAGAAAAAAAAACACCTAAAATTCCCTGCCCTTGTGGAAACAAAAAGTTCATTTTCTGTGAAAGTGCTGCATCTTATTTACTCGGGATTTCCCTTTACGTCCACTGTCCCTTGTTCCTCAAAAAGGTGATGAAGAATAATTAACTCCTAATGAGCACCTCCTAATCCACTAGGGATCCTGGCTGTTCTTTCTCTTAGTTGTGAATTTTCAGGGAAGAAGTTTTGATCTAGGTACATACCATGGTGCTACGGTCCCTTGAGTCTTTTTCAGTGGTGAGAAGAGATTACATTGATCTTTCTAAACTCTTAATGTGTTGACCCTCTGTGTTGCCATTCCCACAGGGAGTGACGATGGTCCTGTGGCAGGATTGAGCCCCCAGGACCTTGAGAAGGATCAACACACCATGGTCTGTTAGGGACCGTCCTCACCTCTTCCTGCTTCGTCCTCTGAGCTTCGCCCCCTGTAACTCCAAAATCATAGTCATGCCAGCCTTTGGCAGAAGGGCCGATGGGAAGTATGTAGGGTGAATAATAATGTAGGAAACATGTCTGTTTTGAAAAGGAGCTTCGTTCTCATACTAGAAACCACTGCCAACCTGCTTTTTCTGTTATATAACGTAAGGATGTGCTTTCTCTCTTTCTAGCTTATTTGTAGAAAAGCTTCCCAGCCATCGAGATTACCAGCAGTGCGCGGTACCTGAAAAACAGGATATTATGAAGGTATCGTGGGGTCGATTCTCCCCGGAGGGATCAAATGTTCTGCAAGTCTCCGTTATCGATCTGCCCCTTCCTCCCTTCCTCCCTCCTCACATCCTCTTGGGAGTTTGAGCACAGAAAATTCATTCCATTAGCCAAGATGTTTCGATTTCTTCTTGGACCTTTAATCATTGTTACTGAGTCCGTGTGAGATGTCTAATTGAAATTGGGAGGTGGGGGGAGAACAGAAAAAGATCAAGAATGTGTTCAATTTGCTTTGTGACATGAAGGAGGAATTCCTCACTTCTTCCCGGAGGCTGTGAGAAAGCTTGTGCCATTCCCCACATTTATTCGAGAGTCATTTTGACTGGCTTAGATTATCCCATGTAGTCCTGATCCCCAAAACCGTTTGAAAATCAGTGTTGATTGTTAAGGTGACCACAAAGTTCTAGCTATTCTCTTCTTGTAGGAGTCACCCAAGGCGTAACAAAGGGTTTAGGGATAGCCTGAAATAGATAGTTGTTGTAAAGCTATCGCAATTGATATAGCTTCAAATAATTTAAGCTTGATAATATGTCCTTTTAAATACCATTTTTTAAATGTTTCTCTTTTGTCTTAAGTAGTTTGGGTTGAACTTATATGAAGGAAGACAAAATAGTATATATAAAGCCAATCACTGCGTGGAATTTTAAATAACTCTCAAAAGACACGTGACCATATAATAGAAGAAAGGCACTTACCAGTTATATCTGGCCTGTGAGAATCCAGATTTTGTCAAAGGACCATCAACATTTTTAAAAATTTTTTTATGTTTTTAATTTATTTTTGAGAGAGAGAGACAGCATGAGCAGGGAGGGTCAGAGAGAGAGGAAGATGAAGAATCTGAAGCAGGCTCTAGGCTCTGAGCTAGCTGTTAGCATAGAGCCCGATGTGGGGCTTGAACCCACAAACTGTGAGATCATGACCTGAGCCAAAGCCAGATGCTTAACTGAGTGAACCACTCAGGTGCCCAACATTTTAAAAAATCTCTATACACACTTCTCTGAAGGGGCACTCATTGCCATGCCTTATATGAAATTTCTCCTCAATTCTTGTGTTCATTCAACCTCAGACAGTTGTAGGGGACCCAAGGGTCCAGCCACTAGGCTGACTCTTTTTTTTTCTCATTTAGTGTTATTCTTATTTTTGCTTGTAGGAAAAAATTCTCCAAAAGCATATACATTTTCTTTGTTTACGCTTGTTGAATAAATGGATGGATGGATGGTGGATAGATGGATGGATGACAGAAAATTAAAAGAAAGGACATTTTAGTGGAAGAGTCTGGGTAGAGTTAGAAGATTTGGATTCTGGGAGTAATGGGGGCACTAGCTAGTTATATGATCCTGGAGAAGACTTCTCATCTCTGTGGGCCTTTGTTTTGTTCCCTCATCTCTGAAAAGGAGGGTGGTGCTTGGACTAAATCCGATTTCCCAGATTTTCCAGCCGCAAAATTTTCTGAGAAGTTGTTTGAGATCCAGATTCGCCCACCCTTTCCCTAAACATGTTGATTCTGGGAAACTGGGATTCCGCCTGGGAATCTGTATTCGTACACCAAGTGCCCCAGTTGCCAGTTACACTCTGTCAAGCCCAGCGGCTCCTACCCACCTTGCTTTTGAGTGTCCTAACCATGACACCATATCATTTGTACCCAGCGCAATGTGCAGTTACAAACCCACTCCCTAAACACTGGGTAACTACCTAAACAGAACCCTTGTCTAACTAGTAGCGTCAATAAGCATCTTACAAAAGCGATAATCCTTTCCCGTCTCTACTGAAAAGTTGTACTTTGGAGCCACAGCAAAGAGATGTTTATATTTCTGCCATCATCTTTGGTTACTTGTGTCTTGATTTCTAATACACATACCAGCTGTTTTTCTTTCTCAGCTGATGATCTGAAAGACTATACTGAGAATCCCACTAATCAATATGTATATATATATTTTTAAAAGAAACTGAAGGAGATTGCATTCCCAAGGACAGATGAATTGAAAAAGGACCTTTTAAAGAAATATAACGTAGAATACCAAGAATATTTGCAAAGCAAAGTAAGTTCAATTGGTACTTTTATTTCATAACTGTTTTCTGTGCAAATATTTTTTGAATTTCATTTTCATGTGAGTTTTTCAAATGTCATGTGCATTTAGATTAAAAATTAAAGATCCAGGGATGCAAAACCAATAACAAATTCATGTCGATATGCAGGTGAAGCACTTGCACCAAAGATGTGGTATTTTTATTTCCCTACGACATCTAATAATGTGATGACATAGAATATGCATTTCTTATGGTGATTTAAATAGAGCTTTTTGACCAACTCTTGCCAATGTAACCTTGAGGCAGATAACTGCTTTTTGGTCATGAGCGGAGGCAGGAGGAGGTAGGGAAAACTGTGTATAGTTTGCGATGTATCTAATTATGTGGACCTTGGAAATGTAAATTTGATTCTTAAATATTACAGTCAATATTGCACTAAGATAGATTAATAGCTACCATATGAATGAAATGTTATATCACCAATGGATGGTGGCTTCTGGATCATTATTATGTAAAGAGTGATCATGATAATGATGTCTAAGAGATTGAAAGGCACTGGAAGAAGAAATTGACCAGTCTATAAGACCTCAAGTTCAAACCTTGAATTCTTAATGTTTTTAGCGTTGTTATAAAAGTGGCATTGCTTTTTTTTTGTTTGATTGTGTGTGTCTGTGCTTTGGGATTGTCACTTGTAATATCCTTCACTTCAGTTCAGTGTTATGAACTCTGAACATGGTCACAGAACATCTCTGCTTCCCGGGGCATAGCTATGAGTCAGGTTTGAATGCAGAGTTTTGACTAAGTGACAGAGGGGAATGTCGAGATCTGAAATGTTGAAATTTCTCAAGTGTGCATATTGCTGATTTGACTTGAACTATGAAAGGTAAGAATGATTCTGGGGGCTCAGACAAAGCAACAGTAAAGGACAGAAAAGCCCAATCTGGTCTTCCCTCATGTCAGCAATGCATGGTTGCCCTCCCCCCACATCAGGATGTCCCAGGGAGGAAAGGCGTGGGCTGTCTCCGATGATGCAGTTATATCACAGCCCCCAACAGTCTCCCGAAGTAGATGTCACTTGGAAATCTCTGCAGAGACCGAGGGGCAGCCTTTATGCCTAGGAGAGATGAACACACCCATCAGTAAACTCTGCTATAGGCAGCCCTGGAATCATCTAGAAGCTTATTAGAAATGGGAATCTCAGTCCCCACCCCACACCTGCCAAATCAGAGTCAGCCCTTCTAATGAAACCCTGGGTGATTCTGGTGCACCCCCAGTGCTACTGTAAGCTGCGTGCTCCACCCCACCCCTACCAAAGTTAGTTTTGCTTTTGTTTCTGTTTTTTTTTTTTAATAATTTTTAAAAAGTAATCTCTACTCCCAGTGTGGGGCTGGAACTCATCACCGAGATCGAGAGTCCTATGCTCTACTGACTGAGCCAGCCAGGTGCCCCCCAAAATTAATTTTTTTAGTATTTATTTATTTTTGAGAGACAGTGGAGGGTCAGAGAGAGAGGCAGACACAGAACTTGAAGCAGGCTGTCAACACAGCCCGATGAGGGGCTCCAACCTACAAACTGTGAGATTGTGACCTGAGCCAAAGTCGGACACTTCACCGACTGAGCCACCCAGGTGCCTCACCAAAGTTAGTTTTCATCAAAATAAAATCATTTGAGAAACTTCTTAAAGATTTATATTCTCTGACCTAATAATGCCTGGACTTTTTTTTTTTATATACTAGGGAACCTGGGAATCTTCATTTTAACAAAATTCCCGATTCATTCTGATATAGATGACTGGACCATGTTTTGAGAACCATTTCCTAGGGGTTCCCTGTTCTCCATAAAGTTCCAGCAGAATGAGTTCCAGAGTCAAAGGCGGAAGGTTCTAGGGCAGGATCTTCCAGGAGAACTTCCTCCGATGATAGAAATGTTCTGTGTGCTGCTCTGTTATGGGAGCCACTAGTCACCTGGTGCTTAAAAGGTGGCTAGCATGACAGAGGAACTGAATTTCTAATTTCATTTCATTTAACTTGGTTTAAATTTAAGTAGCCCATGTGGCTGTGGTTTTGGATGGTGCAATCTAGGGTGATATAAGCATTTCTGAGATATTTTGGTTTGGTCCATCAGGCCAACTGGACCATCCTGACCTTGATTTTGTAATGATTTTTAGAAGTATAAGGGTATGGAGGGAACTTGCCCGTCATAGCCTGCCTCTGGTAAAACATGATCCAAGTGCCTTGATCAGGGTAAGGGACTTCTGCCGTGATGGTTCGCGTTTTCCTCACTGTCACGCGAGTGTCCCTGTGGGCAGACCGCAGCGTCTGTGTCTCTGTCTGCTAGAAGCCTACAAGTGTCTATCCCACTTTGACGCTGTTGCCTTGGAAACGAACCTCTGATTCCGTCGTTGTTGTTTTTTTTTTTTTTTTGGTTTTGGTTTTTGTTTCTCCAGAACAAGCACAACGCCGAAATTCTCAAACGACTGGAGCATCAGAGCCTGATCGAGGCTGAAAGGAAGCGGGTGGCTCGGATGCGGCAGCAGCAGCTGGAGTCGGAGCAGTTCCTGTTTTTCGAAGATCAGCTCAAGAAGCAAGAGTTGGCGCGGGGGCAGGTGCGGAGCCAGGAGCCTAGGGCTTCAGGCGAGCAGACGGACGGGAGCGCCTCGTCGTGCCTGTGCCCGCGCCGGGACAGTCCCCTGCTCCCCGCACCTGCAGAGCAGCCCCGCAGTGCGGCCGGTACCACTGGCCGCTCTCCTCCCGTGAACCGGGCATTGAAGCCTGCGGCCACGCTGAGTGCCGTTCAGAGTGAGTAAGGAAACGCTGCTTGTCTGCCAGAGCCGTTTGGAGGGCGCTCCTCTTGTCTTTTATAAAAAATTTTTAAAATGCTTATTTATTTTTGAGAGAGAGAGAGAGAGAGAGAGAGAGAGCGAGACAGAGTGCGAGCAGGTGAGGGGCAGAGACAGAGGGAGACAGAGACTCCGAAGCAGGTTCCAGGCTCTGAGCTTTCAGCACCCAGTGGGCTTCGAACCCACAAACCATGAGATCATGACCTGAGCTGAAGTCGGAGGCCCCAACCCACTGAGTCACCCAGCACCCCTCTCTTTTGATCAGGTAGGGCCCCTGCACGAGACAGTGGGAGCAGTGCCATCTGGCTCTTCCTGTCCCAAACCTTCAAGTTCAGGGAAGCATGATTTGACCCCTGATAGAGCAGCACACAGTAATAAACAGGGCTGCATTTGGTCACTGTACAGAGATTTGAAATGAGAAGAATTCTAAACACTTTTTTCCTTTCATGCATTTTAACCAAGAAACTCATGCATCTTAAAGGTAAACACCTATACGAGAGAGGAAAGAAGATGCTAAGAAAATTATTTGCTTAAAAATGTAAATATAAAAGTTACAGGCGCCTGAGTGGCTCATTTGGTTAAGCGTCGACTTTTGACTTCAGCTCAGGTTGTGATCTTGCATTTGTGAGATCAAGCCCCACATGGGATTCTGTGCTGATAGCCTGGAGTCTGCTAGGGATTCTCTCTCTCTGCCTCGCTCCTGACTGCTCTTGATCTGTCTCTCCAAATAAATAAAAATAAACTTTAAAAAAACTGCATTTAAAAAAATGTAAGCGCTCCTGGGTGGTTCAGCGTCTGACTTCAGCTCAGGTCAGGATCTCACAGTTCATGAGTTCAAGCTCCACATCAGTGCTATAGCTCAGAGCCTGGAGACTGCTTCAGATTCTGTGTCTCCCTCTCTCTTCGCCCCTCCCCTGCTTGTGCTGTCTGTCTGGCCTGACAGCAGTTAGTGCTGCTCCATTTGGCTGCATCCCTGCTGACCAGCTCCCAAAACCAAATGCAAGAATGTTTCCCCCCACAGACACTGTCGGATGGAGTGCTTCTCCATTTATTTTCAAAGAGTTATGATAAACAACTGTTTTATAAATTACCCTATTGCTAGTTAGTTCTGAAAACAGTGCTTTTACTTAACGATCACCAGCTTTCCTGAAGCTCTCAGAAACACACGGAAGACAGTAAAGAGTATCTGTCCTATGCTGGATGGTCTGTGAGCTGTGCAGCCCATGCAGCTGAAGGTATATTTGCTTGGTGTCTTCCAAACACCTCACACATAGGCAAATGGTTGATCTAAGGCACAAAGATGGAATAATGTTTGGACCTTCCCCCTCATTCACAAAATAATTTATACGCAAAGTGGAATTTTACTTTGCTTCTGGTTAATGTTTACTTTTAAGAGTTTAAAAGTAAAATACAGGAAGTGGAGCACCTGATAATTTCATTATATATATATATATATATATATAATGTAACATATATTATATATTAAATTTATTCATTTTGAAAGAGACAGAGTGAGTTGGGGAGGGGCCGAGAGAGAAAGGCAGAGAGAGAATCCCAAGTAGGCTCCCCACTGTCAGCACAGAGCCCGATGCAGGACTCCAACTCACGTACTGTGAGATCATGACCTGAGCCGAAACCAAGAGTTGGATGCCAATGCACTGAGCCCCCTGGGCGCCCCTCATTTTTTTATATTTATATTGCCCTACAGTTGTTTGCCAAAAATAGCTCTGATGGATGGGATGTAAGATGTGTTTTTTTTTGTTTAGTTTTTTCTACCTTTTCTGTTTCTTAGATTTAGTGGTTGAAGGACTGCGCTGTGTAGTTTTATCCAGAGACCTTTGCCACAAATTTCTGCTGCTGGCAGAATCTAATACAGTGAGAGGAGTAGAAACCTGTGGAATACTCTGTGGAAAACTGGTATGGTCTTTGTTTCATATCTTTCTGCCCAAAATACATTTAGTAGTAATGGCTTTTTTTACAATAAGCAGAACAGAATAAAACATCCTACGAGTTGCAAAAATTATGAAATTATCTCTACCTAGATTAATGACACAAGACTATTGTCATTATTAATGCAGTGATCCTTCTGGAAAATGGGTTGTGAAATTTCAGGGATACCGTGCAAGCTGGTTATAAAGAATGATTCAACCCGCATATTAAACTTTTGTTTAGAAAAATTATGTATTACAGGGTTTAGAATTTCCAAAACCATCTAGTTTTCTAAATCAGAGTTCCATTGCCATGGTCAGTTTCACATATATTTATGTAATTAACTCTACTGGTTTTGATCGATGACATCTTGCCACCCTTTTCCAGACATATGTGTAATAAAACTAGAGTTTCAGACAGTAGTCTCAGGAAGCTGAAATCTTACAGCACAGGTTCTATCCTTCTGTTCTTGTCAAAACAGAAGGAAGACAGAAGAGAGAAGATTCATAAGCATGACCTTGCCTACTTTCAGGAAGGGTGAATTACGCTTTGTAGAAAGTGCCCTTCATAGTGTCATTTGGATACCAGTTTTTATGTCTGGGTCCAGGCACATTTCCTACCCTGCACATTCAGCTTGGGAACTGCTGCTTAGTTGAATAATATGCTTTACTCAACACACATCCTCTTACTCTATTCCAGTCCTGTATCTTCACTTTTCCTCAAGGAGAGGGGAAGCACAGATAACAAACGCAAGAGCATGACCTGCTGTGCTCTTCCCACAAGCACGCTGTTTGCCCTTGGGAGGGGGTGCAGTGAGCCACGGACACTTCCTCCTCATGACCATATGCTATTCCTAGTTTGATGGGTTGACTGATTGATTCTTCATTCATTCCTCCATCAGACAACATGTGCTGAGTTCCTGCATTTGCCAGACACTGTGCTTGGTGTCGGAATTCGTAGCCTACAATAGCCAGAGTCTTTGCTGTGTGACGCTCACACGGTGCCTATGAAGAACCAGACAGATGACTAATTATCCGTGGGGCTGGTGCTCTCAGTGCAGGTGCAGGGTGTCATGGCCAGGTGCAACTGGGAAACTAACCTTGTCTGGGAAGGTCAAGAAGGGCTTCCTGGAAAAATGTTTACACCAGGCTTGAAGAATACGTAAAGTTAGCCCTGAAGGGTGGGGGTGGGAGGATGGAGGAAGGAGTTATGCCCAGGCCGATCCAGGCTGAAGGCACAGAGCTCCGTTTGCAGGCAAGCCCTCAGACCGGAGAGAAAGGGGTGCTTGGCGGGGGGGGTTGGGCAGCCACTCTCTGCATAGACATCTCCCCTCTGAAGATCCGACCCACTCTTCCCAGCCCTCTTCCTTCAACTCTTACCTTTTACCTGAAGGGTGCGGTTTGTTTTTCCTCTTTCTTTTTCGAAACGCAAATCCAAAACATGACCTTAATCACAGAAAGTCTCCGAGAGTGCCCCCAGTAGCAGAAGAAAATTAGGTCTGGTAGGGACATGAAACATAATTAATAAAATAAAAACAAGACCATCCACCTCGACACGCCTTAGAAATGTCCTTCAGTGAAACCACAAAATCACTTAATCTTCCACATAAATCTGCTGCTGTTTTGTTCTGAATTTCTTCTATTGCAAATGTAATATATCAAGATATTATTTATTAACTATGCTACCATGGACCAGCCTGGGATGCTAATAACTCCTATTTATTATACATCTTCCAATGTGAAAATAGGTTTTGAGCTCCAGAGAGCTGAATCTCAAGTTTTTGGCTAATAATCCATTTTTAAGAGTGAGGCTTTGGTTTTGAGTGTCAGTGGGCTGGGAGGTTGCAAGTAGAAGGAGACACTTCTATCTAGTCTTTTCTTTTTTTTAATATTTTTATTTATTTTTGAGATAGGCAGAGTGTGAGTGGGAGAGGGACAGAGAGAGAGGGAGACAAGAATCTGAAACAGGCTCCGGGCTCTGAGCTGTCAGCACAGAGCCCAGTGTGGGGCTTGACCCCGGGAGCCGTGAGATCATGACCTGAGCTGAAGTCAGATGCTCAACCACAGAGCCACCCAAGTGCTCCGGGCACTCTCTAGTGTTACAGCAAAACATTGTACTTCCAATTCAGGTGGTGGGCTGTTTTGTTCTTTTTCCTTTCAGATGTTTGTTATTCTTTTTGCCAATTGTTTTCTAGACGCATAATGAGTTTACTATCACCCATGTAATTGTGCCAAAGCAGTCTTCGGGCCCAGACTACTGTGACGTGGAGAACGTAGAAGAATTATTCAGTGTTCAGGACCAACATGGCCTCCTCACGCTGGGATGGATCCACGTACGTGTGAGCTGTTTTCAGCTCCAGCTTCTGCTTGAATTTCCCTGGGTTGCTGTTTTCTGCCTTGAGGAAATGTAGTTTCCTTCCTTCAAATGGTTTCATATTTTTAATTTTTTCAAGGGTAATCAATGTCATCATATTTAAGCATGGTGAAGAACATTGAAGAATGTTAAATCTGTCTAAATCTTAATTTGGACAGGGCTCTTTTATGCTTTTTCCTTACCAGCCAATGTTAAAAGACCAACATTTAGAAATCAAGTGACGTGCCTAGATGATTTATATAGTCTAATGGAGACCTAGTCAGAATTTTAATGTGACTACACTCTTATTATTCTCTCTCTGTGCCATGGGTTAAAAGTAGATTATTTTAAGAAAATTTCTGAAAAATATTTCTCTCAAACAGATGTCTGTATATGTCAGAAAGGGACCATACATTGTTCCGCATCTCCCTTATAGGCCAAGGAGGAATTTATCACTGCATAAACAGCCATGGTGGGGCCAAGTATATTGGATTCTAACATCCACCAGGCCATCAGACCATCAAGAAAGAGCTTATGAATTAAAAGATATGAGTGTAAATGTCAGCTCTGCTAAGAATTCATTACAGGAATGTTGGCAAATGAAGCAACCTGGACATCAGCTTTATCAACCACAGAAGAGATGTCATATTAATTGACTTCATGTGATGGTCTTTATTAGAGATCATGTCAGTGAATTCTGAAGCACATTTTTCTAGGAACTCAGATAATTATAGCCATTGGTTTGGGTGACTGTGCTTTTCCTACCCATGGTTTAATCTGTCTAGTGGACACTTTTTCATTCAGTCTTACACATTTGGACATGGGGAAGGGACACCTCATCCCACGATAGTGCGAATGAGGTATGTCCAAGATTTTTATGGCACATACAAGAACACTTGAAGAGAGATTAATGACCTTTGAAAAAAAATTTTTTAACACTTTAGTTTTGAGAGAGAGAGAGAGAGAGAAAACATAAGGGAGGGCCAGAGAGAGAGGGAGACCCAGAACCTGAAACAAGCTCCAGGCTCTGAGCCATCAGCACAGAGCCCAATGCATGGCTCGAACCCATGGACCATGAGATCATGACCTGAGCTGAAGTTGAACGCTTAACCGACTGAGCCACCCAAGTGCCCCAATTAGTGACTATTTTTATACTTTTACTTCCCTTTCAGGGCTGCACTAAGTAGGGGCAGGACACATGCTTAGATCCCCCGCCACACGCACACACACAAATCACCAAGCACTTGGTGTTATATAATTTCAGAAGGTAGAGGAGACTTTATTCCCAGCTCTGCCTGTAGGTTACTATGTGCTCTTAGTCACCTCCTTGTTTCCAGGGTCCCTCTCTCCCTCACTGGACTCATGGGAGGCATAAACAAGACACCAAGTGTGAGAGCCCTTGGAAAAATATAAACCATCTCTCAAATGAAATAAATTATTTATAATGAAGAGTTTGCAAAACTTTCCATATGTCTATTTGTTTTACTTAACAGTAAGTAATGTGCCTTATTTTGTTCTTAAATATTGTTAAATTTTTGAAAACTGTTTATTTATTTTTGAGGGGGGGAGGCACAGAGAGAGAGAGGGACAGAGGATCCAAAGCAGGCTCCTCCCTGTCAGCATAGAGCCCGATGGCGGGAGAGGGAGGAGCTCAAACTCATTAACCATGAGATTGTGACCTGAGCCAAAGTCAGACACTTAACCAACTGTGCCATCCGGGCGCCCCTAGAAATTGCTGAATTTTAAAGACGCTGTTTAGTTTAATGTGATTTTCTGCAACAGGAATGCATTTTAAAGCAAAATAAATTGTAGCAAAGAAATTCTAACATAAACTAAGAAGGAATGACAATTCATTAAATTATACTTACATTGAAGAGTCAATGTTAGTTAATCTTACAAAACATTTGCCAAATTAAAAACTGGTTTTCCCTGTATGACCTGTGTATACAGTTTATGCAATATGGAAATTATGTCATTTAAATTATGGATTTGGCAAAATTTTAGAATTCCAGATTTTTGCTTTTTGATTCATTTATTTCACCATGTCAAATCCTTGCACCTCCATAAAAACGTGTTTAAAACGTATTTCTAAATTGTAATGGCTGTAAATGATGTTTTGTGATTTTTTTTTTATTGACATAATGGTCACAGCAAATTCCAGAGCTAGCTTTTTCTGGATATAAATTAGTCATAGGAAAGAAAGGCTGAATCAGAATCAGATAGGGGGATTCCAGTGTGGCCTTCTCAGCCTAACTGCCTCCGTGAACTTCTGCACATCATTTACTCTTCTTGGTTCAGCCTCCTCATCTGTAAAATGGAGATAATTATAGCACTTTTCCCATGTTGTTGTAAGAGTAGAAGGAGATGATATGTGGGAAGTCGTTTGTTCAGTGTCTGGCACCTGATTCAGTTGCAGTAAATGACATCTGCAGCCATTATCCTCATCATGGTCATGGTCATGGTCATGGTCATTTTTATTTCCATAGAAGGGGTAGGGTGGGAGCCCCATTCTCCCATGGAAGAGCTGCTATTATCAGAGTAGAAGTGATTCTCTTGGCAGAAATCCAGGGCTTAGGATGCTCATAGTGTGCATTCAGTCTGCAAATAAATGGACAGGCTGAGTGATTTGTCTGTTTGACAGTCTGCTTGCTGTCTCCGTAGCCCTAGAGTCCCTCTGAGTAACTTACTTTCTCACCAAGACTCGGACGCTTCTGCATAGTAACAGAAGGTTTGCACTAAATCAGATTGACAGGCAGTCACACCTTCCTACTCAGACCCTCTCCAAAGATTTGGGTTTTAAAGAGTAAGATAATTGCCGTAGTTATGTGGAAAGGCATGAAGTGATTTTTATGGGCCCATGCCTTTCGGTTAACAATGGTGATATTAAAATGACAACAACAACAACAACAGCTAATGGTTTTGATTCTTTTCATGCAGTAGGCACTGTTTTAAGAGTTTTACATGGATAGACTAATTTAATTTTAATATAGCAACCCCATGAAGAAAATGATTGTTGTCCTTATTTTATAGCTGATGAAGTGGGCATGAGAGGGTTAAGTATCTTAGTGTCATATAGGCAGTGAGTGACGGGACCAGGACCCAGACAGTGCATACCAGGGAACTTGGTTTCCCGCTTAAAATGGTCACGTTCCATTTTTAAGTGGAATTGGGGTTGACTGTGCATCAGCCACAACGTGATGGTGTATATATTTTTCATACTCAAGTGTGAACCTCTGATTTGTCTCTCATAAACACAAGTATGTATAGAGCCCAAAACCTGGAAGATACTTCTTTTGGTTTATAACCTCCCCTTTCTCCTTATCATTTGGATATTTACTTGCTGTGAAAGATGAGTTCCAAACCTCTTCAACAACTCGGAGAGTCCTGTTCTCCCATTTGTAGGGAATGACGCATCCACGAAAAGATACACAGCAAAATGTGGTAAATCCATTGAAAACTTGACTTTTGTGTCCACATTTTTGTATAAAGTGTCTCTGGGTTTCCAGTCACAGCTCTGCTCCTGACTAGCTATGTGACCACAGGCAAGTTACTTAAAGGAGCCTCGGGATCCCTGAGTGTAAAATGGAGATAATAATAAAAGTATCTCTAGCTGCATTGTCATGATTAAATAAGAATCTCTTTTGTTTTTTAGTTTTTATTTATACAGTGTTAGCTAACATTCAGGATAGTCTTGACTTCAAGAGTAGATTCCTGTGATTCATCGCTTACATACAACACCCAGTGCTCATCCCATCAAGTGCCCTCCTCAATGCCCGTCACCCACTTTCCCCACCCAACCCCCACCTTTATCAACCCTCAGTTTGTTCTGTGTGAATCTCTTATGATTTGCCTCCCTCTCTGTTTTTATCTTATTTTCCCTTCCCTTCCCTAGGTCCATCTGTTGTGTTTCTCAAATTCCACATATGAGTGAAGTCATATGATATTTATCTTTCTCTGTCTTATTTCACTTAGCATAATACATTCTGGTTCCTTCTACATTGTTGCAAATGGCAAGACTTCATTCTTTATCATCATCAAATAGTGTTCCAATGTGTGTGTGTTTGTGTGTGTGTTTATCACATTAATTTCTGGTTGTCTTTTCAATAAGCAGAAAGTACGTGAACACTTCCAAGAGCCTCTTCTGAAAGTCTTGGTTGTCCCAAAGGTGCACAAAAGGAAGAGTGATGTCAGTGAAACATTCTAACATCCTTGTTCAGTTCATGATGGATAGTTACTAGGGTTTTCTCTGGGAATGGGCTGTGGCCTTGGCTACGACTCCACTACTCCAATGTGATTGTCCTCTTTTCCTTTTCTAGACACATCCCACCCAAACTGCATTCTTGTCCAGCGTCGACCTTCATACTCACTGTTCCTATCAGCTCATGCTGCCAGAGGCCATTGCCATTGTCTGCTCACCAAAGCATAAAGAGTAAGTGCACTTATCCACTGGGTCCAGGTAAGGCCTTCGTGTGGGGCTGCCGGTGGCGCTGAGATAGGCAGATGGCACCGTGCCCTTGGGAAGAAGAAATATGTGCCAGCCATCTCCCTTCTACCAGTAGCTCTGCTGTCCTTTGCTTTTTAAGTTCCTTTCAGCAGTAGAATCCCTGGCTCTTTTAGTGACGATGTTCTTCCACTTTGCCACGTCAGGATTGATGTGGAGGAGAAGCTAAATGATAGTCTATGTAAAGGGCTTGGCATAGTGTCTGCCACCACAGCTAGCGCTCGACAAATATTTGCTGTTTCTATAAACAGTATTCGCATTATTAGAAAAAGCAGAAATATCTGCCACCTGTAATTTCCTCCCATGGGGCCTCAGTTTTCCACTCTGGTTGCACCCGACAGTTCAGCTGCCTGTTCCTCATTATAGCCCAGCAGGTGCGTGGAGTGGGCATTGGCCCCTAGGGGCTTTCTCTCTGGGTCAGTTATTGCAAAATTGGTGCAAAATACCACTGTGGAATTCGTTGTTTTGTGGTTGCTGTCTCATCCCGTTTGAGGAATATGTATCCTTGTGCCATTCAAATAAAGCCCCTGGAAAACCAAATGACCTTCAAGTTTGGTACCTTTTGTTTCCACCCGGGACAGCACCGGCACCTTCAGGCTCACCAACGCTGGCATGCTTGAGGTCTCTGCTTGTAAAAAGAAGGGCTTTCATCCACACACCAAGGACCCCAGGCTGTTCAGTGTGAGTAGACTGTGTTGACTATTTTTATTCATGTTTTATTTATTTTTGAGAGAGAGAGTGTGTGAGCAGGGGAGGGGCACAGAGAGAGAGGGGGACAGAGGATCAGCAGCAGACTCTGCACTGACAGCACAGAGCCCAACGCAGGGCTCGAACTCACAAACTGCAAGATCATGACCTGAGCCAAAGTCAGATGCTCAACCAGCTGAGCCATCCAGGTGCCCTTGTGTTGATTATTTTTTTACAGATACTTATTTTTCACCTCTTCCCTTTTTTTTTAAGGAGAGAAACAGTAGGAGTATGATATGGAAAGAACACCATACTGCTTAGTTGGTTGTTTTCTTATCCTGAAAATTAATCAATCTTTGTAGTCATTTCTGATATCTTTGCACTATTTGTTTATTTATAAGAGAATGCCAGTATTTCTATAGCAGAGTTGATATGCCTAAAGTTACTTTTCGATTTGTGTATGGAAATAGAGGTTTCCTCAGACTCCTTACAACTAAAAAAATGATATTAAATACCTTATGAATTATTTCTGTTGGGTGTGGCCACATTAATTTTATCATAATAGTTCAATGGAAGCTGTAGTCCTAATTATTTTTAAAAAATTTTTTAATGTTTATTTACTTGTGGGGGCGAGGGGCAGAGAGAAAGGGAGACACAGAATCTGAGGCAGGCTCCAGGCTCTGAGCTGTCAGCACAGAGCCCGATGTGGGGCTTAAACCCAAGAACTGTGAGATCATGACCTGAACCAAAGTCAGATGCTTAACCGACTGAGCCGCCCAGGCGCCCCGTAATCATACTTCTTAATTAGCTTTGGATTTAACCTGAAAGAAATATTATTTGACCATCTCTTCCTCCTAACTGTGGGCGTGCTGGTTCCGTGGCTGGAACGTCAGAGAAACATTATTTTGAAGTTAACATCTACTTAAAAACTACTAGGCAATCTTTGTAAGTCTGTTCATGTCAGAAATGAATAAATATGATTGTTTGTTCTGATTGGAAACATTTTCAAAATTAGGAACAGTTTTAAAGGGAATTCCTATTCCCTCTCTAAAGAGAACCATGTTAAACATTCTGATGTAAAACCAATTTCTTCTTACCTAGATATGCAAACATGTGTTGGTAAAAGACATAAAAATAACCATGCTGGATCTAAGGTGATGTGTTCTGAAGATTAGCACCATCAGCCCTGGACACCTGCCCGTGGACGTGTGGTTGCCGAATTTTCTTAAGCTGTTTCCTGAAGTGACTGATATTTTATATTTATACATTTTAGATCAGAAAGTTTGATATTTATTGCTCTTGCACATTTTGAAGTTTTCTTTTTGAGTTGCCCTGTCTCCAGAGAGGTCACAATGCTTTGACATCGGTACCTGTGAATGTACTTATATACTGTGACCAGATAATAAATTGTGCTGCGAACAACAACATGTCCGGTATTTGTAGAGGTCTCTGTGCATGTTCTCAGAGCTTTAGATATTTCACTGCGTTTTTTAACTTGTTCCTAAAACATGTAATTCCAAACAAGAAATTCTGAGTACCAGGTGGTCTGCTAGACGGGCCATCTGGTTCTGCAGCCATTCCCCATGGCAGGAGAAGGTGAGTAGTCTTCACGTGTGGGAAGAAACATGGCCGCAGCGGAGCGAGCCATCTTGCATTCAACGTCAGCAAGTCCGGCTCAGAGATATGTCTGCGGTGGATCCCAACGGACAAGACCAGAACAGTGAGCTCAGAAAGCAGGTGTCCGAGGGTTTGGGGTAGCAGACGATTCATTAACTTGATTTAGGTGACAAAAAGCAGAGATGCTTGAGACAGGAATAAAAAAAGACTCAGATTAAAGTGGACAGCTAGTTACCATGAACGTCACTGGGGGTAATGGGGAAGAGAAATGAAGTGTAGGGAATACCTGATAGTTCTCAGCCAAAAAGGATAAATAAGAGAATAATTTGGAAGTGCACTTGCATGAAAAGTATCTATATATAAATGGAGACATGGGAAATTGGAAGACAAATCTCTTTAAACTGAAGAAGGTAACATAAATACATGTTTCAGTGTAACATTAGGATTTGTGACTGGTATCTGGAGAGTAAAAGCACGTAACTGGGTCAAAAGATAGGGATGAAATATAAGGAATAGGAGATTTGTGTACTATGTAGGCAAATTAAATTAGTGGGAAAATCCTATGAATGGAAACAGCTGTGGAGACAGAATGTAACCTTATTGGGAGGTGGAACATTTGAAGAGGTAAGTGAGGTAAGAAGAGGCCTCTAGAGGGTCCTAATCCGATATGGCTGGTGTCCTCCTGATGTGAGGAAGAGATTAGGACAGGGACCCAGAGGAAAGACCAGGGGAGGACACGGGGACAAGATGCTTCCCCCACGAGGAAAGATGCTTCCGAAGAAACCAAACATGCTAACGCCTTGACCTTAAACTTCCAGCCTCCAGAACTGTGAGAAAGTATGTTTCCGTCCTTTTCACCACTCAACCTGTGGTATTTTCTCATGGTGGCACACTAAGACAGCACTCAGTGAATGCTTGCTGAAGTTGTTGGTTTTCCTTTTTCTCACAGATGGAATTGAGAATGACTTTCTTTCCTTTCATGCAGAAATGACTTTCTTGTCCGCAGACCTTGTCAGTCGTATACGAGCAAGGGCAGGATGTCTGTGGGTTATTCTTGGCTCCTGAAATTGCTCCTGGATTTTGAGGAGGGATTGGCATTATCCTGAGGTGTGGTGTCTGTTAAGGTTGTGTCATAGGGTTGGTCTGTGTCTCTCCTTGCTTCATTCCGTGCTGTGGCCACACAGGTCATGCTAGAGAATACATCGTCACAACCTCTTGGTCGGGGACTGAGGTTTTCATTAGGAAACCAGCCACCGTGGCCTCAAAACGTGGGACACAGGTGTTTGTCGCCTGACATGTCTTAGAGAATTATGTAACAGGAGAATGTCTTCTGTGAAGAAGATGCTTGAGAAATGTCCTGGGTTTGGCACTGATCAAGGAAGAAAGGCAACTTTTAGCTCCTTGTTGTTCTTAGAAGAATTCAGCTGGTTATTTGTTGAGGAAACAAATAGACGAAGAACTCCTTTCTGTTCCTGTAAGAGACGTGTTTCCATTTTGAGTGTTTCAGCTTGTCTTGAGGCAACAAAAGCATTGCGTAGTGGCTTTTAGAGGTTCATTGTGATGTCCGAGAAGACTCTTGTTTTAATTATCAAAAGGCAGGTCTTCATTTGGGTTGCTCTCACAAAAATACTGCAAGCTGCGTGGCTTAACCGACTTTTACTTCTCACAGCCCTGGCGGCCCAACGTCTGAGAGAAAGCCATGCGGCTAGGTTCTGAGTGAGGGCTCTCTCTTCCAGGTTTACAGACTGCTGCCTTCTGGCCATGTCCTCATGTGGCGGAGACACCTCTCTCCTCTAGACTCTCTTATAAGCGCTCATCATAAGCTTTGTGCCCTCATGATCTAATCACCTCCCGAAGGCTCCTCCTCTAGACACCATCCCACCAGGGATTAGACTTCAACGTAGGGATTTGGGGGGAGGGGAATACAAGATTCAGTCCATAGAAAGGAAAGTGCCAGAAAGCTAACAGTTTATCCATTTGCCATGCTTTATGGAAGCTTTCCTGTTCATCTCCCAAAATCCCATAATTACACTAAATAATACCATTCATGAGACTATGAATCATGTTATTCTGTTCTCTGTGATCTGATGTTAAAATGCCTTCGCATAGTTTTACAGAGTTACTCATTATGAAGATAGTTTTCAAAAAAGAATGGCCAGTTGATTAAGTCATACAACGTATTAGATTTCAAGAACAGACTTCTTGAAAAGAATGGTTTTTTAATTGAAGTAATATATTTTATATTAATGATGATTTATAATTGTGCTTTTAATTTTATAATAAAAATTTTAAATGTTTATTTATTTTTGAAAGAGAGAGAGACAGAGCATGAACGGGGGAGGGTCAGAGAGAGAAGGAGACACAGAATCCGAAGCAGGCTCTAGGCTCTGAGCTGTCAGGATAGAGCCCAAC